>NC_140258.1:5635727-5858227 GCF_949987555.1 Borostomias antarcticus
CGTGGGTACAGCAAATTAAAACTCACTGCAGGAAACGTGTGCCCTTGGCACTCTTCTTCCCAGCAGCTGCACACACCCCAGCCATCATCTGCCATTCTGACACATCCACAGGGCGTCGCAGGCAGCGACGGGGGGTGGGGGTTGTGGGGGGGCAGGGGGTGCCAGCGCGACACCCATGGCTCAGAGCGTCGCCGGGCTGCAGCCTCCAGCCAAACAGGTGTGTGACACGGTGCCGCTGGTTCCTCTGGGGGGGGAGAGGGGGGGGGAGGCAGCAGGGGGGGTGGAGGTAACAAAAGGAGGTTAGGGCTGTACCTGACAAGCTCATTGATAACGTTTGGGACCTGCGCCCTGAAGTCGATGGCAAATTGCCTCTAATGTCTCCCGGAGATCTCGGGCCAGAGTCAGGTGCTTGGCGCTAAACGGCCTCATTAGTTATGATTCTTTTCTCTTTTTTTCCAAGTTAGGGGGGGGTTTTAGACACTGTAAGAGACAGTCAAAGCCAGAGGGAAACAGTCTTGAATCTCCACACCAGTGGAGATGGTTGCTGTTGTCCAAGTCTTGGTATATAGCTCTCTTCTTACACCATGTGGTAAAGACAATGGCCGGGTTTCCCGATAAAGAACCTTCTTAAGGAACCCTCCTAAGCAGCTCTTTGCATGGGAGTTAAGAAGTACTTCTTAGCTTAGCTAGTTAAGAAGTACTTCTTAACTCGTTCGGGAAACCCGGCCAATGTAGTTCTGAGCAAATCATGTTTTGTCAAAGTGACAAATAATCAGTCTTATATCGTGAAACTTTTGATAACTTTCCTTTAAAGTACTAGGACTGCAGCCACTGAGGAACAAGAAAGAAAAACAAAAAACATATCCACATCCATATAATACAGATGTATAACTTTACAGAGAGCCAACAACATGTGTATACCTATTTATAATTCTCAGTGTGTCTCCCAGCTACTTCAGTCAGATCCCCAGCGACAGTCACGGTGGTGGAGGAGAGGGAGGTGGTGAGTAGCCTGAGGGGTTCCTCAAGGCGCCCGTCTGGGACCTGTTCATAATCAGTGGACAGACAGAGGAGCCTCTCCCAGGGCTGCCCCAGCCCCTGTAAGCACCCCAGGGCTGCCTGTTAAGGTGCGCCCCCCGGCCGGCGCTCTCTTCCCGGGCTGGAACCACACGAGCAGTCACCGGGATAGGAGCAGGACCTGGAGGCTGATCTCATGAAGGGGACTGGGTAGAAGAACAGACGTGTGTGTGTGTGTGTGTGTGTGTGTTTGTGTCACCTCTTATTACTCTGTGTGTGTGTGTGTGTGTGTGTGTGTGTGTGTGTGTGTGTGTGTGTGTGTGTACGTGCGTGCGCATACTGTATATGTTTTTTGTGGTCAAGAATCCTGAAAAACTAAGAATATGAAATCGGAATTGTTTACCTAGTGCTGGCCAAAACCACAGTATGAAAAGACCATTCTAGTCACATTATCATCATTATTCATCATTAGGTCGTCCTCAGACGAACTTGATCCATCTTGGTCGTCCATACATCCAGCCAGTTCCGCAGAACTCTCCACTCCTGCATCCCTCCTCAGTACATCCATGTATGTTGGTGTGGGACGTCCTCTTAATCGGTGCCCGTGTGTCGGCTCCCAGAGCACCAGCTTGCTGGCTGGGAGTTCATGATGTCTGTGGCAGTGGCCAGCAAGTTTCATCCTCCTGGATGTCACTTTCTCACTCAGCTTTGGTAGCCCCCCCATACAGATGCTTGTTGGTAACATGCTCGTTCTGGTTGACATTAAGCACCACACGCAGCATTCTGGTGAAGCAGACACTTCTGGATGGGTGCTAGATGACATTATCATCTTTCCAGAAACATTTGATCTTATTTAGCTGATTGAATAAACGCTGAAGTCCCAAGTAATTTTCACCCATGGTTGAGCCTGTGACATTAAATATACAATGTGTTAAGACAACATAAGTACCCTTATGTGCATGTAATACCAATGTTATTGTTATAAACTATGGCAGCTTCACTGAGTTGAGTTTTATCTACGTGTCTGCTGGTGTATAGGCTGCGTTGGGAGGCTACTGTTTCTCAGCATGCAGAGTAAGACCCGATATTCCCCTGGTCTCACCTCGGGGTATCTCCGCCTCTCTGCTGTAAGACAACACACTGCAACAAGCTGCTGTAGAACATGCAGCGTGGGTAGGGAGGATGTCTATTCTGTAGCACAGCTTCGCCAATTCAGGCCTGAAACTGTGAGTTTGAGAGACATACAGTACATTCTGACAAACGCTGGCTGTTTCCAAAAGCTGCGTCGTGCTCAGAGGTCCGTCGTTAGCCAAGATATCTGGAGGAGCCGAGTGAGCCAGCCCTGCTCTGTTCCGCCTCTCCAGGTTGGTTTGGTCAGGGTCCTTAGCCAGCTGGCCTCATTAGAGTGCGATCGGAAGGAAGACTGGCTTGAGATGTGCCTGTGCACAAATCGACAAATGTAGTGCGAATCATGGATTAGTGCCCATGAAAGATTTGGATAGAATGTTGCTGTCATTCCCGTTGGTAGAGCGTTAAGACTCACCATCCAGGACTGGCTGGACTGGGATCCCTCAGTGAGCTTGGAGTGCTTGTCGGGGAGAGGGGTGAGTCGCGGAGGGGCGGGGTGGGGTTGCGAGGGGCAGTGGAGGAGAGAGGGCATAAAGAGATAGCAGGATATGATTCATGGTACGCCGGGTTCATCACCAGAGAGACGCCCGCTGACCCTCAGTCTGAGGTCCACTGGACCGGAACCAAAGCCTTGTTCCGACAGAGCAAACGTGGCGCGCGGCGCTAGCTGTGACGGATGGCAGCGGTCTGCTCGCGAGCCCCAGAGCAGGTGTGTGTCTCGCTCACATCTGCAGGCGAACACAGTGAACCGAGGCAAAATGGCAGACGCAGTGGGCCCATCGGGTACCTGTGCACTGAGACACACTAATGATTATGGATGCAGGCCTATTAACGACCACATCTGTAAGGGAGAGCAACAACCGGCGCGCTGGGAGTGAGTCAGCAGATTTGCGCCCCCGATGGAACACCGACACGCTGGTGCCAAAACAGGAAGAAGAACTCCCGTCAACATGCCGGCTCTGTCTCTGAACAGACTGTGGTGAACTTGAGCATTGTTCCATCTCTCAGCTTGAGTTGGCAGTAACTATTTCTTTGTCTTGGAGAGAGAGTTGAGAGGTTTTCTTGAGGAACTTTCATAATAACCAAAATTCTTAGTCTGTACTTCACAAAACAGGCCACATACTAAAAATGTTCTGACTCAACACAAAAATCTAATACAGAAATCAACAAATTAAAAATGACATTAAATATTCATTTCAGTATAGGTAATACATTAAATATAACTCATTGACTCATTATTTAAAAATGCATAATATGATTTGCATAGTTCTTTCTTGATAGGAAATAATAATGGGTAGTTGTCTTGTAGTGTATTTTATGACGGATGAAGCTGACATCTTTTTGTTCCCTCATCATCCGTTTCTACTACTTGCTTCTCATTAAAGTTTTAACGGGGGCTGTTTTAATTGTCAATCCTGACAGGTTGATAAAAGCAACTTGACAATTAATTCAATGGGCTTGGCTTTGCATATTAATTAGATCATATTTGGGGTTCTATTGTTATTGGATGGAGCACTCGCGGTGTAGTGAAATGTCAACCATTAACTTCTCTCTTCTCTGAACTTAATGTAATTAAGTCTGTTATTGTACAACTACCGGAGGGGGCCCTGGAGAGAGAACCTCCAGCTTTCAGGGTAGCAGTGAGTCATGGCATTCCTGTGACACTGCAACAACAATATTATCACTTCAAATCAGCAATTCAAATCAGTCTGTAACAACTGATGTTATTATCATTCTGTTTGTTTTGTTCTGTTGCAAAATCAACCGGAAAGAAAGAAAGAGAGAGAGAGAGAGAGAGAGAGAGAGAGAGAGAAAGATGGGGGGTGAGAGAGAGTAGCATGTGAGAGAGAGACAGAGAGAGAGAAAGAGAGAGAGGGGTGAGAGAGGGGGATGAGAAAACGAGAGAGGAGTGTGTGTGAGAGAAAGAGGGGGATGAGAGAGAAAGAAAGAGGAGTGAGAGAGAGAGGGAGGGAGTGTGAGAGAGAGGGAGAGAGAGGGGAGGAGAGAGAGGGAGTGAGAAAGAGGAGTGTGCGAGAGAGAGAAAGAAAGAGACGGGGGTGAGAGAAAGAGAGAGGATCGTGTGAGAGAGAGCGAGAGAGAGCGAGAGAGAGGGGAGGAGAGAGAGGGGGTGAGAAAGAGGAGTGTGCGAGAGAGAGAAAGAGAGAGACGGGGGTGAGAGAAAGAGAGAGGATCGTGTGAGAGAGAGAGCGAGAGAGAGGGGGGTGAGAGAGAAAGAGAGAGGTGTGAGAGTGAGAGAGGGAGGGAGGGAAGGAGAGAGAGTGAAGGAGAGAGAGGGGGAGATAGTGAGAGAGAGGGGGGGGGTGACTAGATGCTAAGAAAGAGAGCTAAAAGAATAAGCATTGGGGAGCATTGGAGTGTGTGTGTGGGTGCAGATTACCCAGC
The DNA here is from genome assembly GCF_949987555.1 of Borostomias antarcticus. Classification (NCBI taxonomy): domain Eukaryota; kingdom Metazoa; phylum Chordata; class Actinopteri; order Stomiiformes; family Stomiidae; genus Borostomias; species Borostomias antarcticus. The sequence goes on from NC_140258.1 coordinate 5,640,276, forward strand.
ACACCTATCTCCTCTGCAGGGCCACACACTCACATCAAAGCGGTCTCTCTTCCCTGCCCCAGGCACCGCCGGCCCCTGTCCACCCCCTGTGTCACTCCATACATCCTACTGCTCATGCTGAATAATTGACAGATCTGTTTTACATGCCCAACATTTGCTGAGACATGGCTGTATGACTCCTAAAGGGGCGGGCCTCGGCAAGGGTGCCCTGTTTGCTTGACTTGATCAGAATGCAGCCCGCTAACGCTCCGCGATCTGAATTCATCTAAACCCACGCTGTGGAGAAAGGGCATTACAACTGTGATGCTTGGCGACTTTCTTTTGTAGTTGAATATATTATATAGCCTTACCCGTAAGCATGGGCTCTCTCTCTATATCAGCAACCTTTCAGAAGTTATAACGGAGGAGGCGCGGCGGTGAGTGAGCACGCTGAGCTTTATTCCCACCACACCTAGAAGGAGACGAAGTTGAAGTTAGCTCAAAGGCAACACGTATCTGGTGTGTACTTACGTTCCTCCTGAATCTGCCGCACCGGTTGGCCGTCACTCGGCGGTGCCGGTACGCCCATGCATGGCGAAGGACAATGGTTGCCTGGGGTGTGTGGAGTGGACAGGAGGGGACAGGAGGGGACAGGAGGGCCGCTGCCAGGGCCATCTCTGAAGTCTAATAAGCCATTAGCAGTCTGTCAAGCCAGGTCTTATCTCAGGTCTCTTAACAGTTCATCTGCCTGAAGAAGTCCCCCGGACCTCGGGTGTCGTGACGTTCTCCGCGAGGTCTTGTGATGTTCTGTACGTGGTTCTCTTCACTTCGACAGAAATGTAGCGCTTGAGCCGTAAGAACAAAGGAAATAGCAGAGAAAGGTTTTTTACACCGAAATTCATGAATAAATTCCTTCAATTTGAATATTTCAGTTCATCAGAACAATTAGCCTATATAGACAGTGTGCAAAAATAGCAACTAAATGTGTTTTATCCCGTCACACCAATACACTTGTTCAATGAAGTTCTTGTACAGTATAGTACAGTACATTCAACTATTTTCAATTAATTGTTTGTTTTGCCCTTGTCGTGAATTGCTTTTGTCGTATTATATTTTGGTTAACCTGCTTTGGTAATATTTATTTGTGTCATGCCAATTAAGTAATTAAAAATGGAATTGGAATTAAAGAGGTAGTAGCAGTCTAGTGCTATATACATTGTACATTACATCCAGATTTTAGAAGGTGTCTGTTCATTTGATACTATATGTTACCTTGACTTCTGAAGTGTGTCGTCTCCACCCTGGCGGGGGGGCTGGGCCGGCCCAGCCTCTCCTGAGCCCCCTGGGGATGATAATCTCAACGTTCCTCTCCTGAGCCCCCTGGGGATGATAATCTCAACGTTCCTCTCCTGGATCCCCTGGGGATGATAATCTCAACGTGGGCGTTTACCACCAACATCAGACACAACACCATTAGCCACAGCTTCTCTGCTGCTCATTAGGACCTGCCGATCGATATAGGCGGCCACAGAGATTGCCAGTGCTGTGCAACCAGCTATCACTCTTCAGCGTTATTATCGTAACCAGGAGTGCCCAGGACTTAAGGCTGTCCCTCTTTTTCTGCCTCCATTATTAAAGGAGAGGGTTGGTGATAAGTGAATGACTGCGGCTGCCCTCATGAGAAAACTGCACTCTTATTTATGACCTGCAACTTTGGACAGTAGCTACCTGCCTTGTTGGAGGGTTCTAGACTTGGTGTTGTCCTGCAATCAAGATGGCAGCAGACAGAAAGTATGATGTTCTCTCTGCATCTCTGGGGCTCGGTCCTGTACGGTTTCAGAGCTGGAGGATGTGAAAAGGCTGATCACAGAAAATATATCTGAAGGTTGATCCTTACTATATGACTTCAAGTTCAGGATCAACAGCACCAAACTGAGGCTACGATTATAGTTTGCAAAGAAATTTGTGAAAGATGATGTCAAAGCACTGAGATATTAGTCATTACGTCTTTAAAAAATGACCACACAGCCTTTTAAAAAGGGGCTGAGACAAGAGAGCTCCCTCTGATATCAATAGAGGAGGAGGGCTTAATGATTTCTCAATTCTTCCGCTTTGAAATGTGTTAGTTGGAGGAAATTGTAGATAAAATGGAAAAAAAGGATAGCGCCTGGGCTTTTGGCAAAGGATAGGAGGAGAATCTGAAGCACAATCGAGAAAATAAGAAAAAAAGGGTATAGATGTATTGATTTTTGTTGGAGCCGGGGAGAGAATAGAGAGGGAATAAAGAAGTGCTCTTTGGCCGATGTGTCCAAATGATGTCCTCTGGGACCTGCTTAATGGTGGGGGGAGGAATGTGGGGGGGTTAAGGGGGTGAGGTGGGGGTGCAGAGGGCAGGTGCCTACCCTGACTAAGGCATGGAACTGCCCTTAGGCTAGGGCTAATGGTATTGGCTGAGCTTACTTTAAGCAGCTCTTTCCTAATGGCCACCTATGAGTGTGCCACAGGATAGACAGGTATTGATTGGTTCAAATGCTCTTGAGTTGACAGGAACGGAAAATCCCCCAAGCAAATACAATCTCGCAGCAAATGATGTCACACGCAAAGGTAATTAAAAACAAGAGCTTAGAGTAAACACTCATTAAAACTAGATATGATATTTCTCTCCCTCTTTCTCTCTCTCTCTCCTCATCCCGCTTATGGTACAGTAGGTCCCCGGGTGAAGGAAGGATGAACATGTTGTCTGTCTTGAGTGAATAACCTTTACTTATGAGCTCTGCAGCGAGTCAAACAGCAGGTAGCCGACCGTCCCGGAGGCGCAGGTCATGGTCTGGCAACCTGGTCTGAGAACATGAAAACAAACAGTAATATCGAAGGTAAAGAATCCTATGAAGGAATTTGAACGGGATATTCACTTTGTCATAGATACAGTACTCTAACCTCATATTGGCACTGTCCTCCATAAGTGACTGGACTGATGAATTACAGAATCGTATCATTATAGGCATGTTTTGAATGCCCCTCTTCGGAAAAGGATGAAGGGTATAATACAGGTACATTGTACATTGAACAATATATTTACTTTGTTGTCATGTCCCCCCTTCCTCCAAACACACACACACACACACGCAAGAAAAATGCTGTGTACAAGCCTTTCTCTTATTCACAAGGGGGGCTTTCTAGACTGCTTGAGGCATCCGCTTTGATTGCATAATTCCCAAGAGGAGAACAACACAAAACAAAAATACTGAATTCAGACCTATAATATACTAAACAAATAACACAGCAGCTCTGCTCTTCAGAACTACAGTTCTCTTTAAGAGAAGGAATTGGAGAGTAAATTGTTAGATGAAAGCTAAGCTCTCTCTCTCATAGTGGTGGGTGGATGAGAATGAGAGAAACTTTTTTCCCGACAGTTTGTTGCACATGTGAGACAAATAGGCCATAGCCAAGGCAAGGCTCACTTTGACTTTGAATTGACACAATGACATTGAACAACCATTAAGGTCAACATACTATTCTGTATTCTGTACTTTACAAATCACCGAAACACAAAACTCTGTAACATGATAATACAACAGGCCCTCTTTGTTTTGGTGCTTTGTCAAAATGTCCGTTTTAAGATAGGTCTAAAGATAGGCCTAAACACGTTGCGTTGAACCAATGAGACAAGTTTTTTTTTCTAATGAAATATGAAAAAATTATAAGATTCTCTGCATCCAAATGATAGGTCTGCACTCCAAGACACAGTTTTGTTCTCTCCCGATTAAATGCTCTTTCTCTGGCTGTTTGTGCTGTACAGTGGAGTGCGCTACAATGCTACTTTCTTCTCTACAGGGGCCCCTGGGCTCCCCAAGCAATAGGAGTAAATTAGAGTGCACCTGTTCCAGCTCCAAGATAAGCCATCTCCTGAGGGTTTCCACTGAGTAAAATGAAGTGAGTGAAGAATAAACAGAATATCACAGCATTACTCTGCCAAGGTGAAGTTGCTGCTGCTCTGGGGACATGGTTCGTTTTGCACAACACCCAGTGAAATATCCTCTATAAACCTTCACGTACGAGACTGGAGGAAGAGGTGAGAATGGAACGGCACGTTGGTGCTCTGAACAAGTCAGAGTCTGCTTCCCAAATCTGTTTGCCCACAACCTTGGGTGGAATTGTTTCAGATGTCTCGGCAGTATTGTGGTTTGTTCTCAACATCTGAGACAGCGTCAAGACATCTGTGATATTTAAACATCAAATAAAAAATCTACCCTTTTCTTTCTCTCTCTCTCTCTCGCTCTCTTTTTTTACTTCTTCCAAATGAATTCAAAAAGTGCTTAATTAAGAAATGTGTCAGTGTATCCCAGCCCTGTCTTCTCAGCGGTGTAGCCCGTGATCTACCCCTCACGTCAGCCTTGCAGGAAGTAAAAGATATAAGCCCAGTTTGATATCTTAAGACCACTGACCAGACATGGCTGGACTGCACTCTGTTGGTGCACCCATGAAAGGAAAGGATAATTAAAGGCACAAATTCCTCAGTGCATACATTTGATAATCAGTTCAGAGTATTCAAATAACCCCCCTACTACTAGCACCCCACTCAGCCAGCCTCACACCCGCGCTCCGTTTCAGATGCTCTTTGTTCCTCTACGAGACATTATCATTATTATAGCTAATTGCTTCTCCTTGAAGTGGTGTTGGAGGCTCATGATCTGGGGGTGAGACGCGGACGGGAACCCTGTCTTCCCTACTGCTTGCCTTACACTGCTAATTGCTATAGCGACGGGCTGAGGCGTACACTCCTCGCTGTGGCCAGCCGGACGGGGCCGACGGTGGCACGGAGGGGGTGCAGAGGGGTGGCCGGCCAGGACGTGGGAGGGGAACTGAGGTTGGCATCGGGGTGGGGGTGGAGGCACGAAGGCCGTGGGTAGGGGAGGGGTGGGGGAGCTGAGGGGGCGGAGCGAGTGTTAGATGTGGGTCATGTCGGGTGGAGCACCCTGAAGATTACAGGCGGTTAGTATGACCCCTCGCTGACAGGATCTGAGAACCTTCCTCCCTGTAGAGATCCACCCTGGAACTCGAGGAGCCATGCGGTTAGTAAGGCTAATCAACCCTGGCATAATGTTGCCCCCCCCCCCTGTTGACCAGGGACCCTGTTCTTCCACAGGTCCGGAGGATGAACTGCTGTGAACACGGTCCTCTCCGACGATTGGAGAGAGGCCAGAATATTCAGTGTGTGTGAACACTCCGCCACATGGTCAGACTACAGGATCAACTTTAAGATAATGGCTAATGTATAGGCTGTCATCTTTTTCTAACACAAACTTCATCTTTGTTTTTATATTAATTCGGCTGGGGATGCTGTAGTATCAACTTCCAGACCCTAGCGAGTCACAGCTCCCACCGGGTGAAAAAGGAAACAGAACCATGAACACTCCATAATGTTGACAAAGACGCCATTTCTCCACATATAGGATTTCATATCATTTATTAGAACTTGAATATTCCATCCGCTTATGAGGTTCAGCTGCACCTAATGTAATGCACATCTGCCTCACAAATTTGATATTAATTTTTTTAAGAAAAAAAAAGAAGCTAAACCTGAGGATGTGGAGTCATTCATTCATATTACAACAAATGACTGCTTGGATCTCTTTCCTATCTGACAGTTGTACCAGTTGGGGTTTATCTCTCTGCCAACAAAAGAGTCCTACACTATCATAGTGAAAAACGACCAAAGATAAGTCTGGCAGGAGAGAATTGAGCAGGGAAAGAGCCTATTTCCCCAACACAAACAGCTTTCCTGGCCTTCAGCGGTGTCTTACTGCGATACTTTGAGACATATCCATCAAAACACAGCTGTACTCATTCATATTTGATACCTACTCCTCCTCCCAGTGCTTTAACACTATTCTTTGATCAAAGGAGGGGAGTTTGATCTCCACAGCCAGGAAGGAGAGGGAAGGCCAGTGCCTTTCCACAGCTAGCTCTAGCGTATGGCTTAGAACTCCTCCTCTTAACCAGGGAACCTGTTCATTAAAACCCCTTACTATGATCCACACATTTCAAAATATCCCCATTGTTCAGCCAATTGAATTATTTTAACTGAAGTTTTGCTCAATCTCTTCAGCAAGTTATGATCTGCCTTCAATAAATAAAATGCTGTTGCTGTAAATACTATACACATTTGATAGCTATGGCAACTGGAACTAATTTCTTCCACGTTCGAGCTGGTTGATGTTATACTTTGATTTGGAGATATCTCCAACTTCTGTCATTGAATTATTGGATACGGGCAGATACATAATCAGACAGCTCAAGAGTGTCACCATGTGGAGAGATGAGGACATGACAAAATCGACTTTGACTATTACAGTATAATGGTTTGGCCGACACCGTGCAATACACTGTATTGAGCTTTGTTGTTTGTAACTCACAACCAAGCATGTATATATGTACTCACGTGAGATCATGTATCAACTCATTCTACAGTATAACATCCTCAGTCTACCATTTTACCTCCTTATTTCAACCAAGTACACTTTCCAAAGTGTGCTAAATCTAAAGCTCCTCCAGTAAGTACTGCTTCAAGACCTCACTGACATTTAAACCCCCTCAGAAGACTCTCTCTCTAGCCTGCGGGAACATAGAAAAGCCCACACTAAATTCCCATTGATATTCAGTCTCAAAGTTTTCTCCTGGGAAATTCCACCAAGCTGTTCATGAAACCACAAGTAAAGCACCTAACAGGGCCGACAACTTCATCACGCTCTCTGTCCTAACTGGCCTAGTGTACGTTGAACATGTTTGGAGGTGACAATTGTGTTCATCTTCAATAAAGACCCTTGGGGCTAGAACAACAAACAGGAGCACATTTTACAGTATAAAGAAATGATACACAAAAACAACAAGAATGGAACTTAAAAATCGGATGCAACAGAAGTTGAATGTACTTAATTGACAGGAAGGTGGGGAATATTATAACCTTGACAGGAAGAGCTCAAAGGCTCCTCTTTCCTGAAACTATTATCCAAATATGTTGTTTTGAAGCTGAATGAATGGCACCAAAATCAAAGTATCAGAAATGTATCGCCCTTCATAATAGTATTCCCCTAGAGCAAGGACAAGTAACAATGGGCCATTCTGCCTTCCTGTCCTTTCCTTCCCAGAGTGCCAATGGACGTGACCTCCAGAGCGCCCAGCAACACAAGCACTTGGCTTCCTGCTACATCCACTAAAGCCCAATAAGGTGGCTTTCATCTTGGTTGTTATATTTAAGGATGACATCCTCGCCCGCTGGCCTCTAGTATTGTTTCCACCCTGATTGTTTACCACCGTTGTTTAGCTCCAGTTGCGGCTCTTTGATGAAAAGGTCGCCGCTCGATTGGAAAGCATTCATTAAAATGCGGTGGGTAGCATTCACCAGTGCGCATGGGGGAACAGACTCAACCCAGCCGGTTAATCAAAAGTTAATTATATAATTTTCATGCAGATGAGGGCAACATTCAAATGAATCCCAACTCTACAATCATTACAAATTAAAAAAAAAAAAAAAAAATCTAAAATGCTATAAAATGTTCAGGGACCAAGAGACTGTAAACAATATGAAGTTTAATTTGGGGTAAACAAAGTGAATATCCACCAGGGGGTCTGGGAAGGAGAAAGTGAGGTTAAATCAAATTTGGAAGCATTGATACCAGCAGGTTTTGTTGTCTTGATACAGTATAAGTGCAATTAAGCAGATCCTTGATGAGGACATTTGGGAAAGAAAGTTGTACCTTCAAACAAAGGCTAGGAAGGAGGATACACACAGGCCCAATTGAACTGTTGAAAACACAAATGATCACAAATTAATGTTCCCAATGCATCTGCTATGAAGTTATGAACACACAACTATTTCATGATAAAACCTACTGTCTACTATCAATATGAGGTGTTGTAATTCTGTCTCTCTGAGTGTCCAACTGTCTCCATGAAGAACCTACACCATTCCCTCCCGTCTGCATAGCCACACAGACAGTGCTTACTATAGGCCTACTGAACTTTAAAAAAGAAGCAAAGAAAGAATACTTAAAAAAAGTCTTGCCTCATCAAAGGAAATGATTGCATTATGCAAATTAAAAGCATGAATATTAAACCAACGATGTGAGGTATCACAAATGAAGAACCATTGTTCTGGAAGTGCATTGGAATGTGGGTTTAATTTATTTCTAATTCTATGTGCTTTTATAATGTTCACCTTTTCCCAGAAGTGCCGGCGCGTCTGGGTTCAGTGGTGTGCATTACAAGCACGCTCTAACAATGCCAGCTCTCCCTGGTGTCAGCACAGCTCATGAAGCCTGGGCCCTTATGCACCAGGCGATTAGTAGGGCTCCCAGTCTGCCGGGCTTTGCCAGCAAATGAGTTCTCTTTAAAACCTATGCCCCCCTGCTGATTCCTCCTCTTCCCTGATATGAAATTCCAATTTTATAATGAACATTAATTTCTCGTATAGGAAAGTTTTACAAATTGTCTGTTTTTGGGTGTCTATGTATGATCCAGCAAAACTTGTAGAAAAGTTTGAATTCTCTTGACATTTCAGGGAAGAAATTAGTCAGGTTACAACAGATGTAATAAATTTAAATTGTTACAGCAGTTAAAGTTGAAATTACTTGTTTGTTTTCTGCCTGAGGGTGCGTTGACATCGGTGAAATAGATAGACAACTCCAAATAGGCTGTTTCAAATCTAATGACACAATTGATTTCTAATTAAATTGCTTTTGTCATGCTAGGACTGTTGCATCACAAGTTGATGAAGCTTGTCAGTCATGACATAATTACACAACTACTGTAATTATCATTCCATAGCATGTCAGGGCAGCCTTTAATTGGTCACAAAATGTTTGGATTCCAGTGGAGGCTGAGATTATGGAAAGGAGACGACACATTGTTTTAATCAGTCTTTTGAGACTTAAACTTTATTATAATTATACATAAGCTATGCATCAGGTTAGTAAAATCAATAAATGTTAGCTGGAATCCAATACTGTACTTCATCACTCATCATGATAACAATGTTAAGGATGATAACTTTTTGTTCTTAAAACTCTTCATTCCTGAGGCAGATGTTTCTTTGTTTTGAAATGATTCGATTGGTCATCGATCTGGAGGGGACATTTGAGAGTAAATAAATATGTTCCTTACAACCTTGTATTTGCATTATCTTAACACCTGTCTGAACTGCGGTTAAATAGAGGTTTATCTCTGGTAACTTACTCATATTATTCAATCACCTTAAAGAAAGCACATATACACAGTACACTACAAATTAAGATACCGTACACATTGACATAGCTAATACATTATGCATAGGAGTACTTACTGCTTGGTACTGTATGTTCTCATCCTCTGTGGGGTATGGGAGCTTGTCTTTTCAGGAAGTGCCACTACACCTCCTGAGCCCATCATCTAAGTTAGACACACATCTCCTTACAGAACAATACAAAATGCTACCCGCACAACCAACAGTCATACTCCCACGTGAAACACAACTGTGACACGAGGAAATACATCCCAATACAAATTTAAAGTGCTTGCAGTTGTACATTTATTCTCAAGTATTAACTGTCAACACACTAAAATGTTGTCATGTCTTGCAGACACTGGGTTAATTTAGCTTTTTCATTGATTTAGGCAGAGGATCCTCACCCTCATGGGTGGCCTCCAGCTCTCCCACACTCCTCTTGCCGCCAGGTAGCCATCCGTATGACCAGTGTTGACACATCGTGACCTGCGCCACAAACGCCAACAGCACAACATTCACCACCACCCTGCCGCTAAGATCCATGGCAGCTGGAAAGAAAGATGGTCAAAATGATCAACTGATGAACGAACCTTCACTAAGCTAGAGCACATTTTATCAGCACAGTTGCCATACAGTAGTTCTTTTCAAATTTCTATTCAAATGTGTGTACAAATAAGTCAAATACTGCCTCACCTCTGTGTATTTTGTTAAATTGTGAAAGGGGACAGCCAGAAGTCAGTTTTATAGGTGCTGTTGATGGCTGTGTCGTCAGGATTATAATCTGAATTGAGCAGGTGTGATGTATTTACTGACAAAGTGTTACTAATGGATCTGGATTAGTGCATATAGTGGATCACCATGGGGAATCCAACTGAATTACATGAAAACTTGATTGCATGATAAAACACTGTATAGTATGAGTGGACAAGCATTTGAGTGAATACAGAACTAATAAACATACAGAACAGAAACAACCGTAGCCATATTCATTTAATTTGTTGCAACCAGCATTGGCAAGTAAACTATAAACTCCATACAGATTCTATAAGAGAAAACAGTACAGGAAGGAGATGCTTGTGCACTAAATAAATCACTTTCATACTGTACTTGGACAGTTTGGAAAGTCTCTGTATGTCAACCATCATAAGCCTATACAATCATTATGCGTGAAAGTTTTTCTCTAAAAAAAGGAGAACACCTTGGAGACACCTTTAGTATGAGAAAATAGCTCTGCAAAGTACTGATTCTACATACAGATTATTGAAGGTATTTACTTTAATTACATGACAGTATGTCAATTATTGTAACTTACAATATTAAATGGATGCCAGCTATGTGATAATAAATACCATTTGTTATTATTTATAGTTAATGTCTGTGCACTGGCAATAGCAACATTACTGTATGTACAGTAGCTAACAATACAGTTCATATAATATTTTACTGGTTCAGAGATGGAGACTGCATGTGATGCATTGCACACACATTCAAAATAAATACAAATCCCGTATCCTTAAAAATCATGTAACAGCTTGCCTGCTTACAGTGTTCTAATTCAAAGTACAGGTCACTTAGTGACTATTCACATTTGATCAGAACATTTTTCTAATCAGCATACTATGGCACTGTTTTACGTAAACATGCAAGTGTTAAAAAGACTTAGGCAGTTTAAGAAGATTCATAATTAAATATTCCCTCTGAATATAATGTGATAAACTCACATTACAGCTGACCTGTTCTAAGCATACCTGTTTAATTTCATCATCATAAATAACAATTTACTAAGTGATTGACATAAGAAAAACAATTCAACTAATCAGGATAGATGGATATAATGATGACTAATCTTCTATGGTAATCTCTAGCAGCTGTTAGATTTTTGTTTGTGGATATGTGAGGTGAATGACACACTATGCTATTCATATGGACAGGTCCAAATGGCATCCACTGGGATTTTTAAGAATTTCTTCACTTTTTCATCATAAAATACGCTGAATTCTGCAGCTGCCTAAAAAGAAAAAGTAAATAAATCTAGTTCATGCTCAAATGTGTGTAGTGAATTGATTACTTTCAATGTACTACTATGAGTGGTTGTTATGCCATTGTACTGTATATCTAACAAATTACATGTCATATTTGTGTAAAATGTTTTCAATTCTTCTGCATACACAAGAAACATTGTAAACCAAAAATCTTTAAAAATGCCTCTGTAGAATTTCCCTGATTTTAAGTTGAAAAACCTGAAGAAAATGAAAAATTCCCAACAGATTCCGTTCAGGTCTGATAAAGCATCTCAAATCGTTATCACTATTCATCATCCAATATTCATTATCATTATTCATGTACCAAAATCAGTTGTAACTATTAATGTGCCAAACTCTATTAATGTACCAAAATCATGTACCAAAATCATGTTACTGTGCCCACGTTAAGTCTACCAAAACTGTCTGTACACTCTTCATACAGAACAGTATGTCAGACCACAGGCAAAAGAGACGCAACCTTCTTCCTAACATAAATTAGTATTGATAAAACTCAGCAATAAAATGTACATTTACTCTATATTACATCAACATCTATGCATCTGAGACATACTGTAGATTACTGTAATTGATAAATATAAACATAGATTTACAAACAAAATGATCTGCATTGTCTTTCCTCTATAATGTTAATCCAACCCAGTGCCACATGGATACTGAACATTTTTACATAAAATTACTAAAGATACCAATTAGCTGAAGCAGTATGACTTCTGAATGCAAACTCAATTACTCTCCTGCTGAATCTATCAACAATTATATTACAATATGTTACAACATGTCTAAGTACTGTAGGTAAGTGCAAAGTGTAAAAAGAGCTTGGTCTAGAAAACACATTTCTGAAAAAAATTGCATACATTAGATGGACATGTTATACGCCAGCTAAATACTGTCATTTGAAATTGGCATAGTCTGAGAAGATGTCTACAAAATCTTGAACCACTCTGTAGCAGAAGTCATATTGTTCCTGAAAAAAGTAAAAAGAAAAAAATGGGTTTACAATGAATACATCCAGTCCATAATATAACAATATAACAATGTGTATTTTGATAGTGTTTTGTACCTACCACAGTCTGGACCATGTGAGGTCTCTGCATGCGTAAACTCTTGACTGTCTGGAATACATCCAGCAGACCCTCTGCTTTCACCCTCTCCAGAATGTTACTCAGGGCGATGAACGTCCCAGTCCGACCGGCACCGGCACTGTGAAGGAACACAGAACAAGACAATTAACATGGACATGAAGTAAGCATTTCATTGCATGTTGTACCTGTAACTTGTGCAAAACAAACCTACTTCAACTTGAACTTAACACTAAGAGTCAAGGCTGACTTGAATCTAGACCTGCAGCTAACAAGAACAAGACACTCTGCACATGTGCTCAGAATGTATAATAACTGTTGGAACTGAATTCTAACTTGCAAGTGCAAAAATTAAATACAGAGTGGATGATTATTTGCTGGAGCAAAATTGGTCAAATCAGAGCAACGGTTCCAGTAATATAAAGATTACAGTGCTTTAAAAGGTGCTATTGAAAACAATGAACAAACATGTCATGTTATAGCTGATATAACACACTAAATCAGAAGTATTTCCACAATTAGAAGGTATAAGGTGGAAGAGTGCTGCCCAATTTTGCTCCAGCAAATGCAGCTGTGGAACTGTCATTGTTTTCTAATCCCCCCCAAGACATGATAGTGGTGTAAAAAACCCTGAAACTAAAACAGCCGCAATCATCCTTGAGTGAGAAACGAGATTATGGAGAAAATGTGACCTTTGTCTAATAGTACTAATAATCAGACTCACTTAAAGAGATGCTAATCTAATGTTAACACTAATAAGTGAGGCAGCTCAGTGTTAGAGAGAGAGAGAGAGAGAGAGATAGAAAGAGAGAGAGGGAGGGAGGGAAAGAGAGAGGAGTGGTCTAGCCTTCCCTGAGGGGAGACAGAAAGCTTTAAAAAGCCCCTCTTAGACAGGCGGCAATGAAGAAGTAGAAGAGAGTGATGACACCATTTCCTGTCGTTAGCTCATCTTATCAGATTAATCACGGTGGGAGTCGGAGATTTCACTTTGAGAGGTTTTAATTGACAGTGAATCGGTGGATTGGATCAGTCCCAGCGGGCCAAGCTGCATTAGAATCACTTCACCTGGAGCTACAGCAGATCCTGATCAAAGCTTTGCCCGTGCAGTCTTTATACGGGATCACATGAGCGGCTTAGGCAGAGGCAGAGCACTCTCGGTCCACTGAGGACAAATTCACAGTTTATTGAAATAGACAAGTCTTTGGGAAGCAGGGCGTTTTTAATTAAAAGGATATGTACTGTAGTTATGAACATTTGTTTTCCAGTGTGATATTATTTGAAACAATGGAACAAAAAAAAGCAAAAATGTGTGTTGAAACAATGGGATAGAGAGAGAGAGAGAGAGAGAGAGAGAGAGAGAGAGAGAGACACACACACACAGAGAGACAGAGATACAGGATGTGACAGAGAGTCAGTCTGTGCATGTGTGTCCTGTGTACGTGGACGGCAGCCCGTGCTACTTACCTGCAGTGAACTATTATGGGATGGTTTCCAGACTGCTGCTGCTGTCTCTGCACGGCAGCGATGATGTCAATCATTCCTTTTCCCTCAGCTGGTATTCCGACCTCCGGCCAGCCGTGGAAGTGGAAGTGACGGACGTGCCGGGACTGCTTCTCCTGGAAACGGACATCGTCTGTCCCATCACCGCTGGCTAGACGTCCCACATTCACCCTCCATAAAGCTAGGCTGAACTTGGTACATAGACCAATGGCATGTAATCAGTTAAACCAAATGCCTTTTTATGGACTGACTAAACAACATATAGTAACATCTTAATCTTAATTAACATATTAATAAGGATTACATCAGCCACTACCTAAATACAAACTTCAAGTATCAGCCACTACCTGAAAACAAATCTATCAACCACAACTGTACCTGAATTCAAACCTATCACCCTAACCCTAACCTTACACTGACTGAACACAAACCTTTAATCATGTTGTTTTTCATTATGTCGTCAAACTCACTGGTCTGTAGGTGAGAACTATGTCCTTGAGAGTGAACGTGTCACACAGTGCATCAGCAGTCAGCTCCAGAGTGTACTCTCCAAATGTCACACTGCCCTCTGCTGGCCAGTACTGGAAACACTTGTCCTGGAAAAAAAATGACACAAATACTGTCATTATACATACATTCTTAATAGCTTTTATTTGTGCCATTTGTTTTTTTATCTGTAAAGCACTTTGAGATCTGTCTCGGCAAATGAGAAGCGCTATATAAATCAAATTTATTATTATTATTATTAGTACATGAAGATTGAGATGGAAGAGTACAACAAAAGGCAAAAACACTTTCATCAGAAGAAGGAAATAACAGCCTTGCTAATTGCAGCTCCCAGGCTGCTTAAGTGAAAATGACCCACTATAGCCCTCCAGTCCTCCCCTGGACTAGCACAACCCTCCAGTCCTCCCCTGGACTAGCACAACCCTCCAGTCCTCCCCTGGGCTAGCACTGCCCTCCAGTCCTCCCCTGAGCTAGCACTGCCCTCCAGTCCTCCCTGGGCTAGCGTAGTCCTCCAGTCCTCCCCTGGACTAGCATAACCCTCCAGTCCTCCCCTGGACTAGCATAACCCTCTAGTCCTCCTCTGGTATAGCACTGCCCTCCAGTCCTCCCTGGACTAGCACAACCCTCCAGTCCTCCCCTGGACTAGCACAACTCTCCAGTCCTCCCCTGGACTAGCACAACTCTCCAGTCCTCTCCAGTCCTCCCCTGGACTAGCACAACCCTCCAGTCCTCCCCTGGACTAGCATAACCCTCCAGTCCTCCCCTGGACTAGCATAACCTTCTAGTCCTCCTCTGGGCTAGCACTGCCCTCCAGTCCTCCCTGGACTAGCACAACCCTCCAGTCCTCCCTGGGCTAGCACAACCCTCCAGTCCTCCTCTGGACTAGCATAACCCTCCAGTCCTCCTCTGGACTAGCATAACCCTCCAGTCCTCCCCTGGACTAGCATAACCCTCTAGTCCTCCCCTGGACTAGCATAACCCTCCAGTCCTCCCCTGGACTAGCACTGCCCTCCAGTCCTCCCTGGACTAGCATAACCCTCTAGTCCTCCTCTGGACTAGCACAACCCTCCAGTCCTCCCCTGGACTAGCATAACCCTCCAGTCCTCCCCTGGACTAGCACAACCCTCCAGTCCTCCCCTGGACTAGCACAACCCTCCAGTCCTCCCCTGGACTAGCATAACCCTCCAGTCCTCCCCTGGACTAGCATAACCCTCCAGTCCTCCCCTGGACTAGCACAACCCTCCAGTCCTCCCCTGGACTAGCATAACCCTCCAGTCCTCCCCTGGGCTAGCATAACCCTCCAGTCCTCCCCTGGACTAGCATAACCCTCTAGTCCTCCCCTGGGCTAGCACAACCCTCCACTCCTCCCCTGAGCTAGCATAACACTCCAGTCCTCCCCTGGACTAGCATAACACTCCAGTCCTCCCCTGGACTAGCATAACACTCCAGTCCTCCCTGGACTAGCACTGCCCTCCAGTCCTCCCCTGCACTAGCACTGCCCTCCAGTCCTCCCCTGAGCTAGCACTGCCCTCCCGTCCTCCCCTGGGCTAGCACTGCCCTCCAGTCCTCCCCGTGGCTAGCGTAGCCCTCCAGTCCTCCCCGTGGCTAGTGTAGCCCTCCAGTCCTCCCCGTGGCTAGCACTGCCCTCCAGTCCTCCCCGTGGCTAGCACTGCCCTCCAGTCCTCCCCGTGGCTAGCGTAGCCCCACCACAGTGCCGTCTGTACCTGCTCTCGCTCCTTCAGCTCTGTTAGCATGACGACGGAGTGGCAGCCCCACTCCCACACCATCCTCCAGAAGTCCTCCACCGTGTGCTGCAGGGGGCCCTGCGTGGCAATGAAGTAGTCCTTCTGACGGTAGCCCTGAACATGGCCGCCCCAGGGACACAACAACACAGGCCGTCACATGCAGTACCTGATGCTGCAATACCCGTACTGAGCTTTTGAGAACGTGCATACCATTGAAGACGATACACATAGAATGGTAGGGAGTACTTACATCAATGAACGAAGCATTAATGTAGTCTGTGAACTCCTGCCCTCTTTTCACTGAGAGAATGACCCGGTTAAAGTCATCTGAGGAAAAACAAGACGACATAGAAGAGAAACTTCGCATCAACTTTGAAATCAAATTGACAGGAAACAGCGCACAGATAACTTCAATGGTGTCATTATTAGCACCAAACGTGGAACCAACAGACAGAAACTACTGTACACTGCAGCAATGCTTTGATGTAGGAAGACTGTGATGTATTATGGAACAGTTAGGAGAACTGGAGTGTTCCTTACATGGGATGATCTGAAGCACCCGGTTCTTCCTCATGTTGGCAGGAAGGTTCCCTGTTCTCATGTTCTCCTTCATGATGCGCACGTTGGTCAGCTTCTGGAGGTGGGGAACATGATTGACTTCAGCAAATGAAAACACTTATTCAGTTACAGTTACCAGTAGGTCATCACCTTTACTGTAAGATAGGGTTAGGGTTACTGTAGGGCTACTGTATAAGGTGTAAGGTCTAAGATAGGCTACTGTATGAGGTATTAACTGTGAGGTATGAACATACAGCACTCCAAAAGTTTACTTTCGTTTAAAGTTCTTTTCAATACGCTTATTTCCTGTGGCTGCCATATTGGTCGAGTCTGATGTAATCAGGTGGGAGAATGCGGAAGTGCCCGTTGACTCCAATGTTAAAAGTTCATTAAAACACCACTTCAAGAACCAAAATAGTCAAAATAACAGGCTGAATACACTAACGGAATAACAAACTTGTCATTACTAAACTCCCACCTGATTACGTCAGACTCGACCAATATGGCAGCCACAGGAAATAAGCGTATGGGACAGCTTAGTCTTGATGGGAAAGGACAGGGGAGCAGAGAGATAAGAGGAGGACAGGGTTTTTCCTGCAAAGAGGATTTTTTGGCACCCCCCAAAGAGATTTTAGCCAGACTCAAAGGAAAATCAATTCAAATCATCTCCAAATGTGTTTGACAGCTTGTTTCAAGTGCAGCCCATCCCTCTTTCTTGCATTGTCCATGGTTTGGACCTCTAGTAATTGACACCAGCAAAGAATATAGGCCTATATATGCTGGTATAAAAAAGAAAACAAAAGAAAAAGTGTGCTCATCACCCCCCAAAGACCCATTCTGGGCCAGGAAAAACCCTGGGGGAGACAAAAGGTCTGTGCAGCTGTACCCTGAACTCTTCCTCCAGGCCCAGCCTGTCCAGAGGAGCTCTGGTGTTGTGGAGCATCTGCAGATGTCCCTCCAGGGAACACACATCCAGCTCAGTGTCTCCATACAGGAAGTACTCCAACAGAGCCTGGTAGATGAACGAGTACTGCATCTGAGAGGAGGAGAGGAAGAGGAGGAGGGAGGAAGAGAATGGGGGGAGGGAGAGGGAGAGAGAGAGGGAGGGAGAAGGAGAGAGAGAGGAGGGAGGGAAAAAAGGGGAGAGAGAAAGAGGGATGGAGAGAGAAGAGGATGGGAAAGGGAAAGAGAGATAGGGAGAGAGAGAGAGAGAGAGAGAGAGAGAGAGAGAAAGAGAGAGAGGGAGAAAGACATTAAGGGGGAAAAGAGGGAAAATATTTCACATCTCAGTTCAATCTTGGAACTACAGTAGTCTAACTCCAAGGATGTAGGTTTTGGTTTCATTTTATTACTTCCTAATCAGTGGCTACGGATTACACACCAGGCCCAATCACTGGCTACGGATTACACACCAGGCCCAATCAGTGGCGACAATCAGATTCAAAGAAACAACAACAACCTCCGAGGTGAGCTAGCAACCTAAATACAGCGTTTTTCCCCCGCTTATCCCCGAACGGAGTCCAAACAGACCTTTCTCCAGCAATGGCACAGCGTAAACAAAGTGTGGAGACACTGTAGGTTCGGCCATGCGAAACTATCTTGGAACAGTCGACAACAGAACTTACATCTGTCTGGACCAGCTGACAGCGCTGCTCGCGTATCTTGGCCACGCAGCCGAACACGTCCACTCTCCGCTCTGCGTGCATCATGTCCATCATGCTGTCTATGACGATGAATGTCCCGGTCCGACCCACGCCCGCACTGAAGACAGGAGGATGCTGTTAATGTCTAGACAGCATGTCTGTCTACTACTGCTACACTGTCTACTCTACTACGAGGCCAATATACTGTAAACAAAAGAAGGTTTATAAGGGTACAGGCACGCTCATTTCAGTAGATATTATTCGGATTAAATGCTTAAATTCTGTGTGTAGGCCTTTAAAATCACAGTCAGTGTAGCCGTTTCCTATATGAGAAATACTGCAGCAAAACCTCAAAGGGCAAACGCGTCCAGAGACGTCACCCTTCAAGCGCCCTTTGATGTTTTTCCGTGACTTTTCAGTGTTTTTTTTTTCTCATTTACAGGAAACGGCTACACGGTGATTTTAAAAAGGCATACATGCACACAGGTCATTAATATCAACTGAAACAACATGACTGTGCCCCTTTAAAAAGTAGGTGGAAGACTGACCCTCTGACCTTCACAGGTATGCAGCTTGTGGTCAGAACTATGTGATGTGTTAAAATCCTGCTCGTCCACAAGTTTCCACCAACGTTTCCCAGTGGAGTCAACAGGGTCATTTAGAGTCGGACAGACATCAGCTGGGGCAGCAGGCTGGGATGCCAGTGTCGGGTGTTGGGGGACAATCAATGGGAGCCATTCAGTGGACAGAGAGCCCTGCTGTGTGACAGCTGCTGAAGCAGTTGGCACAGCGAGCCTCCGACATCACAGGTGGGGTTGTACTGTACGTCACACGACAATACTGAGTGACATTCCGGCCATGCCTTCATGCCATTTCACTACTCGTTGTCCCTGTATGATGTAGTATGTGACAAATAAACACAACTTTGAACAACTTTACAGAAGAGCAGAGGCTTCTAGACAAATTTGAATATACAAAGATCCTAGCGTTGAATATACCTAGCCACACTTTCACACTCACACTCTGCATGAGGAAAAGATGAACATGTACGTACAACCACCACGCATGTAAGCCCTGGAGGTGGTTTCTGGGTAGAATCCCCCCCTCTGTACCTGCAGTGGACCAGGATGGGTCCGGCGTAGGGGGGGTTGACCGACTTGACCTTCTTCAGGAACTTCAGCATGCCGATGGGGGAGAAGGGCACCCCGAAGTCCGGCCAGCTGGTGAAGTGGAGCTGAGTGACCAAGCGAGGCGCTCTGGGTCCATCACTGCCCTGCTGCTCAACACACACACGCACACACACACACACACATACACACACATGCAACCGCACATACACACATGCACGTGCGCACACCCACACACACACACCCCGCCCCCCACCCCACCCCCACCCCCCACACACATACAGTACACACACACACACGCGGAGGCATAACATTTTTAACTGTGGATAGTTTCGACACTAGAAAACAAGTGACTTGGATTCAGTTGGTAGTCCAGTTGATAAAGATGAGTTAGTTGAGATGAGTAGTTTGGTAGATGCAGCCATGCTTACATATTGTATAGAGAACTTCCTGATGGTGTAGTCCACCAGCACGGTGAAGTCCTCCATGGCTACCCTCATGTGTCCATATGTCCAGCAGCCGTGGTCAGGCCAGTACTGGTGACACTTGTCCTGCAGAGAAACAGCACAGCATCAACTGATGCCATCACATTCCTCACACAGAAGTGTATATGGTTAATAGACAGAGTGGGATGTGTCTGTCACCCAGATCATCTCTGTGATGCTTTAAAGCCATTAATGAAAACCTGAGACTAATTACAAGGCTGCCTCTCAGGATCTGATCACCAATTACTCGGTTATTGATCCAGCCCTATCTCTATTCTGCGCTGCCAACCCTGTGTTGTATCTCTATTGATCATCCCTTTGAGGTTCAATACCACGTTGTGCTCAGTACTGTTTGCTAATTTGGGCAGGGGACACTTTGTATGGATTCTAAGCTCAGAGAAATGGCACCCACTACAAGACCCAATGACTTTGGGGCGTGATAGGACGAGTGGTGATCTGACGAATGCAGCACTTCAGAACATCACAAGGCCTGTCAGATCAGAAGACACAACTCCTCGGTTAGCTTAGTTTAGCTTATGAAAATACATGCTCTATTCTAACAGGTTAGCTTGTGTAGCTTAGCTTAGCTTAGGAAAATACATTTTCCATTCTAATAGGTTAGCTTAGTTTAGTTTAGCTAGCTTAAGAAAATACGTGTTCCATTCAGGTTATAGGGGAACTCACCTCCTTCCGCTCCCTCAGGTTGGTCAGCATGACTATGGTGGCCGTCTTCTGCTCCCAGACCATCCTCCAGAAGTCAGCCACAGTGTCGTGCTTTGGACCTTGGGGAGACCAAATCAGACTAGTATATACACACGTGCAGATACTGGAGCACAGCATCAAATATTAGCAGAGGGGGCGGCTGTAGCTCAGTTGGTAGAGCGGGTCGTTCAATGATCGAAGGGTCAGTGGTTCGAATTCCAGCTCTGACTGTCCACATGTCGAAGTGTCCTTGAGCAAGACATCTAACCCCAAATTGCTCCTAATGAGCAGGTTAGCACCTTGCATGGCAGCTACCGCCATTGGTGTGTGAATGGGTGAATGAGAGGTCATTGTAAAGCGCTTTGAGTGCCGCTAAGGTGGAAAAGCGCTATATAAGTGCAGTCCATTTACCATTAAACATCCAGAACCTAGGTTCTGTTCTAGTAAAACATTACTGTAATGGGAAATGTGTACCTTGGGCAGCCATGAATTTGTTTCTCTCTTTATAACCCTGTGTGAAAGAGAGACACGTCAAATTAAGAAAGTAATTCATCAGCCTGTTTGAAATCATTCAACTGGGAGAGAATAAGATCCAGTCAACAACTCACATCTATGTATGAAGCGTTGATGTAGTCCGAACACGCATGCCCATCTACCTGAGCCAACACCACTCTGGAATGGTCGTCTGTTGAGGAGAGGAGAATGAGATGAAGTTATGGTCGGGTCTTACTCCACAGTATCTTCTGTATGTGGACCTGGGCTTAGGCCATGCTCGCTTTACACTGTCTTTTTCCAGCTGATATCAATGGGCAGCAGCTACACGATCGTGGAGCAGAGCGTTCTGTGTGGAGCAATCTGGGTTAGGGTTAAAGAGGCTTCTGTGTGCAGCACTCTGGGTTGAACGTGGTTCAGGGCATGAACGAGGAAGGAGAGTGCTGCAGCGTTCCTCAGGTTAACTTCAGAGTAATCGATGAAGGTACTATTTTTTCTACTATGTAATAGCCGTTGGAATAAAGGCTTTTTATTTTGAAGTGTTGCCTTGGACATCTTCTTCTCTCTGATGGTCCAGGGCAGGTTGTTGAGGTGACTAAAAAGGTGTGTCTGCCTCCTCCTCTTCTACAGTAACAGTGTAACGTTAGAGCATGGTGTGACCAGGCCTCAGGCGCTGTCACTCACATGGCAGGACGTTGGGGTAGCGGTTCTTCTCCCTGTTGCTCTCCCGACCCGCCTCCTCAAATGAACCGTGGTGGAAGCAGCAAGGCAGAGACTACACACACACACACACACACACACACACACACACACACACACACACACACACACACACACACACACACACACACACACACACACACACACACACACACACACACATGCACACGGAGGCATAACATTTTTGATTAAACATGTGAGGACTGCATGGGGTGTCTAGCTACATGAGTTTCACAGCCAACGGTGTCACCATGATGGCTGGCCGGGCTGAACTATTGTGTGAGGAAACCTACATTGAACTCCTCTCTGAAGAGTTTGCAGTCGTCTGCTGAGCGTATGCGGTACTCATCCTCCAGCGAGTCCAGAGGGATGGGGAAGTACCTCTTGGAGGGAGAAGGAGACCTAGGGAGGAGCACCACAGTCTGCTCTCCTGAGGACAGACACAGCAGAGTCAGAGTCTCTACAACACAGTCAGAGTCTCTACAACACAGTCAGAGTCTCTACAACAGAGTCAGAGTCTGTACAACAGAGTCTCTACAACACAGTCAGAGTCTCTACATCCCAGTCAGTCTCTACAGCACAGTCAGAGTCTCTACAACAGTCAGAGTCTCTACAACACAGTCAGAGTCTCTATATCACAGTCAGAGTCTCTACAACACAGTCAGAGTCTCTACATCACAGTCAGAGTCCCTACAGCACAGTCAGAGTCTCTACAACACAGTCAGAGTCTCTACAACACAGTCAGAGTCTCTACAGCACAGTCAGAGTCTCTACAACACAGTCAGAGTCTCTACAGCACAGTCAGAGTCTCTACAGCACAGTCAGAGTCTCTACAGCACAGTCAGAGTCCCTACAACTCAGTCAGTATCAGTCAGAGTCTCGACAGCACAGAGACTCTACAACATCGTTTCTCTATACCAGAGTCTCTATAACACAGACTCTCTACAACACAGTCAGAGTCTCTACAACAGAGTCAGAGTCTCTACAACAGAGTCTCTACAACACAGTCAGAGTCTCTACAGCACAGTCAGAGTCTCTACAACACAGTCAGAGTCTCTACAGCACAGAGTCTCTACAACAGAGTCTCTACAACACAGTCAGAGTCTCTACAGCACAGTCAGAGTCTCTACAACAAGTCAGAGTCTCTACAACACAGTCAGAGTTTCTACAACACAGTCAGAGTCTCTACAACACAGTCAGAGTCTCTACAGCACAGTCAGAGTCTCTACAACAAAGTCAGAGTCTCTACAACACAGTCAGAGTCTCTGCAGCACAGTCAGAGTCTCTACAACACAGTCAGAGTTTCTACAACACAGTCAGAGTCTCTACATCACAGTCAGAGTCTCTACAACAGAGTCAGAGTCTCTACAGCACAGTCAGAGTCTCTACAACAGAGTCAGAGTCTCTACAACACAGTCAGAGTCTCTACAACAGAGTCAGAGTCTCTACAACAGAGTCAGAGTCTCTACATCACAGTCAGAGTCTCTACAACACAGTCAGAGTCTCTACAACACAGTCAGAGACTCTACAACTTAGTTTCTCTATACCAGAGTCTCTATAACACAGACTCACAACACAACACAGTCAGAGTCTCTACAAACACAGTCAAGGTCTCTATAACACAGTCAAGGTCTCTATAACACAGTCAGGGTCTCTAAAACACAGTCAGGGTCTCTAAAACACCGTCAGAGTGTCTGCAAACACAGTCAGGGTCTCTACAACAGTCAGAGTCTGTACAACACAGTATTTTGTGTGTACTAAGACTCTTTGCTGAAACTATATGAAAGCAGTCTGTACAAACAATGTCTACACTCCATCATGGCATGTCAGACTGGTTAGATAACAGCCCCGGAAACATACCTTGCTCTTCCAAGAAGCCATTGGGTATCTTCTTATCGACAGAGGTTACCAGAGCCTTCCTGTGGCTCCGAAACCTGACCAGAGACAGACAGATGGACAGCGAGGAGGAGGAGGACAAAAAGGAGAGGGGAAAAAAACACAACAGGTCCTGATCATAACCCCCTAGAAGCAAGTCTTCAGTTAAACAAGCGAGGGACATTACATCTA
This sequence comes from Borostomias antarcticus, assembly GCF_949987555.1. Taxonomy (NCBI): domain Eukaryota; kingdom Metazoa; phylum Chordata; class Actinopteri; order Stomiiformes; family Stomiidae; genus Borostomias; species Borostomias antarcticus. The sequence goes on from NC_140258.1 coordinate 5,664,187, forward strand.
AGACCTACCTACCATCTGAACGAGACAAAGCTGTTCTTTCTCATGAGAAGCAGAGTACGCTCGGCTCTAGGAGAGGAGCTGAGTGAGTGAATTGAGTGAGTGAGTGAGTGAGTGAGTGAGTGAGTGAGTGAGTGAGTGAGTGAGTGAGTGAGTGAGTGAGTGAGTGAGTGAGTGAGAGAGAGAGCGAGAGAGCGAGTGAGTGAGTGAGTGAGCGAGCGAACAAGTGAGAGAGAGCCAGTGGGCATGGTGTTATCTGATTCGTCAGGCTGTTTGTATTCTGTCTCTGTGGAACTGCAGCTGTTGCCCCCCCCCCTTGTGCTCACCCCCAGACACACACACACACTCACACACACATTCATACACATACACACTCATGCTGTGTGGAGAATTGGGACCCAAGGCTGGTTTGGGCTGAGTTTAAAAGATAGGTATTGTACATATTTTTTGGATTGATTGGATTTTCATAATCTAGCTCACTCTTCCTGGAAGGGTTAGGGGAGGGGTTAGGGTTAGGGTTACAGTAGGAGCGAGCGAGGCCGGTCTGATTTCCAACGAGAAGCAGAGGGATGAAATGTTTTGATACAGACTTGGTTGACCGATTCATTTATTATAGTATGACTGAGAAGCACATTTCACATCGGTACTTGGGAGCGCTGCTGCTTGCATGACTCACCCATTAGATTTGATCAAGGTAAGTAAATCTAGTTTACACTTCCTGGTTTCTCAAAAATCACCTATCCTACCTTTAATTTATCCAGACTAAGAATGGCTGGGGGTGGCTGGTGTCTCCCCTAGAGATCAGGTGAGAAGTTCAGTCATCCGTGAGGGACTCGGAGTAGAGTTTGCGTTGAAAGGAGCCAGTTGAGGTGGTTCGGGCATCTAGTGAGGATGCCTCCTGGGCGCCTCCCTAGGGAGGTGTTCCAGGCATGTCCAGCTGGGAGGAGGCCCCGGGGTAGAACCAGGTGACGGGATTGCATCTCCACACTGGCCTGTGAGCAGCTAAAGATCCCCCAGGCAGAGCTGCTTGATGTTTCTAGGGAAAGGGGCCCCTGCTGGAACTGCTGCCTCCGCAACCCAGATAACAATGGATGGATGGATGGACAACAGCACCTTACTGTCCTTATTTTTTTGTGTGTGAAAAAGATGGGTTTGTAGTGTTCATCTGCAATCCGAAATAGTTCTCCATTGTTTACCATTGCTATTGGCAACTTAATGCAGCTGACAGCGTTTAAGGAGGCTTTACCGATGATTTGCCCGTTGGTATATCGTGGTTACTGGCACGACACCGGATGCCTCTTGCCAATCACAATGCGCGGTTGGAACTAGCTGTTGTATAATGTGTGTTTGTATGTAGAGTATGATGTTGTATGTTGCATGTTTGTACGTATGGTGTTGCATGTTGAGCTTTTGTAATAATAGTAATATGTTGTGTGTTTGTAGGTAAAGTATGGTGTTGTATGTTATGTGATTGTATGCATAGTATGGTGTTGTATGCTGTGTGTTTTTGACCTCAGGAAGACTAGTGGTTTTGCGGTCAGTTAAAAGGGATTCTAATCAACTTAAGGTTAAACCACAATAGTTGTGATTACATTTCAGGAGTTCAGTATCAGTTCATTTCAGGAGCTAGACTGTCAGGGGGTGTTGGTGTGAAATTATGTGGTGTATGTTGCATGTTTGTACGATGTTTACCTCAGGAGGTAGACCGTCAGAAGGACGATGATGATAAGAAGCAGAGATATGACCAGCGTTGAGGGAAGCACGTGTGCGCCCTGATGGGCGGGGGTTTCTGAGGAGAAAATAAGAGTATTTAACCTCAGTAGATGAGCCTTCGAAGGTTATGGCAGGGCTGTTGTTGAGTCAGATCTATAGCAGCTTACCTCTAGTCTGGTTGTCATGGGAGGAGTTATTCAAGGTTATGGTGGTTGCGATCAGAAACAACACCATTGTCACTGTGGAGAAAACCAGAAACGTATATGTGAGTATATCAGCTCAACAAATCAAATGTGCATCATGAAAGACATTTACATTAGCAAAGAGGACAAACTTGTCATAACTACTGGAGGGGTAGAAATGGCATCTCAACCCTCGGTCAAGTATCTAGGCTGTGTCCTAGATGGGACTTTAGGAGGCGCCTCCATGGCACTAAATGTTCTGGGGAAAATAAATGCCAGAACTAGGTTTTTAGCTAGGAAATCCACACTGCTAAACAAAGATTGTCTAAAAAATTTAGCCTCATGTTTAATTCAGTGGCACTTTGACTATGCCGTCAGTTCATGGTATTGGAGTCTCAACAAAGCCCTGAAACACTTACTATGGTCCACAGGATCCTAAACAGTAGAGCCCCGAACTATTTTAACAACTATTTTAAGGAAATAGCACATGGTCACAACACTAGAGCTAGTCTGGGAAATGTAGCCCTCTACAAGCACAAGACAAAGACAGGAGGAATATATTTTATCAATGCTGTGCTGTGGAGTGGAACAAACTACCTCTCTCCATAAAAGAAGTGGAAAGTACAGCAGCTTTTAAAACAAGGATCAGGAAACGTTTATTTAGCGACCTCCTGTATAAGCTATGTGTCCGATGATGTTGTCCAATGATGTAACATGAGTGTGGATGTTACATTACTCTGGTTCCATGAGAAACTCACTATGTTGTATTTATATTATTTGCATATTTGCACTTGTATTGTATTTTATTGTTTTTTATGTAGTACAATTGCTCAAAGCACTTTTAGCTGATGCCGGTCTCCACTTGGACTCCTTGTACATCAGCGACAGCGATGGAAATAAGTCTTGGACTTTTCGCTTTTATCCCTGACATTGCAGACATACTGTATGTTTTTTATATATACTGATTGTAACTGCTTTTGTCAAATAAATCAAATCAAATTTCAATCTATATATTTCTTCTGAAATTCTCAAGAAATGGCTGAGGTACGTTGTCATATTAGAAGTTCTCCACTAGAGGGCACCAAACGACAGGCTGATTCTCTCCTGGCCCTGGCACACTGATAACCTGTGGCCTGTCTTGAACCCAGATGATGACAGCAGATTCACTGCATCTGACTGACTGTCTGTGTAGCATCTTATGCTAGATCTGTTTTGTGTCTACAAGACCATGGTCTATTTCTGATGACCTCATATCCCCCCAAATATATATCAGGACCAAACAGGAAGCATTATCTCAGAGGTGTCAGAACCTAGATCCTCTGCAGGCTGCAGTCAGAAACTGGAGCACGGCTAAACATACTCTTCATAGAGGCTCTCACAACACTAGAGCACAGCTAAACATACTCTTCTTCATAGAGGGACTCACTGGAGCATATCTAAACATACTCTTCCTTATAGAGGGACTCACTGGAGCATAGCTAAACATACTGTAGATAGACATACTCTTCAAAGAGGATCTCACAACACTGGAGCACAGCTAAACATCAAAGCAAACACAGAGAGGTTCAGAAAGAGTTTCTTCCCTCAGCCCAAACACAGAGAGGCTCAGAAAGAGTTTCTTCCCTCAGCCCAAACACAGAGAGGCTCAGAAAGAGTTTCTTCCCTCAGCCCAAACACAGAGAAGCTCAGAAAGAGTTTCTTCCCTCAGCCCAAACACAGAGAAGCTCAGAAAGAGTTTCTTCCCTCAGCCCAAACACAGAGAGGCTCAGAAAGAGTTTCTTCCCTCAGCCCATCGTAGAATGAACTTGCTAAACTCAGTAGCTACACTCAGCACAACATCACTTGATATTTATTTTTATTCTTTCTCTCTCTCTTTCTCTCTCTCTCTCTCTCTGAAATGACTTACCTCACCATGTTAATTGTCTTTAATATGAATACATTCCTGTCGTAAAACATTTGCCTACTTTAACTGCAAGCACTTGTAATAGTGTGCTTTGATATCACAGTGAATATCACTAAAAGACTATGTCCAAATTATGTAATGCAAACAGTTCATTTATCGACTCACTGTACTGTTCCACATCGACCTCCCTCTCCACCTCCTGTCCTGCAAATCAGGTTAGTAAATCACCTCTTTCGATCTTACTGGGAAAATGTGCAGTAAATGATAGTGCTGATACTGTACGGTAGAACTGAGTGGCCTGATTTATCTTCTGTTCCAAGTCCCCTTGGCCTGGAAGAGCCGGATATGGTAGAATGGAGAGAGTATTTCAAGGTGTCAATTTAGCCTCACTAGAAGTGGGTCATTTTGACACATTTGCACTTATCCTGGAGGCTGTAGTAAAAACACTTCCTCCTATGTCTCTCAGGTTACAGGGCTGTGTGACAACTGCTGCCACTGTTGAGGAAAATGATATCAAGTAACAACAGTAATTGAGTGTACACACAAACATATACACACACACACACACGCACACACACACACATGCCCACGCACACACACACACACACACACACACACACACACACACACACACACACACACACACAAACGCACACACACACACACATGTCCTCTCTTCACATGCTTGAATGCATATCCATAGCCATAGGGCGCGTCCGGTGTCCCTGCCTATGTGACACGCTGAGTAGAAGAGACAGGGCACCTCTCAAGTGTTAACAAGCTGACACACTCAACACCTGTTCTCTTAATACCCCACAGGGCAAATCACACATACACACGCACACACACACACAGAGACAGACACACAAACACACACAGATACACACACACTGTAATCTACAGTGCGGTCCAATCTTGCTAAAGTATGGGCCACTGCAGGCATGGAAAAGAAAATACATACGGATACTGAGTCCTACTGTAGTAGGACCTCCATGTGTTACCCTAACCCTAGTAGGACCTCGATGTGTAACCCTAACCCTAGTAGGACCTCCATGTGTTACCCTAACCCTAGTAGGACCTCCATGTGTTACCCTAACCCTAGTAGGACCTCCATGTGTTACCCTAACCCTAGGAGGACCTCCATGTGTTACCCTAACCCTAGGAGGACCTCCATGTGTTACCCTAACCCTAGGAGGACCTCCATGTGTTACCCTAACTCTAGTAGGACCTCCATGTGTTACCCTAACCCTAGGAGGACCTCCATGTGTTACCCTAACTCTAGTAGGACCTCCATGTGTTACCCTAACCCTAGGAGGACCTCCATGTGTTACCTTAACCCTAGTAGGACCTCCATGTGTTACCCTAACCCTAGGAGGACCTCCATGTGTTACCCTAACCCTAGGAGGACCTCCATGTGTTACCCTAACTCTAGTAGGACCTCCATGTGTTACCCTAACCCTAGGAGGACCTCCATGTGTTACCCTAACCCTAGGAGGACCTCCATGTGTTACCTTAACCCTAGGAGGACCTCCATGTGTTACCCTAACCCTAGGAGGACCTCCATGTGTTACCTTAACCCTAGGAGGACCTCCATGTGTTACCCTAACCCTGGGAGGACCTCCATGTGTTACCCAACCCTAGGAGGACCTCCATGTGTTACCCTAACCCTAGTAGGACCTCCATGTGTTACCCTAACCCTAGGAGGACCTCCATGTGTTACCCTAACCCTAGGAGGACATCCATGTGTTACCTTAACCCTAGGAGGACCTCCATGTGTTACCCTAACCCTAGGAGGACCTCCATGTGTTACCCTAACCCTGGGAGGACCTCCATGTGTTACCCTAACCCTAGGAGGAGCTCCATGTATTACCCTAACCCTAGGAGGAGCTCCATGTGTTACCCTAACCCTGGGAGGACCTCCATGTGTTACCCTAACCCTAGGAGGAGCTCCATGTATTACCCTAACCCTAGGAGGAGCTCCATGTGTTACCCTAACCCTAGGAGGAGCTCCATGTGTTACCCTAACCCTAGGAGGAGCTCCATGTGTTACCCTAACCCTAGTAGGACCTCCATGTGTTACCCTAACCCTAGGAGGAGCTCCATGTGTTACCCTAACCCTAGGAGGACCTCCATGTGTTACCCTAACCCTGGGAGGACCTCCATGTATCACAGCGGAAGGACTTTTATTTTGGTGCAGAGAGAAACACAGTTCGGTAACCTCTCTGCGTATGTAGCTAGCACGGTAACAATGTCACTCTAACCTACTCTAACTCTAGCCTGCAGCATACGCTGAGTAAAATTAATCTGGGGAGTAGTTATGCACAATTCATGAAGGCATAAATCCAGAAGGCTTCAAGATTGCGGTGAACATTCTGAATATTTAAAGGGGCACTTCCCCGATTAGCATTCAGCTTTGTATCGTTCCAAATTGTGCAGTATGTTGCAATTAATGTGGTTTTCTTTCGATCAATGCTCCCTGGGGCTATTTTTCACACTTTCAAAAAAACAAAAACTCTATAAATGATGTCAAATTACGCGTTTGACGTTACTTTAGAGATTTGGTCCTACCTGCTCAGAACAACAATTTCTAGTTCGATATTTTTCTATGCCTGCCCACGCATAAGAAGAGGGGCGACACCCACGCTCACAAAAGAAAACATCAACACTATGTGGATGAAAACAGACAGGACCCACTTACGGCAGAAGGCAATTTTCCATCTAATATGAAAGAAGATTTTGAATGTCTACTGCTAGAATCGGACATACATGGCTACCTGTACAAACCGGAATACAGCGAGGAAGATGCCAAACGTATTGACGAGGAGGAGGCCAAAGCAGCTGTAGCCGCAAATCCAGCTCTGCCCGACAATGTCTGCTTGCATTGTCAGCTGATGGAAACGGAAATGGAGTTGCTTTGCTGCAGCGAATTTCACTGATGCCAGTTTCTTCTTGAAGAAATCAGTGAACTGGCAGAGAAAGGGGCCACGACCTTACATCCAAGATTTGCGGCATATATGGAAAGATGGGTCCTCGAGACCTATTTTAGGATAGAGAAGGTGAACTGGAATCGCCAAGTCATCCGGGAGAAACGGACGGCTAAGCATTAAGTAAGCGTTTTAGTACTAACATGGCAATTTAGAAGTAATTTTATATAATAGGCCTGCTGTGCTCGGTTCTAATTCAGTGAACAGAGGTGAACGTTTGAGGCTAACATTACATTACATTTACATTACAGTCGTTTAGCAAACACTTTTATCCAAAGCGACTAACAATAATTGCATTTAACGTAGAAAAGCCAATGTTCTACTACTTGCCAGAACTCACAAGTGCATCTCCTTTCTAAAACAAGTGACTAAGAGCATAATCTAGCGCTGAAGGCAAAATGCAAGAATAGCAATCTAAAATACAATAGGTGCTTAAGAGGGTGGATCATTTTAGTACTTCTTGAAGAGATTAGTTTTGAGCCTGCGACGAAAGATGGGCAGCGATTCTGCTGTCCTGACATCAGTGGGCAGTTCCTTCCGCCACTGCGGGGCCAGGACAGAGAAGAGCTGTGACCGTGTCGATCGACCGCAGGGGCCTCGGAGTGACGGGGCAGCCAGTCGCCCCGACGTAGCAGAGCGTAGTGGTCGGGAAGGGGTATATGGTTTGACCATGGCCTGGAGGTAGGAGGGGCCTGTTCCTTTCATTGTCCTAGTGCCAGAGTTTTAAAATGGATGCGAGCCGCTACCGGGAGCCAGTGTAGGGAACAGAGAAGGGAAGTTGTGTGGGAGAATTTGGGGTGGTTGAACACCAGGTTAACATGTTGTCTATGAGCGGAGAGCCCTTCTGTGATCAACAATGATTTTCTGGCTGATTTGTTTTGGATCTAGTCCCGCAACAGTATACAGGTACAACTGAAACGGCCTAGGGTAGTCAAACGCAATCACAGTTTTGAGTCCCGTCCTAATCTGTTTTATTGGTACAACTTTTGCAACATGAAATTTCTGTCAGTCCAGTGTTTATTGCTGTTCACCACAAACTAACTGAAAAAAAGTAGTTTGCAAACATTTGCTGAATTTGAATGCACCTGGGTTTCATGAGTCCTGTTCTAAACTGTCATATTGGTACGTTTATCTCTGTTGTTGTTACTGGGCCAGCAGAGATAATGTAACCTACAGTAGAAGTTCATTGTCATGATGCAATGTGCAGTATAGACATAAATAAGCTTGCCTTGCTAATGTTTTGCTCTTTTCATGTAGACAATATCGCTTGAGAGCCTATCAGCATTTCCTGGAGTTTCCTTGCAGGGCAAGGGTTTCCAACACCAACACCACATATTTCCATGGACTGGCCGTCTGGGGGAGGGGTCACGCAGGGCTGATTAGGCTGGTTACTCTTTAGTATTCATTAGTAACTAAAAAGTAATTTGTTGTTCTGCATAAGTTATACTTTGTGGTATTTTACTATTTTATTGAACCTGACCAGAGTGCAGGCCTACAGAGGAGGGATGGAGACTCCTGGTGTGAGACTGTTATGGACCCTGTGCTGTGGGAAAATAGATCCAGTGATAAAGTCAAATCAATTCTCATTGAAAGAGGGGCCTCTTCGTTTCACAACAGACGAGTGAAATACCCCGCATTGGCTAGAGACTGTGACTAGGTGGCCGTTGTCTTTCTTTAAAGAATGACATGTTGTGCATTCGACTTCCGAATGGACAACTAGCGCCACGAGAATGGCCGTTATATTCACCATCAAATTTTTTGGGACAAAAAAGAATGCATTTGTGAACAGTTTTTGCGACTGGAAACATTCAGACCGCATTCGTGAACACGAGAGGAGCCCAATACAGTAGGTCCAACATGCTAATCCTGATGACAAAGTGAACACTCTGTCCTCTGCTTATCCCTCAGATTTGTATGTCTCTCTTGCCAATGAACCGATTCACTTCAGATCCTTCATTAGGCCTGATTGACTTAGCATGCCACCGCCATCGAAACTCCTGAAAACAATACTCGATTGTGGACTACAGTCAACATTTCCCAACGTATACATTGCGTTAAGCCTGTATCTGACACTTCCTGTCAGCAACTCCGAAGGAGAACGGTCCTTTTCGGAAATGTCCAGGATAAAAACTGAACTCAGGACAAGGATGACACAGACACGCCTGAACAGCCTGTCACTCATCGCCATCGAATCGGAACTTGAGCGGGAGCTGGACTTTGATGACATAAAACAAGACTTTTCTTCAAAGAAGGCCAGAAGAAAGCTGGTTTAGGTACAGTAGTAGGTAAGATATTTCTTCACTACGGTTGTATTAAGTGTGTAGGCCTAATACAGTAGTGTGGTTATGTTTTGTTTTTTATTCTGCTACAATAGACAGAAAATTGTGCACCTACTATATTATGTTTGTGGAACTAAGCGCCCTTGATTGTCTTCGCGCACACGGTCCTCTCCACCAACCCTCTCTGTCGACAAAACAGGAATCCATCTGGGCTGGGAGGTGGGAGGGGGTGGGCAGCGCGGGCCGGGAAGTAGCTCAGACACCAAGGTCGCTCCCTTTGACTGTATTAATGTTGACTGTCACCGCAGATCTGGGCCGCCATTTCTCACATTGCAGACTGGTGACTGGTGACCTTCACAAAGCGAAATTGACTCTGTACCAGGGAAAATGACAAGCATGGACTGCATTCTCTGCTGCACCGGAGGGGGACGAGCAGACACCTGACAACCTGATGACAGCCACATGGGTGATCGCACCACACTCACACCACAGACACTTTAACTGATGACACGATAGGGGGATTAGAATCTGAGCAGTGAGAGTGGGCACATGCACTGTTTTACAGTAGCTATGTCTATCAATGGCCTCTGTGTCCCTTCACTGTCTCGTCTGTAAATAGTATATTTCCAGAATCAACACACACTCACACTTGTTAATGATCCAGAAACTAATGACATGACTGAGGGAGAGCTGCATAAACGATCACAATCCATGATCATCGAGGGAGAGATGAGGCTTTTGGAGAAAAAAAAAATGATACAGAGAAAGTAAGAATGTAGGTATTGGAATGAACATAGACTCTCTCTGTCATGCAGATGTTTCGTTTTCATTCGATGTCCCCAATTCAGTTGCGCATGTGTCACTAGTGAAACATTGCTCTGACGCATGGAACATTTGGGCCCATGGGGTAAAACAATGTGAAGATTCAGGTTTGTGGGAAGCCACTAACAAACCGTATGTCGAATTTAACCCATCGTTGAAACTCTTGTTGTGAACTTTTGTTTCTGTTGAACCAGTACCAGTTAGAAGGGGGAGGGGTGTCTCTGAGAGAGGCCCTAATCACCAGACCATGTAGTGCTGTGTTACTCTGCAACGCTGTCCACTGCTTTATCTCAGATTCATAGACAGGTTAAAGAGGCGCTGCCGACTCCTGCTGATCACAATCTCCACAAATTTGCGATTGGGTCGTCATCAAGGACTTCCAACGACGCAGCTGGAGCCAGAGACGGTGGTTCGGAACGATGCCAGGTGTTGCTGACCACTCACACACGGTGAAGGTGGCAGGACGAGTCACCTGGCAGGACGAGTCACCTGGGTCCGTGTAAACGACTGCAAAGCGGCACCAGAACCTTCTGAGGCACAAACACAACGACCAGATCTCCACCAGCAATAAGAAAAAGGCCAGAGTGCCACCTGTTGACTGCTACGGCGATTTCACATTGCACATCCACGCATCCCGAGACTTACACCTACATACACAAAGGTGGCAGCGAGGGCCGGGAAGTAGCTCAGACACCAAGGTCGCTCCCTTTGACTGTATTAATGTTGACTGTAACCGCAGATCTGGACCGCCATTTCTCACATTGCGGACTGCTGTGTGCATGAAGCAACTGAGATTTGACGGTCCCCTTCTCCAGAGGGGTTATTGGGGGTGTTTGTATGTTATTGTGCTGTTTGTATGTATTGTATGTGGCTACTGCTTACGTGCTCGCATGTGATAAACTTTGGTAAACTTAGAACGTTGGTATTCATCGCTCTCCTGAACAATACTTTGTCCCAGAAATTCCACGACACGTGTTTATGTAATTCAAAACGCTCCCGTTTTGTCCGTTGATGATGATTACGTTACGGTAAGCCCCACAGCTAAGCAATTGGGCGTTTGTGGTGTGAAATGGTGAAATGGGGGACCTCTGCACTACAGTACTGTATTACACCCAATAATTTAGACTTGGGGAAAAGGTTGCGGACAAACAGTTGAGATGCTGAGCTAATGTCACAAAATAGCAAATATGTTTTGTGCCCATATACTAACAAGTATGCCCATATACTAGCAACTATGGCTCATTCACCTCCATGTATTTCCAAACGCGAAAACAATGGAAGTGAAAAACAATCAGAGTCTGGTAATGATGAGTTTGTAACCCCGATAGTGTATTCAGCCTGTTATTTTGACTATTTTGGTTCTTGAAGTGGTGTTTTTACAGTGAACTTTTAACATTGAAGTCAACGGGCACTTCCGCATCCGCACCCCTAATTACGTCAGACTGACCAATATGGCTGCCAGGTGAATAAGGCGAATTGCACTGTCTGGTACTATTCAAGTCCATTAGCCTGTATGCCCACTCATTATAGAACATTAGCTTATGGTAACAAGTAGGCCTGCCTATATTTGATAGGTTGTTCATTTGTGATAACTGTACCTGCTGTACCTGCGGCTGTAGGTTGCCACTGTGATGAAGATGCATTACCCTACAGCAATAGGGTACAGTACAGTAGAATGATGAATGGTTAAGTTAGAAGTCCACAATCCACTGTTACTGTTTAATGGTGATATTAGAGAATATTTAGCATAATTTTCTTTAATTGGACAGAGAGAGAGAGAGAGAGAGAGAGAGAGAGAGAGAGAGAGAGAGAGAGAGATGACATTACCTAGCTAATATTAGGTTACATTAGCTAACTAGCTAGCGACACAATAAGGGAGAGAGAGAGACTGATTCTCGCGTTAGGGCTAGTACTAGCAAAAGGTAAAGCACATCAATATATCACTATAAAATGAAAATGAACATGTTTCTAATGTTAGCCAGTGGTCACATGCCTGTAACATAAAAGAGATTTACTCGACGTGCGTGCAGGCGTGTTTGTTTTGCGTGCGGGTGCATTTGTTTCGCTCACACTGCGAGTGCTGCGGTAGCTAGGAAAACAAGAGAGAGGCTAGGTAGGGCATCGCCCAGGAACACAATGAGACAATAACAAATTATTTTCCAACCTGATATTTTGATTCAATCAAAATCTGTTAGGCAGGGCAGGCTCTGCGCAAAAAAAGAATTTATTTATTTAAAAAAAAAGTTTAGCCTGCAGAAAAAAGGCACTTCTCTATGAGAGGTGAAAAAGGCAGCGTCCCTCAACCCCCTTGAGGTCTATGAGTGCACCTGTTCAGCAGTCTCAAATCAATCCATTACTGCGTCGGTGTGTCGCTCATAGCTCTACAGAAAGTATCACCAACCAAGATAAAAGAAGCCTACCTGGATACCAGAGAGCATGCTGGGTACAGGAAAGCTTCTCACAGAGCGTGATGATGAAGAGGACTTTTCTTCCCCTGAGCCTCACCATCACTTTCACTCTCTCACTCTAACATCAGCCAGCAGGGCAAACCCCTGAGAGAAGAGATATTAAATATAGCACTACCTCTCGCCGAGAGACATATTCATCCCTTTCAGCGGAGCTGTAACCTGTTCGTTTAGGCCTGGCTATCTCCATCATTAATTCAAGCAGCCGGGCGAAGGTGGAATGTATCTTCCGTTTCCAGCTGAGCGGCGCTGGAATCTATCTTCCATGTTCAGCTGTAGAAAAGTGGAGCTCTTTGATTTGAGAGGCTTTTCCTGTGCAGCACAACTAATGCGCAAGAACATCCATTCATATTTCACCCCCGTTTCATCTCCACCAGTCTGACAGTTTCTAAATCAGAAAACACTCTGGGAAAGTATATGAATATTATACTGAAAGAGAGAGAGAGGGAAGGAGAGAGAGAGAGAGAGAGAGAGAGAGAGAGAGAGTGTGTGTGTGTTGAACTATTCAGATATGAAAGGAATACAGTAAATCTTTTCTGATCTCTGCTGACCTTCTAAGTAGTCCTGCAATCCCTATGGAAATACACACAGCCATGCATAGAAGGATACAGGCATGTGCACGCGCGCGCGCACACACACACACACACACACATCTTTTGTAATCTATGGGATATCAGATACTGAAAAGGTTTAGTGGGAAAAGGTTTAGTCCCGTCAAAGAAGCTGGTTACGACAGTGAGTCTTAATCCACATGATTATCATTGTATCACTGGCCTTGCACCACAGTCAATGCTTCCATGCAAGCTGTGTAATATTTACTCTTTACACAGCCTGGCGGTGGTTCTGACCGAGGCCTTGCTGGACATGACCTCACCTGACCCCTACAGAACAGCTCACAAAAAGAAATAATCATCTGATAAAAAATGTATGACGTGTGAATTATTAATCATATCTCAATAGTGCCCTTGTGAAAGGGCAATTCTGGATATTGGTTTAGAAATAAATGTTTTGTATGTGTTCATTATGGTGTACAGTTCAATATGACCCACACTCTGGATAAACGTTCATCTCTTTTTATTCAAACTTCAAAACATGATTGCTCTAGTGCAGCCAGGCGTTTTGGCTTCTGCCTTCCTCAGTGGCTGCATGCTTCTTCCACTGAGGAAGGCAGAAGCCAAAACGCCTGTTTGTATAAAGAAACCATGTTTTGAAGTTTGAATGAAATTCCAGAGTGTGGGTTGTATTGAACTGTATTGGAGTAGTATCCTTGCTATGGTATGAACCAGCACCAGAATAAAACTTAAGAAAACAGTGGGTGAGCAAGCAACACATTGGTTCTTGAACCTCATCATGGTGTAACACGAGGTACTGTACTGTAGGTAGGTGCTTCTTACAGGACTGTGATGAAAAACAGAAAACCAACAATTCCATTTCCAGATAAAGATACTGCTTGTGTTTCATTACCGACATCTTCAAATATATCATAAAGAAGCTAGGGTACAATTTGTTTAAAGTCGCACAGAAATGGAAGTTTGAGATCATCTAACTTCCGTAGTTTTACGCAAACAAGCTATTAGGGTGGGACATAATGTTTAGAGGAATTTGATTGGAACATGACAAGTGGACGGGTTTTAAGAACTTTAGACAGATTCGATAGAAGGATAGTGTTGATTGACGGGTGGATGTCATGAGATTATTGGCCTAAAATCTAAGGTACCTGTTGTCGTAATTGCACGTGACCTACCGTTTTCCAGGAAGTAAGAAATTATATACTTTGATATAAGATTACAACAAAAGTAGAATTTTGTAATTTTTTGTGGCATACAGTACATCGTTGAATAGGTGAACACTATGACCAATTATGTGAACCAAAATGGGACAGAATGTTTTTTTTCATTTCTGTGCGACTGTGCACAGGGAGAGAAGGAGGACGTGGAAACTAAACGTTTTCAAACTGCCTTCATATTCCTCTAGTGAAGTTTCAGTTCCTCCGTAAATCAATAGAGCCGAATGCTTCCCTCGTTGAAGTTTTGTCAACAATAAAGTGTTTTGTTTACAAGGAGAGAATGAACAAACATGTTTAGAAGCGCTCCCTAAACACAGAGCAGTCAACAGAGCTGTCTGCTACTGGAACACTCACTTCAACCAGAAAACAAATAACATTTCAGGGAGCAAGTGAACAAGGATGAGATGAGAGGAAAGGAGGAGAGGAGAGTAGAAAGGAGAGAGGAGATGAGAGTAGGGCTGGGTATCGATTAAAATTTTGAGAATTGATTCGATTCCGATTCACAAGGTTCAGAATCGATTATCACGATTCAATTCGATTCGAATCGATTCAATATCGATTCGGTTAGTGTTACTAAAACCTGTTATTATTTTTTTTTAGCTGTAACCTTAATTACATGACTGACAAGTTATGCAACACATCAATACTACGGCTAGGTATCGATACTGATTTCCAAAAATGAATGAATGAATCATTGAATGAATGAATGAACCATTCCTTCCTTCATTTATTCATTCATTCCTTAAATAAAAGATCGATTTTGGGATTCATGAATCGATTCTGAATCATTTGATTCAGAATCGATTCAGAATCGATTAATCAATTTTTTAAACCCAGCCCTAGATGAGAGGACGAGAGCAGAAAGGAGGGATGAGGGGAGAGGAGGAGAGAAGAAAGGAGGGATGAGGGGAGAGGAGGAGAGCAGAAAGGAGGGATGATAGGAGAGGAGGAGAGCAGAAAGGAGGGATGAGAGGAGAGGAGGAGAGCAGAAAGGAGGGATGAGAGGAGAGGAGGAGAGCAGAAAGGAGGGATGAGGAGGAGAGCAGAAAGGAGGGATGAGGGGAGAGGAGGAGAGCAGAAAGGAGGGATGATAGGAGAGGAGGAGAGCAGAAAGGAGGGATGAGAGGAGAGGAGGAGAGCAGAAAGGAGGGATGAGAGGAGAGGAGGAGAGCAGAAAGGAGGGATGAGGAGGAGAGCAGAAAGGAGGGATGAGGGGAGAGGAGGAGAGCAGAAAGGAGGGATGATAGGAGAGGAGGGCAGAGGAGAGGATAGATTGGATTAGAGAGAGGAGAATGGAGGAGACGCATGTCAAGGCTGGTTACAGAGGTACTGTAGCAGGAACAGGAAACAGTCTTTCTGAAGCTACTATTTAGGGTTCCAATCATGCCAATATTGCTTATGTATGATGCAAAAAACAACATCTATTTGGAACCATAGGGGTCTATGGAATAATACAGGTATACATATGTGGAATTTTTCATTTTTCAGAGAGCTTCTCTATTGTCATAAATGTTTCTACTGTATATATAATTGACTGAGTGTAATTCGAATTGACTTGAACAGTGGTGAGGGATGGCAGGACTCACGGTTCCGAGCAGAGCCCGTCAGAGTCTGGACATGTGTTGTTCCTGTTAGTCCATCGCAGTCTGCAGTTCTGGTTCAGTTCTTGACCAGGTCTGTGGGGATCTGTGCCCTCAGACCAGGACCACCTTCACATCCTCTCCAGGTCGGGGTCAGGGGATGGAGGGGCTGATGGGAGTTGTAGTTTCAGTAACTGAGGTCAAATTGAGCAGTGTCAGGGCTTGGGACTCAGAAGGCCACACAGCAGGCTCCAGTATGTCCTCAGTAAAGACCACAGGCACACCTAGAGGAGGAAGAGAGAGGTGCAGATTAGAATCCTGTCAATTTATATAATTAAAGCCACATCCAGTGAAACCAGTGTTTGGACCTGACTGTAAGCCAAGAATTTGGGACATCTGCCCACCTCCCTTGTTCTCTGTAAAGCGCATTGTGTTGCCTCTGGGTATGAAATGCGCTATACAAATAAAGCTTTGATTGATTGATTGATTGATTGAATTTGTTCCCTGTTTTTAACCTGACTCAGAGGATTAAGGTACTGTGTATTGGTCTCTAGGTCAGAGGATTAAGGTACTGTGTATTCTGTGTGGGAGTCAGACTGTGTGAACAATATGGCCAGGCAAGGCAAGTTTATTTGTATAGCACATTTCAACAACAAGGCAATTCAAAGTGCTTTACATGAGACATTAAAAGCATCAACAAAAAGGCAAGACTTTTTTCCACATTACAGTGTGGCTGAAAGTGGAAGTGTGTGTGTGTGTGCGTGGTTAGGTTGATATGCTTATATCTGTTGACTGGAGTCAACACTCACTGTAGAAACGTCTTTGTTCGAACCCACAGTGTGGCTAAGCAATTCATGAAAAGAATTAACAAGGCCTTCATTTCTAAGCATGCAAGAACTCCCACCCACAGACAATCTCCAAACATTGTGAGGCATTCAAAATTAGTTATCTTACAACAATATACAGATACACTGTAGTACTCAAAAAATGATCATCCAAGGCTAACAAGCATACAATACTATATTTATGTCCCTATTAGCTTTACAACCTTTGCTTTACAATTTCTCCCATTCATATTGTCTTCTTGAAGCTGAATATGTTACATAGTGCTGCATTTTGGAGTCTGAGCTCAGTGGCGAACACAAAGGCGGTACTGTGATGCTATTCTATTGCTCTTGTGAGCTTCGGGAGAGAGAGCATGCCTCTTAGCATCCACCCACTCACGCACTCCCCGGAGCCGCCACCCACAGGTGGGAAACACAGAGCTGCATTGTTGGTTCACGGTCACTGGGACGGGGGAGGAGAAGAGAGGAGGGGACAAAAGAGAGAAGGAGAGGAGAAGAGAGGAGGGAGGAGAGATGATAGGGGAGAGGAGTGGACAGGGAAGAGAAGAAGAAAAGTGATGGGAAAAGAGGAGTGGAGAGGGGTGACGAGAGGAGAAGAGAGGGAATGGGAGGAGAGGAGAGGAGAGAGGAGTCTGTTTGGTCAGCTGGAGAAGCCTCCGCTCAGTCAGAACTAGGAGGAGAAACATGGGGTCTCTATTTGGCTTATTGGCTTACTTGATTTGATTGTGTCGCAATAAGCACATTATCCATGCAGCACATGTCAGCTGTTAACAACCTCTGGTTTATAATGTAGCCTACAGTACATTACACATACAGTCATATTCTTAAGAGGGGTTTAATTGGGTTTATTGCAGCTGTTAACAACTCAGTGGCTAAACATCAGTAAAACTCACATTTCCTAAATTCAATCCATATGTACATTTTCAGATGATGCATACTTTTAGTGAGTGGCACAGAGCAGCCTAATAGTCATAAAGGGATTAAGCTTGCGTTCCCCACCATCCACACCCCTGCTGATCCATCCAAACTGTTTTAAAATCATGGTTGTCCAAATTATTACAGTAGCCTACTGAATGTCTGAAACTATAAGAACATTATATCACAGAGACAAGCTGGCTGACTTACATCTGGAGTTTGCTAATCTTCGCTCACTACTATGCTGTATTAGTCCAGCACTCAACCAATCACAGACCACTGAGGTGGGCCTGCCAGGCCAATCAGACACCAATCTCCTCTGAATGTCTACCAATCAGGGAGGAATCCCAGCGCACCTGGGCAGATGTTAGTGTTCTCTGGAGCTGGGGAGATCCTGCTGCAGTATGTCGACATCATCATCATTGTCATCCAGTTTATGTTGATGTCCTTGCATTACTGAATTCAAATCATACAGTATATAGTATTTAATTCATCACTAGCCATGTTTCCATCCACTTGTCAATCGAATTGTGTGAGGATCGCTAAAAATATGAATGCGAATAAAGCCGGTGAACGTGCGTTTCCATCTAGAGCTTTAAATCGGATAAAGCATTTATCACAAAAGACTTTTATTGAACAATAGAAAATCCGATGAGATCGACAGTACAAACCTTTTGTTGATTGTCATGACTTTTAATCGAATTTGACTGTTTCCAAAGGCATTTTTAATTTGATATAACTTAATTCGCATAAAACATGTGGATGGAAACATGGCTACTGTGACCCAGAATATCCCAGCCACCCAGAAGGTAAATGGAGAGTCTTGGCTGAGCAGCGGCATCTCCTATCTGTCCATTAACTGAGGCGGAGGACGCGTCCCAGTCATTACAGTTTTATAAGAGCAGAAACAAAGTGCAGCACTCTGTGACTCAATCATTAATTCATACTCCACTCACAATCACACATTCAATGGTTTCCATACATCTTGTGTGCACCCAAAACACTTGATTACTTTAAACTTCAAGAGTAATAGCTTACTGTATATAAATCTTTACATTTAGTGTTGGACTAAAAATCTAATTATTTAATACAATTTGTTCAGTTTATTAGACAGTAGTTAAAATACATGATAGTGCAAGTCATGCATCATAAAAATGTCCAGGATGGCACAATTTCCTTTGTGACATTTCCTTTCCATTGATGACATTTCCTTTGTGGTCCTTGGTCTCGGCACATAGACGGCACATTCCCTTTTTCTAGGAGCCATTTCCTAACATTCCCCTTGAAAATATGAGTACAACCTCTGTTTGATGGTCAACAGCAACTCATTCCACTCCTGAGCTCCTGTGTAAGCTAATGAGCATTGCCCCATCTTTGTTCTACACCTTAGGAGATGCATGTTGGCTATGCTGGATCTTGTACTATGGCTAAGTTATTCGCTAAAACAAGAAAAATAACTGCTAAGATATTTTGGGGCCCTGTTATTGACTATTTTGTGTACCATATTGAGCCTGAGCCGAGCTACTCTGGCCTCAACTGGGAGCCAGTTGAGCTCCTGAAAGTGGCTCCTCCCAACATGCACATGTTGAAAATGACTATTTTTGAAAGTGGCTCCTCCCATCACAACTCTGATCAGCTTATTTTGTGACACATGTAGTTTCTTCTTTAATGAAACGGATAGTCCTCAAAACTATGCTACACTGGTATAATCAAAATGACACTGCACTAGACTGTGAGCTAGAAGTCTAAGGCTTTCCTTTTCCAGCAGATTGGCCTTTTCCAGCCAAAAACCTGGTACAGGCGTTTACTTTACCCAGCACCTGTAAGGCCATAGAGGCTCGCTTAAACTTGCTGTGTACACGGCGACGGTCCAGACTACCCCCCAGTTGTTGGTTTTGCCACGACCCGGGGAAGGTGGGTTCACTGCTATCCAAACAGCGTCTCTCCCAATGGCTTTGTGAGGGCATCTCCAAGTCTTATGAGACTGCTGGTCGCCCTCTACCTGGGGCTGTTCGGGCACACTCTACAAGGGGCATGGCCACGTCAGTTGCCATGTTTAACAGAGTGTGTGTGGCGGACATTTGTGCGGCGGCGACTTGGTCGTCACCGTCTCCTTTTGTCCGTCATCTTTAGTCCATGTCATCTGTCTCTACGGCATCGTATGTGCACCCAGTGGGAGTCAGCATTAGATATGATGATCTAGGGCAGGACTGCGGGGGAGTGGAAGTCAATCCTGTCCCCTCGGGACTGGGAGAGTTATGTTATGTTACGGAGTAATTGCTTCCCGTCCGGCTCTCCCCTCACATACCTTTCCTTGCCCTCAGCTGAGATAAGCTGAGTGCGGCGGCCGGGTAGGAGCCAGTGCTTGGGTTGGGCCAACTTGTGGTATGGTCTCACCTTGAGCCCTGGCTTGTGTCCTGGCTGGCCAGTTTTTTGTTAATGGGTCTAGCAAGAGGGTATGGTGCTGTTGTGAAACTCTGCTTATGCCAATAGGAGCTAGCCCTGTGAGGCGGAGCTCCACGAAATAGAACGATGGTTACGTATTGTAGCATTGTGCGCTCCTCTCATAGAACTCGGGTTACAATACGTAACCATCATTATGTCACCATGTCCAAAGGACTGACTATGATTCAGAGTGAGGGTAGATGAGCAGAGAAAAACTGAAACCCCTGCCCCGGATCTCCACCCTCCACTTTGAGGGCCCCTAAAATGGACACTTCTAGACCACGGCCTTGGTGGGACCAGGCCCAGGCAAGCATAATCACTACAATTACATCTCTACAACTACGCCCACTACTATAGTAGGTGGGAGAAAACTTGATCAGAGCTATGCGGGTGTTAAACAAGCTGTTGTTTCAGACTATAATCTTTGACATTTATGAGGCACCCATTCTTCATATTTGGCGTTTCCACTGAGTATAATAATCATAAAACAGACTCTATTAAAGTCAGTCTGCTGTTAGTGAAACATCGATATGCAAACCCAGTTGTGTTTACTAACATGTAGCATGGAGATTAGTGTTGTCACAGACAGAAATCTCTATCTGTCTATCAACAGCATTTCATATAATTTACAAACAATATCTTTTCATATATGCAAACTGCACATCATGACTTTAACAGTTTAAAACCGCATGGAAGGCCTTCACTGAACAACACAGTCCTGCAGAGCTAGCAGGCAGTATCGAGATCTAAGCTATGGCACTGGGATGAAACTATATGTCTTTAGCAACATTGAGCCACACTGATGCTACAGACTGGTCAAATCCCAGTAAGCGATTCTGCTGCAGTGTCAAGTGAAGAGCGATGAGGAAGGATATTTTGTAAGACAACAACAGACATCCAGCCACCCACATCCCCTGCTCCCCTAGAAGGACCACAAGCAATTCCATTCCCACACACTTTATCATGATGATTACAAGGAAGCATTGTTGTCAGCAGGTCATTCTCCTCCTACACTGTCTCTGCTGTACAGAGACAGGTCAGGCAAGACTCATCCTCTCCCCTGGGTGAAGAACATAGACCATGTTTAGACTTGGTTTTAAAATGTCTTTTAGACGATTAGATCACAAGTGGACAGCGCTAAATACCAGCGTAAACGGCTGTTTCGTCGTTTACGCTGGTATTTGATTGATTGATCAATCAATCAATCAATCAATCAAATACCAGCGTAAACAGCTAACAAAACGCATTGTGAAACGTTTACTCAAACCACTTGCCGAGGTGGTCTGGTCTGGGATGCATTTGACGAAATAGTCTAAACACTATGCGGTCTGATACTTCCCTGATAAAGAGGTAACAGGAAAACGCGTCATCAATGCAAGAGAATATTTCTTCTTTTTCGCCTTAATCAGCGCTCTTTTCCAAATCGCACATGACTTTGTCCTATCAATAGAAACAGGTGGAAAAGAATAGTCCTATTAGTTACATTCGTTCTTCAAACATCTTTGATTGCTTTCATGCACACTTTTTAAAAATCTGATTGAGATCGGTCAAACAGCCTGATTATTGATTTGTTTACATGGAACAGTTGTTTGACATGCACGCAGGCAGGAGTGAGTGAGTTACTATGGTTACTTATATGAACACAAGTGGTCAGCTGGACACATTTGGAGACGCATGATAGACACAGGTGTAAACGGCGATGTGTCTTGCTGTCCACTTGTGATCTGATTGTCCAAAACGCATTCTAAAACCAAGTCTAAACAGGGTCAAAGACACAGTGAGCACCACACTTCACTTTAACCACACCCCCCCCCCTCTCTCTCTCACACACACACACACACACACACACACACACACACACACACACACACACCTAAACACACATGCACACATACACACACACACACACACACACACACACAAGCATTCCTGGAGCACTTCTCTAGCCTACACCCCTACAGTTTACCAATTACGTACATAACTCAAATTAAAACAGCAAGGCACATTTTACAGGCTCGTAAGTTTATCATCCCGGTTTTAACGACCCCTCTAACAGATTTACAGTCGCAATAAGACGCAATGCACCCCTCCCAGTAAGCCGTTAGTAGGGTCCCAGTAGAAACATTTGCCAGTGATGATGATACTAGCAATGCAAGACTTATTAAAACCCAGAATAAAACATGGTGGTGTATTTCAAATAATCTAAAGCTAGTTCATCTAAAATGACCAAACCTTGGTTGAGGGATGACAGTTCTGTATGGCATTGTGTATAGTAGCTGTCTTCCTTGTCTGCTGAGTACAGAACAGCGAACCACATGAGGGCTGTTCTGCATAGAGGGAGAAAAAGACTGGAGGACAATTAATACAGCGTGAGCTATAAAGACCACACAGCATGTCACCACACATCTGGCTACGCCCCCATGATGGATAGAGACCAACTGTCTACTTGCTTACCACAGGCAGTCTCACCAACAACAAACAAACTGAGTTCACAAGTTCACAGACAAGAGTCGGGATGTTTCGCTGGATAGGCACTGAGTGGTAAACCAAACTCACTAGTTATTCCAAAGTGTCAGATAGCAATAATTGTGTCCATTGTGTGGGTCATGTAATGTCTACCCACATGACGTGTCTAAATCATGTCTCCCCCGTCCGAGCAGCTCAACCCTCCAAACGATCCAAATGAAACTGCTACATTGATGCCTTCCTTGTCTCTTCCTTCATCCCTCCCTCCATCCCTCCGCCTCCAGACTCATATGGTATATGATGGGCCCGTAAAAAGCATGATTAGATTTTATAACAGTGATATAATTGTGCTTCTATGGCAACCACTGAATGATTCCTCAGACAGATGGCTGTCATTTGAGCAATCGTAGCAGGATGCTCTCTGGTTACCATGGCCACACAGCTACACACAGCTACACTGCATTCTGTAGCAGGAAGTGGAAGTCCTAAGGCTCCGAGTTCTCAAACGCATAGCTAATGTAGCGGTGGTACTCTGGCTCTGCGTTGTTTCAGTGGGACCCATGTTAAGGGCTTGGCCAGGGCGGGATTCCCAACCACACTTATATGAGCCCTGCCGCTTGGGAGGCGGACACACTGACAGTTGCGCCAATGGGACGTCCCTCTTGGAGGGACTGTTAGCGCTCCTTTGAAGGAGTGAGTTTTAACCAGCAACTCACTACTACAACCTCAGAGGACAACCTCACTCTGTGAGGGTTGACGAGGACTCAGGATTCACTCAGTTACACTGCAAAATGATTGTGCCGGTTCAGATGGTGGATCCTGTACAGGAGGCGGTATGATTCAGTAGGACACAAAGATTTGGTCAACTTGTGGAAGTTCAAACCAATAGCAACTTGCTTTATTTGAATCCCTAACTTCCATCTAAAATGAGACAGTTCTACATGGTGTACAGTAGCTAGTAGTTGTCTTCCTCGTTTATTTGTTTGTTATAGAGGATGACCACGTACAGTAGAGCTGTTCTGAATGGAGGGCAGAAGAAACGTATGATTATGAGCGCATGGGAGAGGGAGCAGCCCTGTGTTCAGGAGGACATGGAGAGAAGCCATCCTGTTATTAATCTCTGCACTGGGCCTCATCCTCACTAATGCACTTCCGTTGTGACAACAAGGTCAACGCCAATACAATATCCAGGATGAAGTGGATAAAAGCATCAGTTTTGAAATCTAATTTCAAATGATAATCTGTCTTCATTGGGGTCAGATGAATCAGGGGTAGAAATAAGGGGATATTGCTGGTGTTGGACATTAGGCTACTGTATATTGACTCTAGAAAACATGTGGACCTACTCTAAACATAACCCTGCTGTGTATGACTAATAAGTATAATTCAGACTTGGGTCCAAAAAAACGTTTGTATCAGTGTCAGGTGTTGGAGCACTGTAAATGTCTATAAATAGCCTACAATATTTGTTGAGTCTGTCCACAGCACATGGAGGGACATGGTATTTAAATGTGCAAATTGCATCTGTGCCACAAGAGGTTGCATGTGTAGCAGGTTAAAAATGTATGCATGCATCCAATCCAGTAATCCATAAAACTGGCCAGTGCATTAGAGATAATCCAAGACAATGTTTGCTTTGAGGCAAGAAACCAACACACATGCAACACTTGTCATTCAAACTGGGATTCATAATCAGAGTTTGGGCAACCGGTGAGTTGGACACAAATGCGAATGAACACGAATCTGTCTAGACCGGTGGCTCGTTACTTACCCACCGAAATCGCTGACGGTGATCAACAAATTGGCGTCCGTTCGAAGACAATTGCTGACGTGTTCAAACCATTTATGTATTTGTTCAAAAGCTAAGTAAACAGTCATTTCACGAAACGGATTCAATTAAGCTGAGCATCTCCATAAAGGACGCGGATTTGCTCCACTAACCCACATTCTGATAGGCGCGTACGTGCTCAGTGCGAAAGCGCATTATTACAACACCATCGGATTAATTTTGCTTTCTATGGCACAGCTGTGATAGCATAGGCTATGAAATAGAGATTATGGGGGAACTGTAATTGTACAATAATAAAAATGCATACGCCCATATAAAATGCCTAATTATGCAGACGGCCTCGTTAATTCGCTTATCAAAGTAGG
The DNA here is from genome assembly GCF_949987555.1 of Borostomias antarcticus. NCBI lineage: Eukaryota > Metazoa > Chordata > Actinopteri > Stomiiformes > Stomiidae > Borostomias > Borostomias antarcticus. The sequence goes on from NC_140258.1 coordinate 5,688,723, forward strand.
CCGACACCTTATGCCTACTGTTACACAGTACAGTAGCCTAGTACAGTGAATTGAAAAAGGACCGGTAGGCAAACGTAAGATATAGCCTAAGCAGTGGTCTTACCGTGCGTTAACCTACGGAGCCCGATAGGAATATGATTTCTACTCGTCCGTGTTCGGTCGCTACGGTACCCTATTTTGATGGGTAGGCTATCTCTACTGTATATCCCATGTCCCAAATCTCTGAGGATGCGGTTGTACTCGGCTCTGCCGCCTGACTCTCATGACAGTCCAGTCCTCGATGCTTGGAATGCGAGCTACAGTAGGAACCTCCCCCAAGCGCCAATCAGGAGTCAGCCTAGGCCTCCAGCATCCTTCACGTTCCATCCTCCTATCATGACAGCCTGAACTGAGGCTTTCAACAGAATATTCAGATAGAATATATTGCATAATACACACACACACGCACGCACACACACACACACACACACACACACACACACACACACACACACACACACACACATATATATATATATATATATATATGATATAATTTACATATAAGTGTGACGTGTATTATTTAAATATGAGGACTGCATGTTACATATATTTTCACATATGTGCAATGCATGTATTGTTTATACTGTATATGAGGAGTGCATGTTATATACATATACCATTAAATAGAAAATATACATGTTTTTTTCTTTTAATTCAATGCTTTCTTTAATGTTTTTACTTTACCGTAAAACGCTTGGTCATTTTGACGTTCAGGGACATCCCGACCTTCCCCCACAGCATCTGGAGGGTTAAAAAAACATGCCCATGGAGATATAATAATAATAATAATAATAATAATAACAACAATAATAATAACACATCCCAATATTATAAATGTATCATTTTAAAATGTTTGTGTTTATCTACGTCTGAGATGTCTGAGGTTGGTTCTCACTTCTATCAAGGCTCTGAGCCCAGCCCTGCCAGGGCATAACAACTGAGCGAGAGCTTCTAGGTACTCAGAATACCACGCGCCTAGCCCAAGGCATGTACATTACACTAGTTTACAGTTTATATTTTTTGTTTTGTTTTTTGGGGTGCTCTTGTTTTTAAACACAATTTCTTGAAAAATAATATTTAGGAGGAATGGTTTCATGTTACAGTGTAAATGCAGCACTCAAAATAACACCAGAGTTCTGCTGGATTGCTGGCAAACTGCTGCTGGTCCTGCTTACTACACCTGACACCAGCGTCAGTCGCTGCTTTGCTGACATCTTGTGGAATTTTCTTGCAATCCGATCTGTGACTGAAATTTTCACTTGCCTGGTCCATGGGCCTTGATCCATCTGGGTGGGAAACATCTAGTTGGGCTCTAGTTGAATTTTTAAATTCATATACATCCCTAGATTATGTTTTGATGGGATAGACCTGCTGACTGGCAGCTTATTAGTGGTTATCCCAGGTTATAGACTGCTGTTGTTCAAAACCAGGAAAGTGCCTCTGAAATAATCTTTCTTTCATTATATCCTTTCTCTGGGGTGTGTCTGGACTACTCACAGTTAGAATTACATGTACGTACATGTTCAACATGTCTAGATTTATACTAATACAAACATATCAAAAAAGTAAGTATTATTATGATTATGATTATGATTATGATTATTATTATCAAATCAAATCAAACTTTATTTATATAGCACATTTCAAACACAGAGGCAACACAATGCGCTTTACAGAGAGCAATGGGGGGTGGGCATAGGTCCCACCCCTACATATTCCAGAGGGAAGCAAAGAAACAGTTTCACCCGGGGGTCAGAAAAGTGAGTTGTAAAAATTATTCTCGGACCTCTGATGAGACGATCGAGCAAGCTCCTGGAAAATGTTTGTCTATTGGCTAAGAACATATACAGAGCAGTAAACATGGGCTAGATACTTCATAAGAGAGAAACGACTAACAGGAGAATGCACAAATAGTTGCAGAGATGTTGCCTACATGGTCGGCCATTATGTGTTAGCTATCCCTGTAGTCTCTAATATGATATTAGAGTGAACAAAGCACATTAAGCACTTAACAGAGCAGGCTCATAGAGAATGCCGAAAATTATTATTATTATTAATGATAAATTATTATTATTTACCTGTGGGACATTTTGTTCACTGTTGTTTTCATTTAATTTGAAGCTTGACAGAAGTTGTAATCTTGGTCTGTTAATTATTATATACAGAATACCTAAAGTATTAGCATAATAGCATTTTAACAGTAACATATTGTATGCTGGTTATATCATCCCTTGCCTGACTGCATACTTTCATTACTAGTCAGTTTAAAGCTTTCTGCAGTTCATTAAAGCTGTTTTGCAATTGTGATTGCTTCGTACCTAGATTGGAGACAGTCTATAAATATTTAAAGAATCTGATCACATCCCCCCAGTCCTCCTATTAGTTTACGGCCATAGTCAGGCAAACAGTTTCAGGTCAGATGACAAGTGGCTTACATGTATTTCCCTCTCTCTCACACCCCCCACTCCTCCCTGTCTCTCTCTCTCTGTTTTTCACTCTCCCCCATGCACTCTCTCTCTCTCTCTCTCTATCTCAGTCTCTCTCTCTGCCTGTTTTCAGATGAGGCCAGGGAGTACAACCCATACAACCTCAGCTGTTGAATGGTAGCCTAATCGTCGTGGTGTAAACTCTAGTGGGATCATTGGAATGAATAATGTAGCAACAACAGGAGAATGCTAGGTCACCCTCATATATTGCTTGTTTTTCAGGGCAATGTGCAGGTGAAATTGCATCAGAGTCAGATTACTACCACTAGACCTCCTTCAGACTGAATTAATTCCTACAAAACAGGGGATGAGCAATCCACTAGAGTTCCAGGAACAATTTAAGCTGTCCCCCTATCATGTGGCAGTTATCAGTAGTCACAATGGCACTCTGACAAGCTTACCAGGTTCTATTTTATATCAGCTCATTCCCTAGACCTCTTTACTCCATCTTCACCACTCTGTGACCAAAACTGAGAGTATACATGTTTCATGGTAGCATGTGTGTGGAGGGAGGTTAGGCTATACAGATCATATCAATATCTAAGAGGATAACTATGCACTTCATATATATAAATATTTATATATATATATATATATATATATATATTTACAGTAAATACAGTACAACATCAGAGATGTGCATGGAATGGCTGCAGTACATTGTATATTTCAAATGGGGGCAGTATTGAATCAGCAAAACACTTCAGGTGCATATTCCAAAAGTTGCTTACTGTTATTGAACACCATTTACCTAACAACTTTTTAATCTGAAATTCAATTTTTCAACATCTTCACAGATAAGGTTTGTAGTTCTCTTCAGTTCTGTTCCATGCCAAAGTCAAAACGGGTCAAACATTCTCCTTCTCACGTTCTCATTAGTGTCTTCCACTTCAGTGACGAAGGGCAGCCATGTCGTCTGGCGTTTCATCTCAGTTCTGCCCAGTCCACCAGTTATGTAATGTCATACCAACGTTGCATCACCCTGCTGTATGAGACCGTCAGAAGAGAAGAAGCTCTCAAGCAGACCAAACCATAACTTTACAGCCAAGAACTTGAAATTTGCCTCACGTTTACTTACAGTAGCCTACATTACAGAAGCAACTAAATACAGATTGTTAAAAGCCACAGGGCCACAAACATCGGCCCCAGTTCATTTAGATAATTATCCCAGCAGAGCTAGAGAATCAAGTTGTTTTCAGGTTGAGGTTTCAGGTTGTCTGAAGAAGAGCGTTGCTCGAAACGTCACACATTTTTTGATTTTGGTACAATAAATGCCTTGACTATGGAGCCCAGCAGTGTGCAAGACCGTTCTTTTGCATTTTGCTATTTCTCATTTCGGCTTGGCACCTGCCCTCTTTTGGTTGATGGATGTGCATGCATCTTTGTTCAGAGATATGAAGACATTCATGCCCCCTATCACAGTGACACAGCAACACAGCAGCTGGCTCAGTGGAAATATCACTAGAGCAGGAAACATGGGCTGGAAACGCAATGAGATGCTTCTAGCCAATAACACACACACACACACACAGACATACACACACAGACACACACACACACACACACACACACACACACACACACACACACACACACATAGGGCCCAGGAAACAGGGCCCATGAAACCTTTACAGACTACTATCCTAAATCAAACTGTTTGACATTCATTACTTTGTTTGACCTTCATTACTTTGTTTTATCACCTTACAGTGAAGATGAATATATGATAATAAAAAAAAACGACATAGACTGCAGAACCATAAGACTATGCAAGCTGGCCCTTAACAAATAAACCATTGACCAGAACATGTTGTCTTCGAGAAATATATGAACTGTGTATCGAGCTTTGATTTTTAGTCTTGTCTACTGTACATGAGATGACCAGTAGCTATTCAATCTGTATTCTGCGTGTTGCCTCTGAGCAGACACAAGGCTGCGTGCTCTGACAAAGTGGTATATCTCCCATTAACCTTGACGGTGTGTGTACTGTATCAAGAAGATATTTGAAGTGGAAAAAAGCAGGTGTTGCTGTTCATACAGGACATGGCGAGCAAGCAGCAAAAATCCTTGCCGTTCATTCTGTCTCTCTGTAGGCTCATCCCTTATCTCATCCATGGCAGGTTGCACTGATAAGAAAATGATCTAGTACACACACACACACATATATATATATATATATATATATATATATATATATATATATATGTATAGTATATTGTTATATAGTATATTTGTATAGTATATTTGTATAGTATATCTGTATACAGTATATTTGTATATATATATATACAAACACACCTACACACACATTGAATGAAATAATTTAAATTCATGGCTGGTCTGGTCAGTAGATGGTCTGGACAGCAGTTTGTCTGGTCAGTTGATGGGGAACAATGCAGCCTCCTCATCAGTAGTCTTGCGATACCAGACATTTGGAATCCCACCTTCCGAACATCTGGGGTTTCCTACGTTGAAATAGAATAGAATGCCAACGAACAGCTGGCAACAATACTATCCCTACTGCTTTGAACTGGTTCAGACTTGAACAAAGCTATGCCCTAAAGACCTGGATTGGTTCTGCAATGCAGTTTTTTTTTTTTTTTTACTCTCTTGGATTGGTTCTGCAATGCAGGTTTTCTTTTTACTCTCAAATTGTTTCCCCACACTTATGAAATCTGAATGAAAGTCCTCAGTCTCTAGTTGAGCGAAACGTTTCGAGACTAACTTGTGAGTCTACCTCATCAGGATCCTTCATTACAGTGGAGCCCTGTCCATTAGGCCTGTGGTCTCTCTCATACACTGCCACACACGACCTTGAGGTAGACGACATGGAGGGAGAGGGAGGGAAACAGGGAGGGAGACAGAGTGGGAGGGATACGAGACGGGAGAGAGGCAGGGAGACAGGGAAGGAGGGAGACGGGGAGGGAAGGAGAAAGGCAAATTAAAAATGTCTGTTAAAAAAAAAGTAGAATTACTTCTCTGTCTGTGGACTACACTCTCTTGACTAATGTAAAAATGTCACGTGTGTCAACTTATCTTTGTCAGCCTCCCTAACCTCAATCATTATATGTGTAGTTTTCTCGCCCTATGTTTGTAACTGTTAAACAGTGCTGTCACTATAGCTACAGTATAATTACTATAGCTAATTTGTTTAATGTGAAACTGGGGGGAACAAGTATGACTACAGCAGGGCTGTGCAAATATGGTGTAGAGGGCTTACAGGGTCCACAGGGCTGTGCAGTAACAGTAATCCCCACATCCAAAATGCACACCCGGCCTCTCGTCCCACAGGGGACTCATCCATACTACATTTACAACTAGAAATGGTGCTCAGATAGCACAGACCTCACGCACATGCTTGCAAGCAGGACCAGTTTGGTATTGCTGCAATCGTTAGGTTGAGTGCTTTATGGAGGTCAAGACCACTTGCCTCTGTGACCTTCCCACGCCGTTTCACCCCCCGCCCCCCCCCCCCCGCCCGTGACATACATTTTCTTGCTGAGCAGTGATTCGGATCGGAAAATGTAATGGGTTCTAAGTGGGCCCATGCTACATCTTTCCCCACCGAGTTTCATGAAAATTGGTCATTTTTGCGTAATCCTGTAGGGAAATAAACGGGTGGAGTTCCCCTGCTTATTTTTACCCTGGAGAAATAAGCAGTCCTGAGCCTAAATCCCAAAAATTTCTGGAGGTGAATGGGCGGCCATCTTTGGGCGGCTCTGTGGCTCCCCCCTCAGGTCGTACCCGGCAGGGGGCAGCGTGGTGCACTCCGAGCTCTCCCCCCGCACACCCCAATCCAAACCCCTTGTGTCTAATGCACCCACACAGGGAGCTGGCTTCGTTCTTTTGTTTTCATTCGTGGACCTGGCCTATGATTCGGATCTGCTCCAAAATTTAATGGATTCTAAGGTGGCCCATGCTACACCCCTCCACCGACTTTCATGAAAATCAGTCCAGTAGTTTTTGTATAATCTGGTCCAAAAAATGAATGGCGGTGAATGGTCGGCCATGTTTGGGTAGCTTGTGGACCCGCCCCGTGATTCAAATTCGCTCCAAAATGTAATGGGTTATAAGTTGGACCATCCTACACCCTTCCACCGAGTTTCGTGAAAATCAGTCTAGTAGTGTTTGCGTAATCCTGCTAACAGACAAACGCACTCATGCACCCTCACACGCCACCGAAAACATTACCTCTCACCCTGCGCTGTTGCTGGGGCAGAGGTAAAAATTAGCCCAACTTTATTTTGGTGTATTTTTCTATTGTTTGCATGACGCCCCTGATGACAGTTGGCTGGTAGGCCCTCTCTGTCTGGGCGTTCTGGAGAAGACAAGATACTGTGCTTCTTTAATGTCATTTGGAGGGGGACATCAAGATTCAGACAGGCACCTGGGTCTTTATATTAGGTATCGGTGGAATGCTGGAGGAAAGATTACTGGCTTCATTTGTTTTCTTTGGACAGTTTTGACCTTTCCAATTGGCACATGCTCTTATGAAAATGACAGCTTTTGCTTCCTGAAACCAGCAGTGATCTTGCATTAAACACACACATGCATTACATTTGCATACTGGGCGCCCAGGGATTCAAGCATGACTTTGCTCACATGACTCTTAGTGGGCCATGCTAAGTGGGAAACACTTGTCCCATTCCAACATTTGAACATACTGTACTGTTTGAAACACAGGTGACCTTCATTTTTGGATGTGCATTATATTGGAGGTTTGATGTTTAGTTTGACATTTAATTTTTTTCATGTTTAACTGTTATGGCCCCCATGGTGGAACAAGGTTAAGGGAGGGCCACTGCCCAGAGCAGGTGGAGTGGGGGTACGTGGCAACACCATGGAGTAGACAACAGACTAAAACAATAATGATAGATCATCACAGGGAAGACAAGGGAACTGAGAATGGAGAACTGAAATTACTAATATAAATACTCATCAATCATTCCTAACCTAAAGATCTAAACACTAGCATTGCTAATGGAAGATAAACTCATGGGTGGCTCAGATCCCCTTGCTCCTGTGCATAGCTACCTCAAGGAGACTGAACGGCAATGTTGCTGTCACTGCTGCTGGAAATACGTAACTACGATGTAAGTAAATAACGTGACAATGCTGTTACATTACAGTCCCACCCTGACTTTATTGGAATAATACAATTTGAAGTCTTACAGTTACATAATTGTAATATTGAGGAGCAATCCTTTAATGTCTCTTTTGTGTGTAATTTATAATTTACAGTTAAGATTAACACTAAAGATTTACAGTCTAGGTCTAATAAGAATAATTATTTAGGCATTATTTAGGCTACTTTCTTAGGTGACAAACGTTAGAATTTAAGAACTAGGCAAATTACAAGTTACACACTCTGGTACAGTAGGTGGCGGTATGTTTGCGATCCGCCACTAAACCCAGAGAAGAAGAAAAAGAAGAAGACAATGAGGGTATCCCTCTTCCTGTTTGAGAAAGACCAACCCGCCTGTCTTTGTCCGCGACAACACCGATCCTGTAACTGTACTGTAAGTATCTCAATTTCAATGTATGCATAGCTAGCTATGTATTTTGTGTACGAGAATGTTGTTTCAACCACAAACGTATCCAACTTCATGAATGTCAACATCTAATAATGTTATCAGGAAAAGTAGAGTCTGCACACCAGAAATATGCTCCCAGGATTTTTAATTGAACACCGAGGTGATGTTTCGGGCTACAAGCCCTTCTTCAGACAAAAAACACCAGCAGAGACATGCCTTAAATAATAGGCTACCTAGTCTAAGGGGTCACATGACATAACATGTGACTGAGTCAATGCATGGGAGGGCCTAAATGTACAAATACGTTCCCAAAAAGTGTAAAAGTATGTACATGTATACAGTTATTATACAAATCAAAGTAAGATGCTATACCACTGAATATCAATGAAGATCTCTCCCAGCAGACTCACACAGTGAAACAAAGGAACATGAACATTATTTGTCTTGTTTCTTTAATAAAGTGCAATTACTTTATCCCAACTATGTGGTGCAACCACCATGAGGACAAGCCCTAGGAATAAATTATGGGCATTGATGCATGTATTTGTAACCAAGTGTTACTGTGTGTTGTAAATAACTAAGTCAACTAAGCAATGTTTGGTATCAATCTGAAGCTAAAATCATTAATCAATTGATTATACATGTTGGGTAAATGTAATATGTTGAAACCATAACAGGGATATTTGATGATTCCAGACTCCTAAGAGAATCTTGGCTCCCCTAGCACAGACCCCTCACTGTTTGGGTGACCAATTGGTGCTGTCTCTGCAAACAGGACACACCAAAGTCTCCTGCCCTTTTTAAGTGGGGGACAAGACAGATTGTCTCAAGCCTCTCTCATGTTCCGCTCTCAAGTTTCTCAGGTTCTCCAAGTAACACGTAACCCTAGAATCCAAGCTTGTGCCTGATTGATGAAAATCAATCTGTATCCGTGGAATTGCTGAACTGCTATGTGCTAGCTAAGATCTCTGTGTAGTTGACGCCAGGGTCTTAGGAATTTCTACAAACTCTTCAAACCTCTGGCGAGAGCAGAGATTTTGACCGAGACATTTGTAACTTTTAAACTCTAAAACATTTCAGTTGCTGTACAATGAGCAGCACTGAAATTGAACTCTGAACCTCTGCGAATATCAACGTTTTCCAACAGTCTATCATTACTGTCTCAATGGGAGCGCAGGCGCGCTACACCCTGCATCAAACCGAGCGACCATCAGTCACAGGCCTCTTCCCTTCTTCGAGCCAAACAATGCCACTGGACGCATCGCTTTCCAACACACTACCCATACGGTTGCCATCCAGAATTCTCTTTTGATGTGGTGTGATGTCAGAGTCTGATCTCTATGGAGAGAAGTTTTGTTTAAGATAAGAGGATTTAGGATAGGCTGTGATAATCTATGACATCATTCATTTAATTTCTGCTGTTTTCATATTGCCACATTTGTTTTTACATCAATTATTGAATTGTGTTTTCATGTTATTTTGATAATTGATTAGTATAACTTCAATAAATATTATTAAGCTTTGATCACTTCCTAGCATCATCACATGATCTTTAGATCACTTGATTGAGTTAAGACCTCCTCCTTCAGATTGAGATTGATAAATTAGACTATTGATGAAGATTATGTTACGGCTCGGGTTCCCGCGCCTCCACCTCCGAACTCCGTGCGCCCCTCCAGCAGTGCGTGCAGGTCCGGCGCTCCGCCTCTCCCGAGTTCCCTCCAGTCTCGGCTGATCATGGTGCGCGTTCCCACACGCCCTCACCTGCGCGCCCCTCCACCTCTGCACGGGCCCGACGCACTCTCACCCGTCACAGCTAATGGCAACCATACAAATTGGCTGTCTTCGCGGGTTCCCCACGGCTGACGCTGATCACCAATCATCTCCCTATAAGAACGCCGGTTTTCTGGTGACTGTTTTGCCAGATCTTCCCATAGCCTACTGTGGAAAGTACCTAGCCTAGTTAGCCTACATTACCGTTTGTTGTTGTAGTGCTTTTGTCCTCGTGGTTTTGTTTGCTGTTTTTGTCTTATCCTGTTTTTTTCAGTCTTCCCCCAGACTCGGTGTGCGGCGCCCGCTTGCCTGCTTTACCCCTCTCGACAGACACTCGGATTCTTCCCTGACCCTTTTTCTGGATATTGACTATGCCTCTTGGATTATGGATTATTGACTGTGTTTGTTGATCGCCTGACCCCCGCCTGTTTTCACGGTATTGATTTTGGATTTTGGACTTTGGACCGCTGCCTACATTGAATCGCTCCTGTGAGCAGAACTGCCATCACTGTCCAGTGTCTGGTCGTTTGGTTCCAATACTGTCGTGACCCATTACAGGTTACAGGTCATCAGTTTCCTGTACAGAACAGGGTGGTGCCCCATATACTGTACAAGTTGATTTAATGTATTAAATACATATTCCTTCATATTTGTGATAACCGCGGTATAATCATAAATTACTCTACCTAGTCATAGTCATATTTCCATAGATCTAACCCTTAGACTGCTACAGCCGAGACTCTCCATTGAAACTGTTTGGAAAAGGGCAGGCATTTTCAAAAATACTTGGCAAGTGATTGTATGAATCATCTGTCTATCATCATCTAGTATACATATACTACATATAGTCATCGCATAGCTAGCTAGCTAACTAGCCATAGCCTGCTCAAAACAAAAATGATTGAATGCTTATTTTACATCCGCAGAAGATCAACCCCCCGAACAACAAATCAACGTTAAAAAATACCGTCCATTCACTCGCGTGTATGTAGTATGACCCAGTATGACCCAAAGTATGACCCAAAGTAAGCATACATTGTTTGGTTTCCTATAATTGAGATAGTTGCGATAGTTGCCCGCCAAAGCCTGTCTGTGTAATCTGCCAAACTGCTCTAAGCAAGGAATCATTGAAGCCATCAAAAATGTGCAGACATTTGGAGACAAAGCACTCACGTCTCAAGGATAAACCAGAAGATTTTTAAAAGAAAGAAAGATGAAATGGCCAACCAGACCAAATTGCTGCAAAGCAATACGACAGACAATGAAAGCCTACTGAAGGCGTCTTCTTTCTCTCCCATAACATTTCCAAGTGTCATGCTCCCTACACTATGAGTGAGAAGCTAGTTAAGCCCTCAGTTGTGGAGGCTTGCCGTGAGGTTTTAGGCCCAGCTGCTGCTACGAAGGTCAGTGAAATCCCTCTATCTAATGTCACCGTCTCACACAGAATATGGCAGCTGATATCAAGTCTCAAGTGTTAGTCAGAGCCCATGCATCAGATTGGTTTGCCATCCAAATGGATGAGACAACTGACATTTCAAACGCAGCTATGCTTTCGCTACTGTACATACATGATGGACGTTTTCATGAGGAATTTCTTTGTTGTAAATCGTTGCCCCAGAACACAACGGATGAAGAAATATTTTGAGTTCTGGATGAATACATAATTGGGCATAGGCTGCTGAGGGACCGCTGTATTGGAGTCTGCACCGACTTGTTTCAATAAGATGCCGCTTTCAGAATTCTGTCTGGCCTGCAGGGGAGAATACCCACAACTTTGTGAAATGCAGTGAAAACCTTGCTCCCATTTCATTCCACCTATCTGTGTGAGTACAGGAATAGACTGCCTTCTGAGAACACACTGCGTCTCCCTCCTTCCCCCCTCAGTTTGACCGACTGGTTTCAAGAAGACAGGCAAACCCCATCTCATTAGGGGACCACATGAATCAGACATTGATTGCACAGCACAGCAATTTCATTTATATTTCTTATTCTCTCTCTTTTAATATATACTATTTCTCTCTCTCTCACACACACACACACACACACACACACACACACACACACACACACACACACACACACACCCACACACACAAACAGGGGTTAAATTGGGCCGGGGCTATCCGGGGCTCAGCCCCGGCACATAGATTCCCAAACGTCATCAGCCGGAGCTCCACCCCGGCACATCTACAGTATCACCAACATTTAATGTGTTTTTACATTTTTTCTTGGTCTTTATTGTTAACATAATGCAACCATTTGTGTCCTCCATTAAAATAAATCACAATTCATTTTAGTTATTGTTTTTTCAAGTTTAAAATGATGTTGCGTCGTCACTTTCACTGGCCTGAGTTCTCTTCACTTTCACTGGCCTGGGTACTTTTCACTTTCACTGGCCTGGGTACTCTTCACTTTCACTGGCCTGGGTACTTTTCACTTTCACTGGCCTGGGTACTCTTCACTTTCGCTCCGCTTGTCAATCAGTTGTCAGATTAGAAGTGCTGTGTGATCATGGCATGGGACAGGGAACCCTCAGATCATTTTATGAGTCAGTATACCTTGGATTTCGTCTGATATATTCAGAGTAAACGATGTTTTCTCTAACAACACCAAGATTTTAGTCAGTCTGGAATCACTGGCAAGCTATCAAGTTAGCTAACCGTAGCCAGCTCAGCTTAATAATGCCGCCTATAGTGCTAACATGACAAGCTATCACATCAGCCACATTAGCTAGCTACATTATCTAGGCCTATAGTTTACCATTAGCAAGATGGCTAAATTATTCTGTTTTGCTCCTACTCAGGCAATGCAGAAATTAATTATTTCCTTTCATTTCTTAAGTGAGACAGGGTGGAGTTAAAAGGAGAAAACTTACAAATGGATGTTGTGAGATTATTGGCCTAAAATCTAAGGTACCTGGTGTCGTAATTGCACGTGACCTACCGTTTTCCAGGAAGTAAGAAATATATACTTTGATATAAGATTACAACAAAAGTAGAATTTAGTAAAAAAAAAATTGGGCATACATTGTTGAATAGGTGAACTATGACCAATTATGTGAACCAAAATGCTTTTTTTTTCATTTCTGTGCGACTTTAAGGAATGTAGAAGTTATTATTTTAGCTAGTTAAATTATCTTCAGGTAATCTGATCATGGCTTAATCTAGCCTATCATAGGCTGAGTTTGATAAACTGTACAGTGTTTTTATATATTCTAGGACTGAGTCACCAAACCCAGCAGTAGCTTGAGAGTGGTGCAGTGCAGGGTGGAACAGCACAGCATATAGATTAGATTAGATAGATATATATATTTGAGAAGCAAAGTGTTAGAATTGTATTTATTCAAGAATACTTTAATTTCAACTATAGATGAAGGCTTGATATTTGCTATTTATGAAGCAGTATTAAGCACCAGCATCACTGCTGCCACTGCCCGCACCCATGCGCACCCTCGCCAACCCCACACAGCCCCCACCCCCCAACCAGGCCCGTGCATAAGGGGGGATAAGGTTAACGCTTTTGGGGGCCCAGCCGTTAGGGCCATGAATCAGAAAAAAAATAAAAAAAATAATTTAAACAAAATAAAATAAAATAAAAAAAGTTTCCATCACTAGAACAAAACTATATTTTACCCAAATGTGGTTCGTTGCTTTAATAAAATGTAGCATATTACCAAATTACCCCCCCCCCCTCCCCCAAAATGGTATAGCCTAAATCCAATTGTGTGCAGCGTCATGTGTGAAGTGCGTTGTTCAAAACTCACCCTACGCGGGAGAAAAAAAAACTTCTGGTCAATATCCACTATAACTAGCCAGGTAACTTGTTGTATTGTTAGGAATTAGCTATGCTGGGACCTACACATGAATCCGGATCGCAGAAAAGGAAGGAGAAAAAACACAGGGAGCAATCGAGGGCACTGAACCCGAATAAACAAAATGTTCTTACAAACTTTTTTGTATCATCGAAGAAGAGCCAGGGTAACGTTAACTGCCAAGAAGTAGAAGAGCTAGGGAACGGAGAGCATTTATGGTGACATCTGCATTGCGCTGCGGATATTTTGCACACTACCTGTAAGTGTAGCAGGAGGAGAGAGATCATTCAGCAAATTCAAAATAATAAAGAATTATATGCGCTCCACAATGAGTCAGGAGAGGCTCAATAACCTGGCAATACTCTCCATTGAGTGCGAACTGGCTCAGAAGATTGACTTTAAAGACATTATAAAGGACTTTGCATCCAGGAAGACCAGGAGGATGTTGCTGTAAGAGCCTGAGGCAAAGAGGAAGAAGCTATAAGGTAGGAAAATATACTTTCTACATCTAAGCATTGTGTTTTGAGTGTAGCAGATCTTTGTTGACCTGGTTGTAAGGGTTTGTGTGTGTGTGTGTGTGTGTGTGCCTGCACATGTGTGTGCTTATCTAGCCCTTAACACTGCATAAGTCTCTGTTTGAGAGCACATTGGTTTGAGTGAAGCAGGTTTGGGGGGGGGGGGGGGCATTCACTGGACTTTTTCTGGGGCCCAGTCATTACTTTGCACGGGCCTGCCCCCACCCCACATAACTAATCACAATTTAACCCCTGCTCACATACACAAACACACATTGATTTGGTGTTTATCTAATTCCGTTTTTACAGCTTATTAATGTAGTAACCTGAGTGGCAAGTAAGGCACGCCAACTCGTAATCCAGTTTAGGAGCTTTTAATCAGCATCTTCAGTAGTTGCATATACTCTGGCTAACAGCATGATCTGACTACCAGCATGTGAACATGTGGGGGGGAGGGGGGGGGGTAACACCTTAACCAGTCCTAGAGGTACATGGACTTACTGAACTAAGGTTCCAATTAAACATAATGACATAATTCAATCTACAACACTTTTCCCTCTTTAGGCAAAAACATATAGAATCAAAATTAACCAACTTTTTGTTCTGTATGTATATGTATACACTACCCACAAATGTATCTGTTACTTAACTGTCCTCCGTACCTTTACCAAATAACAAGTCTCTCTCTGACAGGCTGACCATAACATTTTGTGAACAACAATAACACCAGTGCTTTCTCATCACCTTTCCCAAACCCTTTTTTTTCAATGTACTGTGTGTGATCAGTTCAACAGTTCAGTCTATCTGAAGGCTTGTGCTGCCTCTGTGAACTTTTCGGCTGTACTGTGGTGACCCCAGGCCCAGGCTGTGCTCTACTGTGGTGACCCCAGGCCCAGGCTGTGCTCTTTCAGTCAGGTTTGGGGCCGGTGGGGCAGCCTGTGCAGACAGTCAGTTTGCACAGACAGCTCCTCCATACGCTCTGGTGTTCCTGGCACCACAACACAGTCACCAAAACTGGCACCACAACACAGTCACCAAAAGTGGCACCACAACACAGTCACCAAAACTGCTCACATTGTCCTCGTGTGAAACGTACTGAGGCTCTTTCTCCTTCGCATCATGGCGGACACGCAGTTGATCCTGGTGCCTGCGAACCTGCCTTCCTGCCTGCAGATCCACCACGAACGACACCGGACCTGACTGGTGGTGAATGACACCTGGCAACCAGGGCAAGCCACTGGCAAAGTTTTTCACATAAACACAGTCCTTTGGCTTGAACAGCCTCTCTTTCGCATGCAGGTCCCGTCTCACTCTTTGCTCCTCCTGTGACCGGACAGCTCTGAAGTCTGGGTGGATAGATCCAGATGAGATTTGGGCCTTTTCCGCTGGAGACACTCCCGTAGTTGTGTGAGGAGTGATTCAGTACTGGAACAAGAACCGATGCAGTTTAGTTTCCAGCGAAGGTCCTGACATGTTTCGCAGACCCTCTTTCAGAGTCCCCACAGCCCTCTCCGCTAAACCATTTGAGGCCGGATGATGGGGGGCTGTGCGGACATGACGGATTCCATTTTTGTCCATGAACTCCTGGAACACCTCACTTGTGAACGTGGGCCCATTATCGGTCACCACTGTGTCTGGCAACCCATGTGTAGCAAAGATGGTTCTGAGCTCCTCTGTGGTGACTTGGGCCGTTATGTTCGACATGATGTGCGCTTCTAGCCACTTTGGATGCGAGTCTACTAGCACCAGGAACATGTGACCCATGAAAGGCCCAGCAAAATCTAGGTGGAGTCTGGACCATGGGCGGCCCGGCCACTCCCACGGGTGGAGTGGAGCAGGTGCTGGCATCTTTTGATTGCTTTGACACTGTATGCATGTTTTTACATTTTCTTCTAAGGCGCAGTCCATCCCAGGCCACCACACAAATGACCTGGCAAGGCTCTTCATCCTCGACACCCCCGGATGGGCATCATGCAGCTCGTCCATCACCTGCTCTCGTCCTGGTGGAGCAACAATAACACTGACACTTTGCATAGGGTTTGAGCTCCTCCTGCTCAACTGCTTCTGGCCAGCCCTGCATCACCCATCTCTTAACCTGTGACAACACTGGGTCTCGTTCAGTCCACGTTTTGATGTGTTTTGCTGTCACCGGAGAGTTAGACAGTCTGTCCGGCAAAAACACAGTCTGTGGGGGCAGGCACGTCTGGTTTGGTGTGTCCCGGAGGGGGAGGCGGCTGAAAGCATCTGCATTGCCATTTTCACTTGTACATGATGCGATACTGATACGCTGACAGGATTAATGCCCAGTGCTGGACTCGTGCTGATGCCATGGGTGGGATGCCTTTGGTTTCACTAAACAGACCCATTAGGGGCTTGTGGTCTGTAAAAAATAGCAAAAGGGCGCCCATACAGGTACTGGTGGCACCATTTGACAGCATAAACCACAGCTAGTCCTTCCTTCTCCAGCTGTGAGTACCCCTTTTCCGCTGAGGTGAGAGTACGTGACACATAGCCGACTGGCCTTTTGGTTCCATCTTCCATTTGATGCGAAAGGACTGCCCCCACCCTATAGCGAGACGCGTCGCAGGACAGGACAACTTCCTTGTCCGGATCAAAGTGCACCAGCAGGTGCGAAGAGTGTAACAGTCCTTTTACCTGCTGAAATGCAGCCTCCTGAGCTTGCTGCCACTTCCATGAGCAGTCTTTGTGCAGCAGCTGGTAGAGCGGAGCGAGTACAGTGGAGAGGTCCGGTAAGAAGTAGTAGTTCACTAAGCCCAAGAACGACCTGAGCTCTGCCACGTTCTTTGGACTTTATCGCTCTCACCTTCTCTTCCACTGGAGAGAGACCCTGATCTGAAACCCGGTGGCCCAGGGAGCTTGGAACACACACTTATGCCGGGCTCAGACTACAGGGTTTTTGGGCCGATTTATCCCCGATTCACCCCTCCCGACAATCGGAGAAGAAATCTGATCCGAAACGTTGGTCGGTGGGCCGATAATCGGCCCAGATTATCTTGTAATGTGAGGGGTTTACAGATCCAATCTTATACCTCCCGATCGGCTCGCAGACCCATCGGGGCGGCCCCGATAATATCAAACATGTCTGATATTTAAGATTATTACGTCACGACTTTACAAGTGAGACGGCGAGACCAGTGGTTCGTTGCTCCCTCGGGCACGATAAGATCCTGTAGTGTGTGCTGAGACGTTATTTTCAAATCTTGCTGTGTGTGCTTGTTTGAGATGCGCAAGAAGAATATCTGTTAAGATTCTCCTTATGTGCGTGATGTAACCCGATTTCGAAATTGGTTAGGATTTTAAATATCCTGTAGTGTGAGCTCGGCATTACTGCGCTTCAGACACAGCCCGACTTCTGTCATCCTCTAACACCTGGTCGAGATTTTCCAGATGCTCTTCCTACGTTCTGCCTGTGAGCAGAATGTCATCTAAGTAGACAGCCACGTGGGGAATGTTTTGAAGCAGATTGTCCATGGTGCGTTTAAAAATATCTGGACTAGATGCAACGCCGAACACCAAGCGGTTGTACTTAAACAGCCACTTGTGTGTTGATGGTCACATACTGTTTAGAGTCCTCATCCAGCAGCTGCTGATATACGTGACTCATGTCCAGCTTTGTGAATGTCTTGCCCCCTGATAGGGTAGCAAACAGATCCTCCACTCGTGGGAGAGGATAGGTGTAGAGCTGTGAGGGCTGATTCACTGTTAGTTTGTAATCCCCACAGATGCGTACATTTCCGTCATCCTTCAGCACTGGCACAATCGGGGCTGCCCAGTCAGAGAACTCAATAGGCTCCATGACACCTAGCTGCTGCAGCCTCTCCAATTCTGCTTCCACTTTAACCTTCATGGCGTATGGCACTGAGCGTGGCTTGAAAAAGCATGGCTGTGCCTTAGGGTCTATGCACAGTTTCACTGTGGTGCCTCAAAGGGTGCCCAGCTCATCTTTAAATACGTCTGTGTACTTTGATAGGATGTCTGGTATTCCTCCAATATGCTTGATTTCCTCCCAATTCAGTCAAATTTTCTGTAGGAAGGTCCCGTCCCAGCAAACTAGGCCCCTTCCCCTCGACCACAAGCAATCTCAGCGCAGCCCGTTGCCCCTGATACTCTATATCCACCTCTATGGCCCCCATAAACGGAATGCACTCACCCGTGTACATTTTACGTCTGATGTTAGTCTCTTTAAGCAGAGACCTCCAGAGCGCCACAACTTGCTGTAGGTGTCTTGACTTATCACTGAAGCTGAGGCACCAGTGTCCACCTCCATCTTCAGCTCTTTTCCATTGATCTGCAGTGTTGCCTGGATGGGCGCCGCCCTGGGCCCGCTGAGGTTAAACATGTTATAGGAACACTGCTCCTCAGACTCATCATCATCACTCTGCAGGTGATGTGTGCTCACCTTGGGCTTTGACTTCACCCCCTCTATCTTCTGTTTATGTTTAGCCCTTCTGCACATATTTAGCAATGTGCCACTTTTTCTGACAGTTATGGCACACTGCCTCTTTAAACCTACAGTCATTAGCAAAATGTGCACCCCCACACCGGTAACATGACTTTCCTGTCCTCTCCTCAGAAACGCGCTGAACGGCACATGGCTGTGTACCCTCGTTAGCTCTCTGAATGGCCCTCATTTATCAAACTGCCGCACATTCTATTGCACATTCCATCACACAAATGATGGTACGACTGCGTCCACGTGTGATCTATCAAACAATCATATTCCACCAATCCCATCGCACGAATGATCGGGCGTTGATAAATGTGGCAGCTGGAATCTATCGTAATTAGAATATCACGCCCCTATATATTCTGGGTTCAGAGGCCTCGCCCCTAGAGTTCACGACATGGACAAGCGGAATACGACCAAAAAGAGAAACTTCTCGGAGGCTGACGTAGAGGTTTTAACCTCTCAAGTGCCGTCTAACCAACTGGTGCTATTTGGTAGCCTCAAAAGTGTCATCAAATGAAGCAGGAAAAATGCGGTATGGAGAGAAATCACTGCTGCGGTGAACAGCGTTTCTGTGGCCAATCGAACTCCAACAGAAGTGTGAATTTTTAATTTATCCTGCATCTTTACATGACAGTAGGCTATGGCCTTTATAATATAGTAGGCTATCATGATTGCTCATGTCCCAATCGTTTTACATTAAGGGGATGAAAAAATGGTCCGATTTGAAACTCGTCACCAAAAAGCGTACAGTGCTCATAAATGAAACTGAGAGAGGGCTTGAATGAGATAAACGAAACCCTGAAATCTCATAAATAAAATGGGCTATTTGAATGTTGTGCATGGTCTGACTTTCTTGAATGGAATAGCTTGCAGCCAAACATGAGTAATAGCTTACATTTAAAAGCGACTGATGAGGTCCTGTCTCCTTCGGATAGCCCCAGCTGGGGCTGCGCTGGGCACGGCTCTCTGGGCATGGGCTCGTCTGGCTGCACGGGGACCTGAAGAGGAACTCTGTTGTCCTGCGCAATGTTGTGCAGAACCGCACAGGCCAGAATGATGCTGCAGACCGTCACCAGTAGCCTAGCCTAACAAGTAGGCTATCTCAAAATGTAAATGAACTTGATTTTAGGCCCACAGCAACAAAAGGCATTGATTGCAAACACTTTGGAAATACCTATTTATGTAACGATATATGCCATATTGTCAAGGCCTTTAGAATATGTAATATTTTGCCATAGTCTTCATTTTTGGACTGCTGTCTACGCAGAGTCTTAGATGCCAGCCAGATTATAATTTCAGTATTCTCCGATTTGCGTGATCGAGTCCGGTAGGTTAGGTTTAGAGGCTAGCTCCTCTCTCCTCGGACAGTTGTAGGCTATAGTCTAAGAAGTAGGCTATACGACTATCTCAAAATGAAAGCGAAATTATTCTTTGACCAAAAACCTGGTTACCCCGTCAATTGAAAACAATTGGAAAATACCAATTTATTTTATGGATGTGTGACGAGGCCTTAACAAAATATCATAATTTGCCATAGGGTAGGCTACTTATTTTAAAGTGATGAACAGGCCTAAGTGGCTGCACTTAGAAGCCAGCCAGGATCAGTCTGAAACTTGCTACACGGTCTGAGACTTGACGTGAGATTTGATCGCAGTGTCCGCTCACGTCCAAATTGATAAATGCCGAAATTGGCGTGGAAATGATTGTGCGCCCAGTTTTCTGTCGTACGATCGCTTAGTAAATGAGGGCCAATGTCTTTGCCGTTATTTTCTGCTGTGTCCATCGCTTGAGACAACTCCAGAGCCCTTTTGAAAGTTAGTGTGGCTTCTCCCAACAATCGGCGTTGCATGCGGTCATCATTTATTCCGCAGACTAAGGGGGCGATCACACCTGGTAAAGACGCTAGAAACGAGACGCTAGTAAAACCATTGATTTCCTATGATACGGCGCGTCTGACTGGCGTTCCGGCGTCTTCTTCGACGGGCGTCTTTCAACCGTCTTTTTTGAGGCACGTTCTTGCAGGCGCATCAGTTTTGACGCGCGTTTGTAGACGCTGAATAAAAAAAAAAGTTGAACTATTTTCCACTTTTGAGCGTCAGACGCGAGTAGCGCCATTCAGTGTTTCAAGCGTTCAAGCGTCTTTGAAGCGTCCGCGTTTCTAGCGTCTTTTCCAGGTGTGATTGCCCCATAACCTGTCCCACAGCATGTCGTCCAGTACATCTCCAAACTTGCAGTATTCCGACAATTGCCTCAGCTCCGCCTCAAACACTGCCACCGAAATTCCCGGCTTGTGAAAATGAGTGTGAAACTTGAAACGCTGAACAATCACAGATGGCTTGGGATTGTGGTGCTCCTGCATCAACTTCACCAGGTCCCCGAAACCGATGTGCCCTGGCTTTTGCGGCGTGGCTAGATTCTGTATTAACCTGTACATCTTAGCCCCACACTCACTCAGGAGAATGGACCTTCGCTAGGAAAAAGTGCTCCAAGTCTCTCGACGTATCCAATCCAGTCGCTGTTTTTCTCGTCAAACTCCGTAAGTGAACCTACTGTTGCCATGATAAAACTACTCGAAAACATCTTCTCCGACTTAATTTATCCAGTTTAATCCTCATCGCCAGTGTAGTAACCTGAGTGGTAATTAAGGCACGCCAACTCGTAATCCAGTTTAGGAGCTTTTAATCAGCATCTTCAGTAGTTGCATATACTCTGGCTAACAGCATGCTCTGACTACCAGCATGTAAACGTGTGTGTGTGTGTGTGTGGGGGGGGGGGGGGGTAACACCTTAACCAGTCCTAGAGGTACACAGACTTACAGTACTGAACTAAGGTTCCCTTTAAACATAATGGCATAATTCAATCTACAACAATTAGTATCTGTCATTTATTACAGGGAAAGGACAGGTCCATGATGACAGACAACAGAAAGACAGACAACTCAGCCAGAGACAGACAACAGAGAGACAGACAACTTAACCAGAGACAGACAATTCAGCCATCAGAGACAGACAACAGAGAGTCAGACAACTTAACCAGAGACAGACAACTCAGCCATCAGAGACAGACAACAGACAAACAGAGGCAGTGCACAGAAATAGAAGCAAATAGACATGAGGTGGCACACGCAAGACAGACACCAGTCTATAGTAAACACATACATTTAAATTATTAAAATGTTTTGTATAATAAAATACATTAAATAAGAAAAAAAAAAGTATTTCCCTGAAAAATGACATAAGTGGTCCTTCAGAGTTTACGGGCCATGTATTACTGGGCTCTGGGACAAAAAGGTAGACTGGGCTAGATAATTTAAATCATACACAAACTGATCAGGATGGTCTCACAAGGTTAGTGTACCACCACACTCCTATTATTCTATTATTTACCAACACACAGTAACAAGTGGCATCTGACAAATGTGAAAATTGCCACCACCATTTACAGTAGATTGCTTTTTAGCAGCTTGTATGCCGAGCTTGTATACAAGAGTGCTTTAATAGTCTCCCTCGGGTGCTTACGTTTAATGCCTCTCTTTCACAGAAAAAACTAATAGTTTTATTTTGGAGTCCGAATGCGTCCTCTGAAAAATATGTCTGATTCCTTCTGCTCATTCCTCACTCTGAGCCAAACAGCAATTATCTAGGGATCATTGTTTGACTGGTGCCACTTTATATTTCAATAAATCCTTGGTTGAAAATCGCTCATTCACTTTTGTATTCCATCCTTTTGAAAGGTTTTTATTTTTCAATAAAACGGAAAACTCAAAAGTTCTACATTTTTTGTCAATGAATGCGATTATCGACTTGTTAATATAAAACATCCAGTTTACACCTCAGCATCTTTATTTATTATGATGAACACATTTGTTCTTTGCAGAATTTGTTAATGAACTGCAATCTTTGACAGGATTTCAGAATATTGGTATAGATTGTCGCATTGAAGTAAACAGAAATGTAATTATTGATTGTTTTTTTTCTTTCGTGACAAGGCTCTGTCTCTACACAAAGGCTTTGTGGATGATATACTGTATAGGACGTGATGGATAAGGATGGATGAAATTACTTTCTACAGTGAATCAGTCATGATTCTCCTGTGGGTCGCAGTACATAAGAATCCACCAGTGGGCTGTCTTGATGGTATCAGTCAAACCCCTGTTATATCAAAGCGGTGTTTAACCTTTAACACACAGCCCCTGGTGGATTTCTGAGAGCACCAAATCTTAGCAGGTATTATTACTGGCCGGCCAAGCAGCAGAGAACAATACTGTGTAGGATTGGTCATTCATACCTTGTAAATACCCTCTGCAGTAGCCTACCAAGGTGGATTGAATCATGATATATTGCTAAGAGATTGAGGACAGCGTTGTCGGGGGAGAACTAGAATAATGCTTTGCTTGGAGGGATCATGTTGTTGAGTTGTTATGGCGTATACAGATAGGAGGACAAGTTAACTGAAAAGGAGCATTGGTGTAAGTGCACAATGAAGAAGAACAAGTAACAATAAGTGCTTTTTGGCGTGTGGAGAAAAGCAGGTCGGCGAGCTTCAAAAATGTTTAGATGGGGGAGGGTGAGAGCCATTTCCACTAGCCCAGAGATCAGAGAGATACCACCTGAAAGAGGAGGTCTTAAGATGAGGTCTTTTTGGCCGTATAAGTATTACACTCTCTGATATCCCTGTTCTGGAGATCAGGTATACCTTGTGAGATCACAATCAAATTATTTATTTATGCATGGGTTTACGGAATATATTTACTAGATTGATCATCACCTTGCAAAAACCTAGATATGGCCTTTGAGGGCTGAAATAATTCTCTACAATTTGACTAAAAAGTCTTGCTTGATTTTGCATGATAATCTGACTTTTTTTTCCAACTCAGACTTATTTTAAGATGCTCGGTGAACAGTTGTTGTTTTTTTTATCAAAAGGATCATCAATCACTTGAACCATTGTTAATCAAACCTTATCTTCAATGACCGGGAAGGACATCCACCGGGTAAATTAGGTGTGATATTGATCCATTCTTATTAACAGCTGGTGTCTTGCATCCCAACAATATTTATATGCAAAGACCTGATAAATGGATTTTCGTGTTTATATTACACTAGGGAAAATAATCCAATTTGAGTGGGCTGTATTGAAGAATTCATCTTTTCAACTACAAGGAGGGAGGGATCAGGAAGAAAAGAAGAATAAATCCCAGAAAGCTGTCTCTCTCTCTCTCTCTCTCTCTCTCTCTCTCTCTCTCTCTCTGAGGGGGGGTTAATATGTTTTTAGTTGTTTGTTGTTAAATGCCTTGGTCAGTCATTGTCTACTGCCTCTGTCTGTGGAGGTGATCACCAGAAACAGCACTCTACACTACCCCCTACGTAACACACACACACACAGTACAGTACACACACACAATAGTGCACACCAAAACGCAGTCAGCAGGGACCAAGCAAAACCTGCTATTACACTCTATTTCAAACCTGCTATTACACTCTATTTCAAATGCTTCCACATTCATTCCACATGACCGCCCCCTCCCTCTCCTTCCATCATTTCTCATTTGACACCATTTTTGTCACATATGCCATGGATATTTAAACTCCTCTTTATCCTGTGGCGTTCCAGGCGCTCCTCGCTCCTCTGTGCTCCATTAGCAGGGTACCACCATCCTCCTGTCTCCAGTCTACGCGTGTTCTCAGGTAATGATGACTGCAGGCGCAACGGCCATCTGAAACATGTCCGCTCCGTCCATCAGGGACCTGAAGAAGGATGTGCTGTCACTCTGGCAGGGGAAAACATCTGCTGCTTTTAAATCACTTTATCTCTGCTGCTCCCCATTTTGCCACCCCAGTCCCACAACCGCCAACAAGAAATGAAACAAGATTAGTTGGTAAATGACTGGGAGAAAGGAATGGGAGAGAAGGAGGGAGAAGAGAGAGAGGAAGGAAGGAACAGAGAAAGAGAGAATGCATCTCTCCATTCATCCTCTACTCTCTTACCAATTAAGACTAGGAGACTGTCCCCAAGTAGAACTGCAGAGAGATATAATCACCTCATCCATCAACTAACATGCCACTAAACCATTATATGAGTACCACGGTGAAAGGCTGTGGTGAAAAACAGCCCCCTAAATCATCTTCCCACAGCAACCATTTACCTCAAGTATTCTAGAACTGTTATTATTGGGACCTCTTTCTTGCAGCGTCCAGGTAGCAGAACTAAGCATTCCTACTAGCAATAATGAAACGGAAGTGTTGTGTCTTTTCACACCTACCCCTAAATTCTCCACATTTTGTTATTGGGGCTGCACGGCCTCTGGTACAATACACCTCATACAAACCTGAGGAAGAGAAGGCCGGTTTCCACCACAATAGTGTGAAAAATTGAATAT
The DNA here is from genome assembly GCF_949987555.1 of Borostomias antarcticus. Classification (NCBI taxonomy): domain Eukaryota; kingdom Metazoa; phylum Chordata; class Actinopteri; order Stomiiformes; family Stomiidae; genus Borostomias; species Borostomias antarcticus. Next base: position 5,713,734 of record NC_140258.1, read on the forward strand.
GTCAAGCTCAACCTGTCAAAAATATACAGTATTTCTCATTCATTATTTGATAGCACTGTCTTGGATTTCATGATATACTGTATTGAGAGACATAATTGTGTCCTCGCTGTCGTCGCACATAAACTCGCCCAGCATAGCTGTTAATATTTTCTCATTGAGCGCCGACTGGCACAGCCATTTTAAGATCGAGCGACAGAACCCTGGTGAGTGACAAAGTGATGTGGCAGAGAGAGGACCAGAAATAACTCTCCCAACATGAAAGGACATGAACAATAACTGAACAAAGTGTAGGAGCGGTGTCAGTTAGCCAACATTTGTCTCGCGCCCCTGAAAACAACACTCCACCTTGATCCCAGAATAGCAGAACCCAGAGATGAGGAGGAGCAGTAGGGAAGTGAACTTATATTAGATATCACTGAGCTTTTTCAAGAATCACCGAGTTCGTTTAGTAATCACTGAGCTCTCTCAGGAATCATTGAACTCTTCACTTATCATTTTCACCAAAACCCAATCTAGGACTGGTAATGGTCCTCTGAGACAGACCACCGTAAAGAAGATCATCCCCTCTCTCCTCTCCACGGAGAAACGATCGTTCAAGGTGTTAGGGCATGGGTAATCAATGGCTAATTATTCTTTCAATGTGAAACAAAATGAATATTCAAAGACAAAGGCTCTTAATCATTTTAGTGTTATTGGGTTGTAGTCATTGTGACTGAGCACGACTTGTCCACTCAAGGGAGAGGCTGATGAGAATCGTATTTTCTCTCAGTAACATGGGCATCTGTTGGCTGCTGATCCGTCCAATTATTTAGAGAAGTCATAAAGATTTTACAGGCCAGGTATCTGGGGTCAATACAGATTGACAACAATGTATACAGAGCTCTGCAGGATGAGAAGGACATATTCACAACATTAATGGCACATAAACAGTGCGTTTATGAGTCACATTACTGTGGGTAAAAGTGTTTATTGGCAGCCATTGAATCATTACCAATAAAAAGCATGTCTCAGCATTGGTGAAAATCCTGGACCTACAGGTACTGTAGTTCTGCTAATGAGGAAATATTGCTTTACAGTGTTCACATGTTTGTCCTTGAGAATCCGCAATGCGATTCACAACACGTGCACACACACACACACACACACACACACACACACACACACACACACACACACACACACACACACACACACACCAATCATGAAGGATGAAGAGAGTAATGAAAAACAGCCCTTGATGTATGTCATATAGATTTTTGCATTATTAATAAGTTCAGTCTACTATTGTCAGCTGGCTATGTCAACCACATAACCTTGCATGCGTTTAACAACTAGCCTGGAAACCAGACTCATCGCGAAAAAAAGAAGAAAAAAAAGCTTTTCACGATAGAGGGAACCATTGTTGCTAACTCGTCTGTAAGCGAAGTAACCAAAAAGTAGCTAGAAGTAGCTAGATTACGTAATACATTTTTTAGCATAATATGTAATTCTGAAAGAGGCAAAATAAATTGAACAGGCTTGCCATGTAGTTTACAAACTAACTATTTACAGTACGTATTTACAAACATAATTTTTTTTGCTATACTGTTGTTTTTTTCACTTTTCTTTTTTAAAGATATGCAGTGGCCTAATGAATGTAGATCTACAAACTATTTGCATCATTTGCTGTGGGGCTGCTATCTAGTCAGACTGGCCCCATGAGTGGTGAGGAGGAGGAGACGGCAGCCCTCGATGTAAGCCTACTACTTGGCTCTCGTGAGCTCGGTTGTAATGTGAACCGCGGAACGGGATATGTTAGATGCTTTTGCAGAGCTCTGTCAACACAATAATTACCCAAATGACTAGATTTGTCTCTAGTTGTTTTTGAACAATTAAGTCGCCAAGGGGGTCTGGGAAGTTGCTAGATATACAGTAGTGACAAAGTCACCAAGTTGGCGACACTGGTCTGGACTTCCAGCCATCCAGAACGATTTGAGTGGGCGGGAGTACTTGCCTTGACAGATGAACTCCTTCAACCAATCTGCATAACAAAAACATACGTAGATCAAACTTTTGCCAAATCCAGTCGGAAGAACGGCAAAAATGTATTTTCCGCTGAGAAACTCCGCTAGTGCATAGTCTTGTTCTTCTTTAATTGTTGTTATTGAGTCTATTTCTGCAATAACTTGTCTGTGTTTATTCTTCTAACGTTAACGCTACCGCTTGTTGCTTCATTCTACTAGTGGACTCCTGTTGTATTTCTTGTCATCATCTATGGGAAGCAGTCAGGGACTGGGGGTAGTTAAAATGCATTCTCCTGATTGGTGCCCCATTTTCTGGGAAAGCTCAAATATTTCTGGGTGGCTGGAAGTCTATCATTTTTTTTCTTTTTGCGATGAGTCTGGTTTCCAGGCTAGGATAATTCCACCCTAGACATTAGGCAGACATTAGGCAACATTAGGCTCAACAACTAGACCTCCACCAAACAATAAGGAAAATGTGGTTTCCTTGACTATAGTTGCTCCATGTAAAAAAAGCATGTTCACGAAGTCTGCACTTCTGGGGATTTGCCAAAATCCCCGGAAGTAAAATAACGAGGACTACAACAAACAAAACGACTAGGAGTCGAGGCAGGTGCACCTTGCTAATCCTCTAGCTCTAACCTACCCTACAAAGTTAGTTCAACAAAACGAAAAATATGACATCTCACACATGCAAAAGATGATAACCGATGCACAGATGTTTCATTTACCTGAGTGCTTTAGACTTTTTGCGGCGTTCCGGCAACCGATGGAAACTAACTCCCACCGGTGCAGGTAAATCCTTGATTCCACAAATTGCACAGTAATTTGGCATGGTCAGGGTCTGACTAGTCTGACTCAACGGATGTAGGTTTTGGCAATAAACTAATTCGTTGTCACACTGCCCAATCAGTGGCGAGACTGGCGACGCAACTTAATCTGATTCGGGCCGAGAGATTCTCTCGGCACCAATCGGATTCGATCCAGACTATTTTGCAAGAGCACCGTCGCTGCGTCCGGGGCTGGCTCCGCCCAAGACGACTGTGATTGGTTTAAAGAAATACTGTTTTTTTTACCCCTATTGCAGAATGGTAATATGTCCAGCCAGACCTGTCTCTGGCACTGGCACGGCGTAAGCGAAGTGTGCCGATGGGTCTGGCTATGCAAGACTAGGGTCTGACAAATGTTCAGAGTGACAAATGTTCGCTCGAGAGATAAATGATGGCTACCGCTGTTGTTGAATTCTGACCCTCGTTCGCCTCCTCCTAATAGCTCAGTTTTGCGCAATGCGTGCTGGTCAATTGGGTCTTTCAAAATAACAGCGTCTGTAACCACCACATTCGGTTTATTGACGCTCACACACACACACACATACAGTACAGACACACACTCGCTCACAAACACACACACACACACACACACACACTCTCTGTCTCTCTTACACACACGCACACACCCTGCTTCCTTGCCGCTCCTCTGGGGCTGTGCTAGGAGAGCAAGGGGTCAGAATGCTGCAGCCCGCCCCTGCCCCACCACAAGGGAGACCCCGGGGTTCAGGCCTTGGCTCTAATTGCGGAGCGGGAGAGGATCTGACCGTTAACTGATTTATTTACCGACGCAGCGTCTGTACCGGACCAGATCCCCCCCGCGACCTGTCGTCCTCAGCCGATCCCAGCAGCTTCTGCTTGACAGGAAGCCTCCCTCCACAGGTCGAAATGTCCTCTCATTAGACTCAAACACACACACACACACACACACACACACACACACACACACACACACAGCGGCAGATGACAGAAGTAATTTGGCATTTGTACAGTGGGTGGATATATTGATATCTTAGATCAGAGAGTCTGGGGGTTGCATTTGAAATGTCAGTCCCCCCATATGTCCCGTCCCCCCCACAAGAAAGAAAGAGCTCATGATGGTATTGAAAGTATTCCTTTGTAGACTAGGTTCAGTGGAGTCTAGTCTGTTATACTTTGGGTAGTGATAACAATGGAGAATAGGAGCTATTACACTATGGTTCCCAGACTGATGCAATCTCCTTACTAAGCACTCTTCTTGTTAGGGTTTGAGGCTGGTGGGTGGAGGTAAGACCCAAAAGCAGACGGCAGGCAGGCAGCGCAGGTTCAAAAAATAAAGTTTTTAATATCAAAAATAAACAAGGAACACTGGGAGGAAACGCACTAACAACGAACACAAGAAGACAACAAACACAAGATGAAACACATGGAGGCAGAACAAAACCAGGTGACAATGTGAACAATGTGCAAAAGTCTCTAGGGGTAGTGCAGGGGCAGTCACTGGGAGGGGAGGTGCTCAGGGTCCAGGAGGGTCCAGGGGGCACAGGAGCTCAGGGTCAGGAATCCTGGCCAGGAACAGGGGGCGAGCAGGGCGAACCAGGGGTCCGGGGCAGGGGCGAGGGTCTGGACCGGAGCGAGTAGAGTGGACCAGGGGTCCGGGGCAGGGGCGAGGGTCTGGACCGGGAGCGAGTAGAGTGGACCAGGGGTCCGGGGCAGGGGCGAGGGTCTGGACCGGGAGCAGGGGGCGAGCAGAATGAACCAGGGGTCCGGGGCAGGGCCGAGGGTCCCTTATATGTTCAGAATTTATTTTGTCCACGGGATATGCCGTTTCATATTTTATCAGGGTTTCCTGTTTGTTGGGGACTTATAGTATTAGCTATAGATATGATGATATATGATGAGACGTTTATAATAGTCCAGAAACAACTTCCCTGCATTCTTCAGGTTCCATCCTGTAGTCTATAGCGTATATATTGGCCTAAGAATGAGACCTCTCTATTACAATATATGCCTCACACATAAATATGCTCACCAATTTTGTCAGAATGTTGGTGGTAATAATTATTAATCAACCTCCCACCTAAATCTCACAATAGCTCACCTCTTAAAATGCAATTATAGGCAAGGTTGTGAGAAATCCCAGACTACCGGTGGGGCTACTGCTAGCTATAGTGTTGGAAATGCCAAGAGAATCTCGTTTATTTGTCTCCTCTTCACTGTGTTCACATTGTGTATTCAGCTGTTATTGGATAATGACCTCAGTATTTGCCGCGGTCAGCTCTTCCACACACTTACCGGGGAACGGCTCCACTAATCATTCTGTGCCACTGAATTTGGTCCACACAACAGCATATGATGCATGTAAATGACAGGATGAACTAGTGGAAGCCATCGATTTGACCAAGTGCAGGATTAACGACAAAAGGGACATGGAACCAATGATTGTATTTTGTTAATAGTATTCTTTATTTACTCAATAGCAATACATTCATTATTTACTGTACACATCAGTCATACTGTATTAGTGAGCATAATGGTTTTAATACTGTATGCTGCAGCTTCTGCACAGTATATCTCTATGACAATGTGTTCATTCATCAGTAAGTGTGTGCTCTATTATATAATCTAACAAATATTATCTCTAAGAGTATGGACCATGTAATGGCGGTTAATGCAATTTCAACCAGGCGAATGATCTGCGATCATGACCATCATCTGACCTCAGTCACTTCATTAGTCGACGTGATTCATAGGTGACCGTTTAAAACGATGGACAACTAGGTAAAAGAGTCATGCTAGCCTATAAAAGAGTAATGTTATGTAATACAGTAATGTTATGTACCTCCTTTGACCCCCCCATGCTGCTGCTGCACTGCTTGTTTTACCTGCCTGTCATAATGCTTGTGTTTTACTACTGTTATGTGTTGTGCCTGATGTGTGATGTATGGAACCTGCATGTCTGTGTTGTGCTTGATATGTGTGCTGCAAGTAGTGCATGTTTTTATGTTTGGATGTCTGCTGTTGCCTTTCTATGCTGTCTGTCTGTACTGTTGTGGTTGTATGTTTCTGTGCTGTCTGTCTGTACTGTTGTGGTTGTATGTTTCTGTGCTGTCTGTCTGTACTGTTGTCTGTACTGTTGTGGTTGTATGTTTCTGTGCTGTCTGTACTGTTGTGGTTGTTTGTTTCTGTGCCGTCTGTCTGTACTGTTGTGGTTGTATGTTTCTGTGCTGTCTGTCTGTACTGTTGTGGTTGTATGTCTCTGTGCTGTCTGTCTGTACTGTTGTGGTTGTATGTTTCTGTGCTGTCTGTACTGTTGTGGTTGTATGTTTCTATGCTGTCTGTCTGTACTGTTGTGGTTGTATGTTTCTGTGCTGTCTGTCTGTACTGTTGTGGTTGTATGTTTCTGTGCTGTCTGTCTGTACTGTTGTGGTTGTATGTTTCTGTGCTGTCTGTCTGTACTGTTGTGGTTGTATGTTTCTGTGCTGTCTGTACTGTTGTGGTTGTATGTTTCTGTGCTGTCTGTCTGTACTGTTGTGGTTGTATGTTTCTGTGCTGTCTGTCTGTACTGTTGTGGTTGTATTTTTCTGTGCTGTCTGTACTGTTGTGGTTGTATGTTTCTGTGCTGTCTGTCTGTACTGTTGTGGTTCTATGTCTCTGTGCTGTCTGTCTGTACTGTTGTGGTTGTATGTCTCTGTGCTGTCTGTCTGTACTGTTGTGGTTGTATGTTTCTGTGCTGTCTGTCTGTACTGTTGTGGTTCTATGTCTCTGTGCTGTCTGTCTGTACTGTTGTGGTTGTATGTTTCTGTGCTGTCTGTCTGTACTGTTGTGGTTGTATGTTTCTGTGCTGTCTGTCTGTACTGTTGTGGTTGTTTGCCGTTGTCCTTTAACTTGATTTTTTCTTTCACAGCCCCCTTCCCCCCCCCTCCCTCAAGAAGCTTGTGCTCTTTTGCCAGGCCATCACTGTAAATAAGAATTTGTTCTTAATGATTTTTCTATGTTAAATAAATGTTAAATAAATAAATAAACTTTGATCTTTCACTACTGTAGTTCCACAAGTCTCCCTCTCTCTCCTACCTTCATGCTGTCACAACCATTAGACCATATTAGAGACAGACATCTTCATGACAGGTACTGTATGTGGAGACAGGAGGCAAAACGGTGTTGAAGCAGAGGAAGCTCTCCAGATACACTCAAAGAGGGGACTCCCCTGTTTTAGATCGCCCACCCCATCTCCTCCCGGTCCCTCTTGTATAGGCTCTGTGGTGTGCAGTTGAACAGAGCAGAACATGGTGGAGCACAATGTTAGTGACCTGAGTCCTGTGCTCGTGTCAAATGTCTGCAAAAGATCTAGAGACTTATGAATCTGTGGGTGGATACTTATTCTGCTCATTACCAGAAGAGCATCTGATTTGGTACTGAAGGCACTGAATTGTCGTTTCGTCTCACTTCCCATTGCAGACATTTTCCGAGATGGGCGTTGCTGAAGAGAGAGTCCAAACATTAGTACAGTACATCTCCATAACCAATCACAGCACACAAATACCAACAAACAAACAAACACAGGACGCTGATTTGCCTGGTTGGAATTCCAACCAAGAAATCATTCTAGATGAGAGCCTTTCCAGACCCTGAATTGCATTTCAAAACTTAGTGTGGGCGTACGATTCCGGGGCTGGAGCCAGGCTTCATCTGAGTTGGTTTCTACTGGTGCTAATTATGCAGCCCTTACCCTGTCCTGACACAATGTTGACAGAGGCCCAAAACCATATGCCAGTTATGCTGAATCATCCATTCAGTCATCAATATAGCTCACGTATATTTTTTCTTCAAGAGAGAAATTAAGGACATGCCAGAATGAAAAATTGAAAACTGTTCATGCAAAGGACAATGTAATTGGATCCGGCAGATCTACAATGGCAATATAAGAAATTCATGATATTCTAACATTTAATGAGATCCAAAATATAGCAAATCCTGTTGATTAAACACCCAAATTACATAATTACATGACCATGACAGTTAGGGTTAAGCAGTTTGCAGGCTCTGTGCATCCATCACCACAGGCTCATTGGCTTTTGTTGAAGAAATTAATGTCACATCCCAGAGGTTTTGACTCGCAAAGATTTCTGAGAGGCACATCACCAAGGGTCTTTTTTAATTGGAATAAATATCTACTCTCACTTCAAAACTTCAACCGAAGTTCTCAGCATTACCCTCGCAGCTAATTACAAAACTAAAAGTCGTGCCGCATCACTCAGTCCCCTGTGCGTGCTGACCTCGGCAGATCAGATTAACAAGCATTACGCAGAGGGATTCCCACTGGAATTGTTTGCCCACACTGTGCAGAGGTAAAAAGAGAGGGGGAAGCGAGCAGTAATAAAGGAAGATAAACGAGAGATTTGGACAATTCACCATGGATTCCCCCCATTATATGAGCTATTGCTTTTTAAAGTCCACAGCAGCATACTGTAGCTGTTGATTTCCTTTTCAGACAGGCCTGTCATCCCCTGGTACACCAGGGGCTTCTTAACAGGCATGCTCTATGATGTCATTTTCATCACAGGAAAGGCTTTGTTTATGTATGAGCTTATATACTTCTAGAGGTAACACCTGATATTAAAGGAGTTGTCTATAAATGGCTCGAATGGCGGGATCTTTTATGCACCTGTGTTGATTTATGTACCTTATGTTTCAGTATAGCTTGTCATATACCTTTATTCTGTATGTGCATTATTATATGTCCAAAAGATGAGTAATTCTCGCACCAGTCGATGTGCTTTTTCTATGACTGTACTGCAGAATGCTGGAGTGGAATGTTGGGACGATGGTTCCATATGTACTGTATCAGGGGACTGCGGAAACCTGTCAAATCAAAGCATTGGACTTGGAAGTCACAAGGCCCTGAGGGCACTGCGATGACACAAGATATGGGACCTCTCATAAAAAATGTCAATGTGGATCTCTCTGCCAATTCTGGAACAAGATATAGAGTTTGCAGTCAGAGTCTACCATGGAACGGTCCCAGGAAATGCCACCTGCACGTCATCAGTTCCCTATGCAGTGGTGTTAACTTTAGCACTCCGTGAGGTCATAAAAAAGAAAGTGGTCCCTCTGCTCAGTTCCACGATGTGCTTTATTGATCACAAGGTTGATGCTGTGATTGCCAGCCATGGGAGATGTCATTGCTCGGTCAACTGGAGCAGTCTCTCACACAATAAAATGGCCTTGTGGGACAGAAACCACAACCTGGGGAGGATAACATGGACTACTCTGGTGCAATCAGAGTGGAATACATTAACTACTGTATCTATGCCACAGTGATGCTAGTTATAGGTCCAGTCCGGAGCTGCGTGTACCAAATGTAAACAAAGCAAATCCCTCACATACTTGGTATTCAAGAGGAAGCCTCAGAGCGCAAATGCACACCAGCCTATCACGGCAGCGGCAGCACTGCTCTTTCTACAGCTCTGTGGCAGAAGGCTGGGGGCTGCTGTACGTCAGTGGTTTCACACAACCACACAATACATCAGTCTCCAATGAACCAAGAGTGCGTGGTCGAAAGTCATATGTCAAAGTCACTGGTCCTCAATTTCATGTCTGAATCCTTTCCCTGGGTATAAACACACCAACAGCGATATGTGGCTGGGGCAGAGTTGTCCTTTTTCCCCATGAGGAGCTGTCCAGAGGGGGAATGGTCCCATACTGGGTTGAATATTCCAATCCACCACTGGAATGGGGTTATCTGTATGATTCTACTAACGGGTAGTAATCTCAAGTGTTGTGATATATGATGCACGGTAGTGAACTTGACAATGGAGACCGGATATATTCAAAACAAACTTTAGTATCAAACTCCTAGTTAACTTGGAGACATACTAGGGGTGTAACGGTACGAAAACATCACGGTTCGGTACGTACCTCGGTACGGACGTCTCGGTTCGGTTCAGGAGCGGAAAAGATTCCTTTTCTATTCTTTGAAAATGAACTTGAATACATTTTTTTTATATAATTTTATTTACAGCAATACCTTTCAGGCTGCATCACTGCCACCCCCCCCCCAAAAAAAAACAACAACAACAAAACAAAAAAACAATGTTGACCAGTGGAATAGCCTACAATGCTGTGTCAAGTAACTTTGCTGTTTCTTTTAAGTGTTTCCCCCTCATTCATACCCCATTTACCCCACTTCACTCGACCTTCATATTTTTGGCCAGGAAAATCAACTTGTCAACACTGTCAGCAGACAGGGAAGACCTGCTGGCAGTGACGATGTCCCCAGCAGTAGAAAAGACCCTCTCACTTGGCACAGCTCTGGCTTCTTGCTCTCGCCTACGTTGGTTGCCATGGTTGCTCGCTCTAACCGCCCAGGCAACAGTAAGAGGATATGAAAAAAGTCTTGAAAATCTTAAAAGTAAATCAAATTAAATAAAAACGAATAGCCGACTTAAAAATATGTTTTTGAATCACCTATTTAAAACGAATTAAATGCAATAAAAAATTAAACAAAATAAATTAAAATATTTACAAAAAAATAAATCTGCCTTTTTTCCCACATAGAGATATAGACTATAGCTGTGTTTGGAATCGGTCCCTCGTTCCCTCACTCCCTATTCCCTATATAGGGTTCACCATGTATTGAACTACCTAGGGAACGGAGAAAATGTAGGGTACATGCACTGTTCCCTGGAAATCAAGGTGAATTGTGGAGAGCATGCCAGCCACCAGCAAGTCCTTGCCAGGGGTATAGACTATGTGGATGTCATACTTCTGTATCTGCAGAAGCATCCTTTGTAGGCGAGCAGGTGCCTTTCCGATGGGCTTGGTGATTATAGCCTCAAGTGGCTTGTGGTCAGACTGAACTCTGACTTTGACACCATAGACATATTGATGGAACTTCTTCAGTGCAAACACTATAGCCAGGAGCTCTTTCTCTATCTGAGCATAGTTCTGTTCAGCGTTGCGCTCTGGATGCAAAATCTACTGGACGTTTACTTTGCATCAGGACTGGAGTCCATCTTTGGATGAGTCTGCCTGTATTTCGATCTCCTCTTGTGGATTGAAGAACTTGAGCAGTGGCGTGCGGGAGATCGCAACCTTCAGCTTGTCTAGGGCTGCTTGGTGCTCTGGTTGCCCCTGCCATATGATGTCCTTTCTGAGCAGCGTTCTCAGTGGTGCAGTGAGCGTGGCCTCGTCTGGGATGTACTGGGCTAGGAACCGTGTCATGCCCAGCAGCCTCTGTATACCCTTTTTGTCCTCTGGTGGGGGCAACTGTGTGATCGCTGTCACCTTGGAGTCATCCACTCTGACCCCGTCTGCGCTGATGACGTGCCCAATGTTTGTTACCTCACTCACCATGTACCGTATTTTGTCAGCATTGAACTTCACATTCAATCTGGTCGCTCTATCCATCACTTGTTGTAGGATGTGGTCATGCTCCTCCTTCGTAGCTGCTGCTATGATCATGTCATCTGCAATGATATGCAGTGCACACCATTAATGTCACCAAAACTCTCTGAGTTCATCTGTTGGAACACCTCACTGGCACTTTCGATGCCAAAAGGTAAGCGTGTAAACTGGTACCCCCCCCACGGCATGTTGAATGTGCACAGATCAGCTGACTCGTCATCTAGTTTTATCTGCCAGTAGCCATCCTTTACATCAAGGATTGTGAATATTTTTCTTTCCTGCTTATCTGCATTGCACATCCTCAGGTGTAGGTATGGAGTAGTGTTGGCGCAGCACCGCATGTTTAGGTCTCTAGGGTCCAAACACACCCTTTTCAGTTAGAACTAGGCTGCTCACCCACTACGTCGGTTTTGTTACCTTACGACACACACCCCTCTGTTCTTGATAGTCTATTGTCTCTTTCAGTCTGTCTAGCACTGCAAACGGTATTTTCCTACATCCACGAACAACAGGTGGGACCTTTGGATCTAGGTAGATGTGGTGCTCACCTGGAAATTCGCCAAGTCCATTAAACACAGCAGCGTAGCGCTTGAGCAACTGCTCTTTGGTGCGGGGTGGCGCTTGGCATGCTGCTTGGTGTGCTAGCGTGTCCACTTTTCTGATTAGGTCAAGCTGTACACAGGCCTCTCTGCCTAGTAGTGGCGTGTCAGATGCGTCTGTAACATAGAACTTCACGTGGGCCTGTTTGTGCTGGGTGTGCACGTGCAATGTCATGACACCTTTGGGCTTGATGCGATGCCTCCATAGGAAATGAGCGCAGTCGCTGACTTTTCTACTTTGCCTTGTTTTGGTAGTTTGTCAGCTATCGCTTGGGGGAGTACATTAGCCTCAGCCCCTGTGTCCAATTTAAAGCTGACCGCTTGTCCCCCTATACGCAGGTTTGTGCGCCAGCCAGTGTCCTTTGGGCGAGCCATTGCTTGCATGACTGCTCCTATAAACAGTGTGTCTATGCCCATGGCCTCCGTCTCTGTCTCAACAGGTGCAACACCCACTCCTGAACGACACACAGCTGCAGAGTGGTTTCTCTTACCACACTTTCTACACTCGACATTGAATGCAGGACAATTTCTGGGTTTGTGTGATTTTCCACATCTGTCACAGGTCTTTGCTCTAGACTCTAGGCTCTAGACTTCAGATATCCGTTCCCTTCTCTGCTTCTGACACCATGTTGTGATATATGATGCACGGTAGTGAACTTGACGATGGAGACTGAATATATTCAATATAAACTTTAGTATTAAACTTGTAGCTAACTTGGAGACATACACAGTGTAGCCTACTCGTAGGCAAATAACGTCAGCACACCCGCTCAAACCCATACTACGTAAACAATAACTTCACAGCTATTATGATTGATTGATATATTTTAGTGTCATGCTTCAAAAAGCTCAGCCCATATTGGCTTACAAGACACTATTCAAAAGACATATAACAACCAAAGTAAGCAACAGAAGAGAACAGAAGCAAGAGAAAGACAAACAAAAACAGGTATAGCTCTACGTTCCTCCAAAGACAACGTGAACTAGGGCTGCGAGCAGCAGTGAGCGGGCCCTCGCACCCCATGCGGGTCGGGGTGTGGCGCCGTTAAAGTGTGTGCTATTTCGGTGTCCAGTACTGAGAGAAACTTCCTGTCACCAGTAGGTGGCGCTCTAAGCGTGACTCAATACCGACGCATAGATGTGTTCAGGACAGTACCTTGATGAAGCGTGAGAAATGTTGTGTAAATCGGACAAAGTATGTAGGAGTTATGAGGACTTCCTGTAAGCAGTAGGTGGCGCTCTAGGTATGACGCAATACTGACCTACAGATGTGTTCAAGATGCGACCTTCATCAAGCATTAGCAATTTGGAGTAAATCGGATAATGTATGTAGGAGTTATGAGTACTTCCTGTTTCACCAGTAGGTGGCGCTGTAAGTGTAACTCAATACCGACGCATAGATGTGTTCAGAAGGTGACCTTCATGAAGCGTCAGCAATTTGGTGCAAATCGGATCATGTATGCAGGAGTTATGAGGACTTCCTGTTTCACCAATAGGTGGCGCTATAAGTATGACGCAATACTGACACATAGATGTGTTCAGGACAGAACCGTCATGAAGCGTGAGATAAATCGGACAAATCGGATAATGTATGGAGGAGTTATGAGGACTTCCTGTTTCACCAATAGGTGGCGCTATAAGTATGACGCAATACTGACACATAGATGTGTTCAGGACAGAACCGTCATGAAGCGTGAGATATATCGGACAAATCGGATAATGTATGGAGGAGTTATGAGGACTTCCTGTTTTACCAATAGGTGGCGCTATAAGTATGACGCAATACTGACACATAGATGTGTTCAGGACAGAACCTTCATGAAGCGTGAGATATATCGGACGAATTGGATAATGTATGGAGGAGTTATGAGGACTTCCTGTTTCACCAATAGGTGGCGCTATAAGTATGATGCAATACTGACACATAGATGTGTTCAGGACAGAACAGTCATGAAGCGTGAGATATATCGGACGAATTGGATAATGTATGTAGGAGTTATGAGGACTTCCTGTTTCACCAATAGGTGGCGCTATAAGTATGACGCAATACTGACACATAGATGTGTTCAGGACAGAACCCTCATGAAGCGTGAGATGTATCGGACAAATCCGATAATGTATGGAGGAGTTATGGGGACTTCCTGTTTCACCAATAGGTGGCGCAATAAGTATGACGCAATACTGACACATAGATGTGTTCAGGACAGAACTGTCATGAAGCGTGAGATATATCGGACAAATCCGATAATGTATGGAGGAGTTATGAGGACCTCGTGTTTTATGGCGAAATGTCAAACTTTGGCGGGGCGCCACGGCAAGGGTGTTTAGTGAAAACTCAATTTTTTTGATAACTTTTGATCACAAAGGTCTTAAGATGAAGCTGACCCGATATGAAGTTGATCGGATGAAATCTGTAGGAGGAGTTCGTCGAAGTACGAGGCATGGAAATGGTCAAAACAAGGACAAAATGGCACATTAAGAGCAAAATGGCGGACTTCCTGTTGCATGTTGGGTATAGCTCCAAGAGACATTTAAGTGTGGCTCGATGAAATACATATGCCCTCCGAATTTCGTTCGCCTACATCAAACTGAAAGGTGGGGCTCGCCATTTTAAAATTTCCAGGGGGCGCTCTTGAGACGTTTTGCCACGCCCATTTCCGTCACCCATGAATTATCAAATTTTTCACCGGGACTGACGTATCTGCAAAGTTTCATCCGTTTTCATCGATGTTCAGGCCGCCTAAAAGGCATTTGTTTGGAGTAAAGAAGAACTAGTGCTGCGAGCAGCAGTGAGCGGGCCCTCGCACCCCACGCGTGTCGGGGTGCTGCGCCGTTAAAGGCTGTGCTATTTCGGTGTGCAGTACTTAGAGAAACTTCCTGTCACCAGTAGGTGGCGCTCTAGGCGTGAATCAATACCGAAGCATAGATGTGTTCAGGACGGTACCTTGATGAAGCGTGAGAAATGTTGAGTTAATCGGATAACGTATGTAGGAGTTATGAGGACTTCCTGTTTCACCAGTAGGTGGCGCTGTAAGTGTGACTCAATACCGACACATAGATGGGTTCAGAAGACCACCTTCATGAAGCGTCAGCAATTTGTTGCAAGTCGGATGATGTATGCAGGAGTTATGAGGACTTCCTGTTTCACCAATAGGTGGCGCTATACGTATGACGCAATACTGACACATAGATCTGTTCAGGACCGAACCGTCATGAAGCGTGAGATATATCGGACAAATTGGATAATGTATGGAGGAGTTATGAGGACTTCCTGTTACACCAATAGGTGGCGCTATAAGTATGACGCAATACTGACACATAGATGTGTTCAGGACAGAACCCTCATGAAGCGTGAGATATATCGGACAAATCCGATAATGTATGGAGGAGTTATGGGGACTTCCTGTTTCACCAATAGGTGGCGCTATAAGTATGACGCAATACTGACACATAGATGTGTTCAGGACAGAACCCTCATGAAGCGTGAGATATATCGGACAAATCGGATAATGTATGGAGGAGTTATGAGGACGTACTGTTTCACCAATAGGTGGCGCTATAAGTATGACGCAATACTGACACAGATGTGTTCAGGACAGAACCGTCATGAAGCGTGAGATATATCGGACGAATTGGATAATGTATGTAGGAGTTATGAGGACTTCCTGTTTCACCAATAGGTGGCGCTATAAGTATGACGCAATACTGACACATAGATGTGTTCAGGACAGAACCGTCATGAAGCGTGAGATATATCGGACAAATTGGATAATGTATGGAGGAGTTATGAGGACTTCCTGTTTCACCAATAGGTGGCGCTATAAGTATGACGCAATACTGACACATAGATGTGTTCAGGACAGAACCGTCATGAAGCGTGAGATATATCGGACAAATTGGATAATGTATGGAGGAGTTATGAGGACTTCCTGTTTCACCAATAGGTGGCGCTATAAGTATGACGCAATACTGACACATAGATGTGTTCAGGACAGAACCGTCATGAAGCGTGAGATATATCGGACAAATTGGATAATGTATGGAGGAGTTATGAGGACTTCCTGTTTCACCAATAGGTGGCGCTATAAGTATGACGCAATACTGACACATAGATGTGTTCAGGACAGAACCGTCATGAAGCGTGAGATATATCGGACAAATTGGATAATGTATGGAGGAGTTATGAGGACTTCCTGTTTCACCAATAGGTGGCGCTATAAGTATGACGCAATACTGACACATAGATGTGTTCAGGACAGAACCGTCATGAAGCGTGAGATATATCGGACAAATTGGATAATGTATGGAGGAGTTATGAGTACTTCCTGTTTCACCAATAGGTGGCGCTATAAGTATGACGCAATACTGACACATAGATGTGTTCAGGACAGAACCGTCATGAAGCGTGAGATATATCGGACAAATTGGATAATGTATGGAGGAGTTATGAGGACTTCCTGTTTCACCAATAGGTGGCGCTATAAGTATGACGCAATACTGACACATAGATGTGTTCAGGACAGAACCGTCATGAAGCGTGAGATATATCGGACAAATCGGATAATGTATGGAGAAGTTATGAGGACATAGTGTTTTATGGCGAAATGTCAAACTTTGGCGGGGCGCCACGGCAAGGGTGTTTGGTGAAAACTCAATTTTCTTGATAACTTTTGATCACAAAGGGCTTAAGATGAAGCTGACCGAGTATGAAGTTGATCGGATGAAATCTGTAGGAGGAGTTCGTTGAAATACGAGGCATGGAAATGGTCAAAACAAGGACAAAATGGCACATTAAAAGCAAAATGGCGGCCTTCCTGTTGCATGTTGGGTACAGCTCTAAGAGACATTTTAGTGTGGCTCGATGAAATACATATGCCCTCCGAATTTCGTTCGCCTACATCAAACTGAAAGGTGGGGCTCGCCATTTTAAACTTTCCAGGGGGCGCTCTTGAGCCGTTTTGCCACGCCCATTTCCGTCACCCATGAATTATCAAATTTTTCACCGGGACTGACGTATCTGCAAAGTTTCATCCGTTTTCATCGATGTTTAGGCCGCCAAAAAGGCATTTGTTTGGGGAGAAGAAGAAGGAGAAGGTAGAACAAGAAGGTAGAATAATAATCTTTCGAAATACAATAGGGCCTCGCACCGCCAGTGCTCGGGCCCTAATAATAACTAGTGCTGCGAGCAGCAATGAGCGGGCCCTCGCACCCCATGCGGGTCGGGGTGTGGCGCCGTCAAAGGGTGTGCTATTTCGGTGTCCAGTACTGAGAGAAACTTCCTGTCACCAGTAGGTGGCGCTCTAAGCGTGACTCAATACCGACGCATAGATGTGTTCAGGACAGTACCTTGATTAAGCGTGAGAAATGTTGTGTAAATCAGACAATGTATGTAGGAGTTATGATGACTTCCTGTAAGCAGTAGGTGGCGCTATTAGTATGACCCAATGCTCACGCACAGATGTGTTCAGGATGCGACCTTCAACAACCCTGAGCAATTTGGAGTAAATGGGATAACGTATGTAGAAGTTATGAGGACTTCCTGCTTGACCTGTAGGCGGCGCTATAAGTATGACTCAATACTGACCTACAGATGTGTTCAGGATGTGACCTTCATCAACCCTGAGCAATTAGGAGTAAATGGGATAACATATGTAGGAGTTATCAGTACTTCCTGTTTCACCAGTAGGTGGCGCTGTAAGTGTGACTCAATACCGACGCATAGATGTGTTCAGAATGTCACCTTCATGAAGCATCAGGAATTTGGTGCAAATCGGATGATGTATGCAGGAGTTATGAGGACTTCCTGTTTCACCAATAGGTGGCGCTATAAGTATGACGCAATACTGACACATAGATGTGTTCAGGACAGAACCGTCATGAAGCGTGAGATATATCGGACAAATTGGATAATGTATGGAGGAGTTATTAGGACTTCCTGTTTCACCAATAGGTGGCGCTATAAGTATGACGCAATACTGACACATAGATGTGTTCAGGACAGAACCGTCATGAAGCGTGAGATATATCGGACAAATTGGATAATGTATGGAGGAGTTATGAGGACTTCCTGTTTCACCAATAGGTGGCGCTATAAGTATGACGCAATACTGACACATAGATGTGTTCAGGACAGAACCGTCATGAAGCGTGAGATATATCGGACAAATTGGATAATGTATGGAGGAGTTATGAGGACTTCCTGTTTCACCAATAGGTGGCGCTATAAGTATGACGCAATACTGACACATAGATGTGTTCAGGACAGAACCGTCATGAAGCGTGAGATATATCGGACAAATTGGATAATGTATGGAGGAGTTATGAGGACTTCCTGTTTCACCAATAGGTGGCGCTATAAGTATGACGCAATACTGACACATAGATGTGTTCAGGACAGAACCGTCATGAAGCGTGAGATATATCGGACAAATTGGATAATGTATGGAGGAGTTATGAGGACTTCCTGTTTCACCAATAGGTGGCGCTATAAGTATGACGCAATACTGACACATAGATGTGTTCAGGACAGAACCGTCATGAAGCGTGAGATATATCCGACAAATTGGATAATGTATGGAGGAGTTATGAGGACTTCCTGTTTCACCAATAGGTGGCGCTATAAGTATGACGCAATACTGACACATAGATGTGTTCAGGACAGAACCGTCATGAAGCTTGAGATATATCCGACAAATTGGATAATGTATGGAGGAGTTATGAGGACTTCCTGTTTCACCAATAGGTGGTGCTATAAGTATGATGCAATACTGACACATAGATGTGTTCAGGACAGAACCGTCATGAAGCGTGAGATATATCGGACGAATCGGATAATGTATGGAGGAGTTATGAGGACTTCCTGTTTCACCAATAGGTGGCGCTATAAGTATGACGCAATACTGACACATAGTTGTGTTCAGGACAGAACCTTCATGAAGCGTGAGATATATCGGACGAATTGGATAATGTATGTAGGAGTTATGAGGACTTCCTGTTTCACCAATAGGTGGCGCTATAAGTATGATGCAATACTGAAACATAGATGTGTTCAGGACAGAACCGTCATGAAGCGTGAGATATATCGGACGAATCGGATAATGTATGGAGGAGTTATGAGGACTTCCTGTTTCACCAATAGGTGGCACTATAAGTATGACGCAATACTGACACATAGATGTGTTCAGGACAGAACCTTCATGAAGCGTGAGATATATCGGACGAATTGGATAATGTATGTAGGAGTTATGAGGACTTCCTGTTTCACCAATAGGTGGCGCTATAAGTATGATGCAATACTGAAACATAGATGTGTACAGGACAGAACCGTCATGAAGCATGAGATATATCGGACAAATTGGATAATGTATGTAGGAGTTATGAGGACTTCGTGTTTTATGGCGAAATGTCAAACTTTGGCGGGGCGCCACGGCAAGGGTGTGTGGTGAAAACTCAATTTTTTTGATAACTTTTGATCACAAAGGTCTTAAGATGAAGCCGACCCGATATGAAGTTGATCGGATGAAATCTGTAGGAGGAGTTCGTTGAAGTACGAGGCATGGAAATGGTCATAACAAGGACAAAATGGCACATTAAAAGCAAGATGGCGGACTTCCTGTTGCATGTTGGGTATAGCTCCAAGAGACATTTTAGTGTGTCTCGATGAACTACATATGCCTACCGAATTTCGTTCGACTACATCAAACTGAAAGGTGGGGCTCGCCATTTTAAATTTTCCAGGGGGCGCACTTGAGCCGTTTTGCCACGCCCATTTCCGTCACCCATGAATTATCAATTTTTTTACCGGGACTGACGTATGTGCAAAGTTTCATCCGTTTTCATCGATGTTAAGGCCGCCAAAAAGGCATTTGTTTGGGGAGAAGAAGAAGGAGAAGAAGGAGAAGAATAATAATAACTAGGGCTGCGAGCAGCAGTGAGCGGGCCCTCGCACCCCATGCGTGTCGGGGTGCTGCGCCGTTAAAGGCTGTGCTATTTCGGTGTGCAGTACTGAGAGAAACTTCCTGTCACCAGTAGGTGGCACTCTAGGCGTGACTCAATGCCGAAGCATAGATGTGTTCAGGACGGTACCTTGATGAAGCGTGAGAAATGTTGAGTAAATCGGATAACGTATGTAGGAGTTATGAGGACTTCCTGTTTCACCAGTAGGTGGCGCTGTAAGTGTGACTCAATACCGACACATAGATGGGTTCAGAAGGCCACCTTCATGAAGCGTCAGCAATTTGGTGCAAATCGGATGATGTATGCAGGAGTTATGAGGACTTCCTGTTTCACCAATAGGTGGCGCTATTCGTATGACACAATACTGACACATAGATGTGTTCAGGACAGAACCGTCATGAAGCGTGAGCTATATCGGACAAATTGGATAATGTATGGAGGAGTTATGAGGACTTCCTGTTTCACCAATAGGTGGCGCTATAAGTATGACGCAATACTGAAACATAGATGTGTTCAGGACAGAACCGTCATGAAGCGTGAGATATATCGGACAAATTGGATAATGTATGGAGGAGTTATGAGGACGTACTGTTTCACCAATAGGTGGCGCTATAAGTATGACGCAATACTGACACATAGATGTGTTCAGGACAGAACCGTCATGAAGCGTGAGATATATCGGACAAATTGGATAATGTATGGAGGAGTTATGAGGACTTCGTGTTTTATGGCGAAATGTCAAACTTTGGTGGGGCGCCACGGCAAGGGTGTTTGGTGAAAACTCAATTTTTTTGATAACTTTTGATCACAAAGGTCTTAAGATGAAGCTGACCCGATATGAAGTTGATCGGATGAAATCTGTAGGAGGAGTTCGTCGAAGTACGAGGCATGGAAATGGTCAAAACAAGGACAAAATGGCACATTAAGAGCAAAATGGCGGACTTCCTGTTGCATGTTGGGTATAGCTCCAAGAGACATTTAAGTGTGGCTCGATGAAATACATATGCCCTCCGAATTTCGTTCGCCTACATCACACTGAAAGGTGGGGCTCGCCATTTGAAACTTTCCAGGGGGCGCTCTTGAGCCGTTTTGCCACGCCCATTTCCGTCACCCATGAATTATCAAATTTTTCACCGGGACTGACGTATCTGCAAAGTTTCATCCGTTTTCATCGATGTTCAGGCCGCCTAAAAGGCATTTGTTTGGAGTAAAGGAGAAGAAGAAGGAGAAGAAGGAGAAGAATAATAATCCTTCGAGTTTCAATAGGGCCTCGCACCGCCAGTGCTCGGGCCCTAATAATCCTTCGAGTTTCAATAGGGCCTCGCACCGCCAGTGCTCGGGCCCTAATAATAACTAGTGCTGCGAGCAGCAGTGAGCGGGCCCTCGCACCCCACGCGTGTCGGGGTGCTGCGCCGTTAAAGGCTGTGCTATTTCGGTGTGCAGTACTGAGAGAAACTTCCTGTCACCAGTAGGTGGCGCTCTAGGCGTGACTCAATACCGAAGCATAGATGTGTTCAGGACGGTACCTTGATGAAGCGTGAGAAATGTTGAGTAAATCGGATAACGTATGTAGGAGTTATGAGGACTTCCTGTTTCACCAGTAGGTGGCGCTGTAAGTGTGACTCAATACCGACACATAGATGTGTTCAGGACAGAACTGTCATGAAGCGTGAGACATATCGGACAAATCGGATAATGTATGGAGGAGTTATGAGGACGTACTGTTTCACCAATAGGTGGCGCTATAAGTATGACGCAATACTGACACATAGATGTGTTCAGGACAGAACCGTCATGAAGCGTGAGATATATCGGACAAATCCGATAATGTATGGAGGAGTTATGGGGACTTCCTGTTTCACCAATAGGTGGCGCTATAAGTATGATGCAATACTGACACATAGATGTGTTCAGGACAGAACTGTCATGAAGCTTGAGATATATCGAACAAATCGGATAATGTATGGAGGAGTTATGAGGATGTACTGTTTCACCAATAGGTGGCGCTATAAGTATGACGCAGGCTGACACATAGATGTGTTCAGGACAGAACTGACATGAAGCGTGAGACATATCGGACAAATCGGATAATGTTTGGAGGAGTTATGAGGACTTCCTGTTTCACCAATAGGTGGCGCTATAAGTATGACGCAATACTGACACATAGATGTGTTCAGGACAGAACCGTCATGAAGCGTGAGATATATCGGACAAATTGGATAATGTATGGAGGAGTTATGAGGACTTCCTGTTTCACCAATAGGTGGCGCTATAAGTATGACGCAATACTGACACATAGATGTGTTCAGGACAGAACCTTCATGAAGCGTGAGATATATTGGACGAATTGGATAATGTATGTAGGAGTTATGAGGACTTCCTGTTTCACCAATAGGTGGCGCTATAAGTATAATGCAATACTGACACATAGATGTGTTCAGGACAGAACCGTCATGAAGCGTGAGATATATCGGACGAATTGGATAATGTATGTAGGAGTTATGAGGACTTCCTTTTTCACCAATAGGTGGCGCTATAAGTATGACGCAATACTGACACATAGATGTGTTCAGGACAGAACCGTCATGAAGCGTGAGATATATCGGACAAATCCGATAATGTATGGAGGAGTTATGAGGACTTCCTGTTTCACCAATAGGTGGCGCTATAAGTATGATGCAATACTGACACATAGATGTGTTCAGGACAGAACCGTCATGAAGCGTGAGATATATCGGACAAATCCGATAATGTATGGAGGAGTTATGAGGACTTCCTGTTTCACCAATAGGTGGCGCTATAAGTATGATGCAATACTGACACATAGATGTGTTCAGGACAGAACCGTCATGAAGCGTGAGATATATCGGACAAATTGGATAATGTATGGAGGAGTTATGAGGACTTCGTGTTTTATGGCGAAATGTCAAACTTTGGCGGGGCGCCACGGCAAGGGTGTTTGGTGAAAACTCAATTTTTTTGATAACTTTTGATCACAAAGGTCTTAAGATGAAGCTGACCCGATATGAAGTTGATCGGATGAAATCTGTAGGAGGAGTTTGTTGAAATACGAGGCATGGAAATGGTCAAAACAAGGACAAAATGGCACATTAAAAGCAAAATGGCGGCCTTCCTGTTGCATGTTGGGTACAGCTCCAAGAGACATTTTAGTGTGGCTCGATGAAATACATATGCCTTCCGAATTTCGTTCGCCTACATCAAACTGAAAGGTGGGGCTCGCCATTTTAAACTTTCCAGGGGGCGCTCTTGAGCCGTTTTGCAACACCCATTTCTGTCACCCATGAATTATCAAATTTTTGACCGGGACTGACGTATCTGCAAAGTTTCATTCGTTTTCATCGATGTTTAGGCCGCCAAAAAGGCATTTGTTTTGGAAGAAGAATAATAATAATAATAATCCTTCGAAATTCAATAGGGCCTCGCACCGCCAGTGCTCGGGCCCTAACTAGGGCTGCGAGCAGCATTGAGCGGGCCCTCGCACCCCACGCGTGTCGGGGTGCGGCGCCGTTAAAGGCTGTGCTATTTCGGTGTCCAGTACTGAGAGAAACTTCCTGTCACCAGTAGGTGGCGCTCTAAGCGTGACTCAATACCGACGCATAGATGTGTTCAGGACGGTACCTTGATGAAGCGTGAGAAATGTTGTGTAAATCGGACAAAGTATGTAGGAGTTATGAGGACTTCCTGTAAGCAGTAGGTGGCGCTGTAGGTATGACGCAATACTGACCTACAGATGTGTTCAAGATGCGACCTTCATCAAGCTTGAGCAATTTGGAGTAAATCGGATAATGTATGTAGGAGTTATGAGTACTTCCTGTTTCACCAGTAGGTGGCGCTGTAAGTGTAACTCAATACCGACGCATAGATGTGTTCAGAAGGTGACCTTCATGAAGCGTCAGCAATTTGGTGCAAATCGGATGATGTATGCAGGAGTTATGAGGACTTCCTGTTTCACCAATAGGTGGCGCTATAAGTATGACGCAATACTGACACATAGATGTGTTCAGGACAGAACCTTCATGAAGTGTGAGATATATCGGACGAATTGGATAATGTATGGAGGAGTTATGGGGACTTCCTGTTTCACCAATAGGTGGCGCTATAAGTATGACGCAATACTGACACATAGATGTGTTCAGGACAGAACCGTCATGAAGCGTGAGATATATCGGACAAATCGGATAATGTATGGAGGAGTTATGAGGACTTCCTGTTTTACCAATAGGTGGCGCTATAAGTATGACGCAATACTGACACATAGATGTGTTCAGGACAGAACCTTCATGAAGCGTGTGATATATCGGACAAATTGGATAATGTATGGAGGAGTTATGAGGACTTCCTGTTTCACCAATAGGTGGCGCTATAAGTATGATGCAATACTGACACATAGATGTGTTCAGGACAGAACCGTCATGAAGCGTGAGATATATCGGACAAATTGGATAATGTATGGAGGAGTTATGAGGACTTCGTGTTTTATGGCGAAATGTCAAACTTTGGCGGGGCGCCACGGCAAGGGTGTTTGGT
The DNA here is from genome assembly GCF_949987555.1 of Borostomias antarcticus. Taxonomy (NCBI): domain Eukaryota; kingdom Metazoa; phylum Chordata; class Actinopteri; order Stomiiformes; family Stomiidae; genus Borostomias; species Borostomias antarcticus. The sequence goes on from NC_140258.1 coordinate 5,738,049, forward strand.
GAAAACTCAATTTTTTTTGATAACTTTTGATCACAAAGGTCTTAAGATGAAGCTGACCCGATATGAAGTTGATCGGATGAAATCTGTAGGAGGAGTTCGTCGAAGTACGAGGCATGGAAATGGTCAAAACAAGGACAAAATGGCACATTAAAAGCAAAATGGCGGACTTCCTGTTGCATGTTGGGTATAGCTCCAAGAGACATTTAAGTGTGGCTCGATGAAATACATATGCCCACCGAATTTCGTTCGCCTACATCAAACTGAAAGGTGGGGCTCGCCATTTTAGATTTTCCAGGGGGCGCTCTTGAGCCGTTTTGCCACGCCCATTTCCGTCACCCATGAATTATCAAATTTTTCACCGGGACTGACGTATCTGCAAAGTTTCATCCGTTTTCATCGATGTTTAGGCCGCCAAAAAGGCATTTGTTTTGGAAGAAGAAGGAGAAGGAGAAGAAGGAGAATAATCCTTCGAAATACAATAGGGCCTCGCACCGCCAGTGCTCGGGCCCTAACTAGTGCTGCGAGCAGCAGTGAGCGGGCCCTCGCACCCCACGCGGGTCGGGGTGTGGTGCCGTTAAAGGGTGTGCTATTTCGGTGTCCAGTACTGACAGAAACTTCCTGTCACCAGTAGGTGGCGCTCTAAGCGTGACTCAATACCGACGCATACATGTGTTCAGGACAGTACCTTGATGAAGCGTGAGAAATGTTGTGTAAATCGGACAAAGTATGTAGGAGTTATGAGGACTTCCTGTAAGCAGTAGGTGGCGCTGTAGGTATGACGCAATACTGACCTACAGATGTGTTCAAGATGCGACCTTCATCAAGCATGAGCAATTTGGAGTAAATCGGATAATGTATGTAGGAGTTATGAGTACTTCCTGTTTCACCAGTAGGTGGCGCTGTAAGTGTAACTCAATACCGACGCATAGATGTGTTCAGAAGGTGACCTTCATGAAGCGTCAGCAATTTGGTGCAAATCGGATGATGTATGCAGGAGTTATGAGGACTTCCTGTTTCACCAATAGGTGGCGCTATAAGTATGACGCAATACTGACACATAGATGTGTTCAGGACAGAACCGTCATGAAGCGTGAGATAAATCGGACAAATCGGATAATGTATGGAGGAGTTATGAGGACTTCCTGTTTCACCAATAGGTGGCGCTATAAGTATGACGCAATACTGACACATAGATGTGTTCAGGACAGAACCGTCATGAAGCGTGAGATATATCGGACAAATTGGATAATGTATGGAGGAGTTATGAGGACTTCGTGTTTTATGGCGAAATGTCAAACTTTGGCGGGGCGCCACGGCAAGGGTGTTTGGTGAAAACTCAATTTTTTTGATAACTTTTGATCACAAAGGTCTTAAGATGAAGCTGACCCGATATGAAGTTGATCGGATGAAATCTGTAGGAGGAGTTCGTCGAAGTACGAGGCATGGAAATGGTCAAAACAAGGACAAAATGGCACATTAAGAGCAAAATGGCGGCCTTCCTGTTGCATGTTGGGTATAGCTCCAAGAGACATTTTAGTGTGTCTCGATGAAATACATGTGCCCTCCGAATTTCGTTCCCCTACATCAAACTGAAAGGTGGGGCTCGCCATTTTAAATTTTCCAGGGGGCGCTCTTGAGCCGTTTTGCCACGCCCATTTCCGTCACCCATGAATTATCAAATTTTTCACCGGGACTGACGTATCTGCATAGTTTCATCCGTTTTCATCGATGTTTAGGCCGCCAAAAATGCATTTGTTTTGGAAGAAGGAGAAGGAGAATAATAATAATAACTAGGGCTGCGAGCAGCAGTGAGCGGGCCCTCGCACCCCACGCGGGTCGGGGTATGGCGCCGTTAAAGGGTGTGCTATTTCGGTGTCCAGTACTGACAGAAACTTCCTGTCACCAGTAGGTGGCGCTCTAAGCGTGACTCAATACCGATGCATAGATGTGTTCAGGACGGTACCTTGATGAAGCGTGAGAAATGTTGTGTAAATCGGACAAAGTATGTAGGAGTTATGAGGACTTCCTGTAAGCAGTAGGTGGCGCTGTAGGTATGACGCAATACTGACCTACAGATGTGTTCAAGATGCGACCTTCATCAAGCATGAGCAATTTGGAGTAAATCGGATAATGTATGTAGGAGTTATGAGTACTTCCTGTTTCACCAGTAGGTGGCGCTGTAAGTGTATCTCAATACCGACGCATAGATGTGATCAGAAGGTGACCTTCATGAAGCGTCAGCAATTTGGTGCAAATCGGATGATGTATGCAGGAGTTATGAGGACTTCCTGTTTCACCAATAGGTGGCGCTATAAGTATGACGCAATACTGACACATAGATGTGTTCAGGACAGAACCGTCATGAAGCGTGAGATAAATCGGACAAATCGGATAATGTATGGAGGAGTTATGAGGACTTCCTGTTTCACCAATAGGTGGCGCTATAAGTATGACGCAATACTGACACATAGATGTGTTCAGGACAGAACCGTCATGAAGCGTGAGATATATCGGACAAATCGGATAATGTATGGAGGAGTTATGAGGACTTCCTGTTTCACCAATAGGTGGCGCTATAAGTATGACGCAATACTGACACATAGATGTGTTCAGGACAGAACCGTCATGAAGCGTGAGATATATCGGACAAATTGGATAATGTATAGAGGAGTTATGAGGACTTCCTGTTTCACCAATAGGTGGCGCTATAAGTATGACGCAATACTGACACATAGATGTGTTCAGGACAGAACCGTCATGAAGCGTGAGATATATCGGACAAATTGGATAATGTATGGAGGAGTTATGAGGACTTCCTGTTTCACCAATAGGTGGCGCTATAAGTATGACGCAATACTGACACATAGATGTGTTCAGGACAGAACCATCATGAAGCGTGAGATATATCGGACAAATTGGATAATGTATGGAGGAGTTATGAGGACTTCGTGTTTTATGGCGAAATGTCAAACTTTGGCGGGGCGCCACGGCAAGGGTGTTTGGTGAAAACTCAATTTTTTTGATAACTTTTGATCACAAAGGTCTTAAGATGAAGCTGACCCGATATGAAGTTGATCGGATGAAATCTGTAGGAGGAGTTCGTCGAAGTACGAGGCATGGAAATGGTCAAAACAAGGACAAAATGGCACATTAAGAGCAAAATGGCGGACTTCCTGTTGCATGTTGGGTATAGCTCCAAGAGACATTTAAGTGTGGCTCGATGAAATACATATGCCCACCGAATTTCGTTCGCCTACATCAAACTGAAAGGTGGGGCTCGCCATTTTAAACTTTCCAGGGGGCGCTCTTGAGCCGTTTTGCCACGCCCATTTCCGTCACCAATGAAATATCCGTTTTTCACCGGGTCTGATGTATCTGCAAAGTTTCATCCGTTTTCATCGATGTTTAGGCCGCCAAAAAGGCATTTGTTTGGGGAGAAGAAGGAGAATAATAATCCTTCGAAATTCAATAGGGCCTCGCACCGCCAGTGCTCGGGCCCTAACTAGTGCTGCGAGCAGCAGTGAGCGGGCCCTCGCACCCCACGCGGGTCGGGGTGCGGCGCCGTTAAAGGGTGTGCTATTTCGGTGTCCAGTACTGACAGAAACTTCCTGTCACCAGTAGGTGGCGCTCTAAGCGTGACTCAATACCGACGCATAGATGTGTTCAGGACAGTACCTTGATGAAGCGTGAGAAATGTTGTGTAAATCGGACAAAGTATGTAGGAGTTATGAGGACTTCCTGTAAGCAGTAGGTGGCGCTGTAGGTATGACGCAATACTGACCTACAGATGTGTTCAAGATGCGACCTTCATCAAGCATGAGCAATTTGGAGTAAATCGGATAATGTATGTAGGAGTTATGAGTACTTCCTGTTTCACCAGTAGGTGGCGCTGTAAGTGTAACTCAATACCGACGCATAGATGTGTTCAGAAGGTGACCTTCATGAAGCGTAAGCAATTTGGTGCAAATCGGATGATGTATGCAGGAGTTATGAGGACTTCCTGTTTCACCAATAGGTGGCGCTATAAGTATGACGCAATACTGACACATAGATGTGTTCAGGACAGAACCGTCATGAAGCGTGAGATATATCGGACAAATTGGATAATGTATGGAGGAGTTATGAGGACTTCCTGTTTCACCAATAGGTGGCGCTATAAGTATGACGCAATACTGACACATAGATGTGTTCAGGACAGAACCGTCATGAAGCGTGAGATATATCGGACAAATCCGATAATGTATGGAGGAGTTATGGGGACTTCCTGTTTCACCAATAGGTGGCGCTATAAGTATGACGCAATACTGACACATAGATGTGTTCAGGACAGAACTGTCATGAAGCGTGAGATATATCGGACAAATCCCATAATGTATGGAGGAGTTATGAGGACATCGTGTTTTATGGCGAAATGTCAAACTTTGGCGGGGCGCCATGGCAAGGGTGTTTGGTGAAAACTCAATTTTTTTGATAACTTTTGATCACAAAGGTCTTAAGATGAAGCTGACCCGATATGAAGTTGATCGGATGAAATCTGTAGGAGGAGTTCGTCGAAGTACGAGGCATGGAAATGGTCAAAACAAGGACAAAATGGCACATTAAGAGCAAAATGGCGGACTTCCTGTTGCATGTTGGGTATAGCTCCAAGAGACATTTTAGTGTGTCTCGATGAACTACATAAGGCCACCGAATTTCGTTCGCCTACATCAAACTGAAAGGTGGGGCTCGCCATTTTAAATTTTCCAGGGGGCGCTCTTGAGCCGGTTTGCCACGCCCATTTCCATCACCCATGAATTATCAAATTTTTCACCGGGACTGACGTATCTGCAAAGTTTCATCCGTTTTCATCGATGTTAAGGCCGCCAAAAAGGCATTTGTTTGGGGAGAAGAAGAAGGAGAAGGAGAAGGAGAAGAATAATAATAACTAGGGCTGCGAGCAGCAGTGAGCGGGCCCTCGCACCCCACGCGTGTCGGGGTGCGGCGCCGTTAAAGGGTGTGCTATTTCGTTGTCCAGTACTGAGAGAAACTTCCTGTCACCAGTAGGTGGCGCTCTAAGCGTGACTCAATACCGACGCATAGATGTGTTCAGGACGGTACCTTGATGAAGCGTGATGAATGTTGTGTAAATCGGACAATGTATGTAGGAGTTATGATGACTTCTTGCTTGACCTGTAGGCGGCGCTCAATACTGACCTACAGATGTGTTCAGGACTCGACCTTCATCAACCATGAGCAATTTGGAGTAAATCGGATAACATATGTAGGAGTTATGAGGACTTCCTGTTTTATGGTGATACATTGAAATTCGCTGCGGCACCACTGTCATGAATATATGTGTGAAGTGCATTTGAACGCCAGCTCCATAATAGGCCTAATAATAAATATTAGAGATTATAGCCTACAGCCTTTAAACACTAAAACAAGAGAACCAACACAATTGTATGACTTGAAAACTTTATCTGTGAAGACAATGCCATGATATAACAACGTAACACATTTTCTATTAGCCTGGCTACTACTGTAGAAATGCCATAGCCTGGCGCATGAGTCAATTTGACTCTCTGGCAGTTATAGGTATAGAGCGCCCCCCTGCGATTCTAGTGTTATATACCCCTAAATATCCATAATATAATTTGATTACATTACCTTTATTTTTACACAGAACAAAATGAACATATCCACGTTCTATGGGAAGCGAACAGGTGGACTTCAAACCAGGGTTCCACCCGTTGAAAGTGATGACAGCTGTCTCAGTGACAGTGGGGGGAGCGATGAAGACTACACTCCTAATATACCAGGTGATGAAAACAGCAGTAATAATGCTATAATGTTGTGTAGTTTAAACTTTTTGTTGTTTACCTATGGCCATATATTTGTAAATGTAACCATGTGTACAAATCAAATCAAGCTTGGAGGGACATAGCTCCTACCCCTATATATATTTTCCTGAGGGAAGCAAAAAACAAGTACAAGTATGTATATAATGTAAATAGTGATTTCTTTCTGGTGATCAAAGCAACAGTAGTGAGAGTACAGACAACAACAGCAGCAGCAGTGATGAAGACTCCGATGGAAATCATCAGGATGCACTTCCTAGCACCAGTGCTACTGCTGCAAGAGGGAGATCAGCTGCTAGTACAATAAGAAAAACACAAAAGGTAGCATGGAAACTGAAGCAACAGAACTCTACAAAAGAAATTCCAATATGGGAATCTGCTCTTTCGGATGCTGATGAGATCAGACTGCCCATTCAATACTTCCGGGACTTTTTTGATGTTGATCTTTTGGGTAGGAATGTGGAACAAAGCAATCTGTATTGCACACAGCAAAATCCAAATCCTGCCCTCAAATTGGATCAGAAGGAATTTGAGCAGTTTATTGGCACTGTAGTGTACATGAGTGTCATCCGTTTACTTAGGTCAAGAATGTACTGGTCCAGTGCATGTCGAATAGCTCAAGTGGCTGATGTGATGTCCCGAGACAGATGGGAAGAAATAAAACATTTCATTCATTTCAATGACAACATTGCACCCGTCAACGGTGATAGACTTTTCAAAATCAGGACACTTGTTGATTCACTTCTCCCCAAATTTCAGGCTCTCCCTCAAGATCAAATGTTGTCTCTTGATGAGCAAATGGTGCCATTCAAAGGCAGATCAAGTCTGAAGCAATATCTCCCCAAGAAGCCATACAAATGGGGATACAGAATCTTTGTGCTTTGCGACACAAAAGGAATGGTGCATGCATTTGACATTTTTGCAGGGAAAATTGATCCTGCACTAGGAGAACCAGATATTGGGGCAAGTGGAAACATTGTGCTCATTGTGGTTGAAGGTGGGAGGCAACGCTGCAAACTCCCAAAATGTAAGGGCCAGACCATATTCAAATGTGCAAAGTGCAATGTTCATCTGTGCCTCAACAAAAACAACAACTGCTTTCGTGAATTCCACGTGTAAGACTCAGCAGTTACTGCATGCTCACTCTCTACATCACAACAAGGACAGTGAAGCAGACAGAGAATGAGTAAAGATGTATCAAGGACAGTCAAACAATATGATTAAACATGTAACAAGAACAGAGTATTAGTACCCGTACCAATACTCTGTAGTACCCCCTTCCCCTCACCCTACCCCGGGTCTGTATCCTCTTCCTACCCCCATCCTACCCCTGACCCCTGCCTCTACCTGGACCCAGGCACACTCACACTCACTCACACACACACTGACAGACACCAGTCCTGGGCTCAGATCCCCTTCCCCTCACCCTAACCCGGGTCCGTATCCTTTTCCTACCCCCCACCCTACCCCAACCCCTGCCTCTATCTGGGCCCAGGCACGCACACACACACACACACACACACACACACCTCTCCCATGATGCTCTTAGCCTTTCTTGCTCTGAAAATGTAGTTTGACGTAATGTATTGCTGTATATATGGCTCTGTGTGCTACTAACCCTGTTCTGCCTCCCCTCTCCCTAGTGCGTCTCTCTCTCCCTCCTATCTTCTAACCAGGTCCAGTGGATGCCCCACTGTCACCAGTAGACCACCCTGAGTCCGATAGATACCCCTGTGTCTGCTGCAGATGTCGTAGCAAATTAGTTAACACACAGACACGCACACACAGACATACAACAGTCCACTTCCGGCCTTAGGCCTGGGTCCAGTACCCCCTTCCCCTCACCCTACCCCGGGTCCGTATCCTCTTCCTACCCCCACCCTACCCCTGACCCCTGCCTCTACCTGGACCCAGGCACACTCACATACACACTGACAGACACCAGTCCTGGGCTCAGATCCCCTTCCCCTCAACCTAACCCGGGTCCGTATCCTTTTCCTACCCCCCACCCTACCCCAACCCCTGCCTCTATCTGGGCCCAGGCACATTTATGCACACACAGGCATACACCAATGTTTGCCATGTCTCTCCTATGATGTTATTAGCCTCTCTTACCTTGAAAATGTAATTGAATGTTATTTATTGCTCTATAAATGTTCTTAGCCGGTAGACAAACATACTCCAGGAGCTTGCTCGATGGCCTCGCTGAGAGGGGTCAGGGAAGAATTTTTACAGCTCACTTATCTGGCCCCCGGGTGATTACTGTTTTTTTGCTTCTCTCTGGAATATGTAGGGGTGGGATGTCTGCCCACCTCCCTTGTTCTCTGTAAAGCGCATTGTGTTGCCTCTGGGTATGAAATGCGTTATATAAATAAAACTTTGATTGATTGATTGATTAGTAAACATGTAGGCCTACAGTAATAAGGACAGTGAAACAGTATGAGTAAACATGTAACATGTCAAGTGTATGAGTAAATAATAAAATAATATTTTTAATCTTTATAAATTATGCCTGTTGTTGCTAATTTGCATCAGACCCAAATGCTTATTTTATGCCTGTTTTCGCTAATTTGCATCATAGCCAAATGTATATCTATTCTATGTGCTATTGTGAAATTAATCATCTCCACTTAATTAAGCATCAGCTTGAAGGCAAAAACACACACAAAATAATTTAATATAATTATTAATAAATTCAGGCATCAAGGGGATATACATAGTAGTATTAGCCTAGTAGTAGTATAATTATTAAGTATATGTGTATTATTAATATTATTATCATTATTATTATTGTAGTGGTGTGAATAAAATGATTGTTCGGCTGACACTCCTGATTGGTTCATTTGAATTTTGAAAATAGCGCCTCTGGGCGTAGCCTATAAATACCTTTGACTCTCTCCCAACCGGCGTCACTGAGTTTTCGAACTTCTGTGATAACCGAGCGAGATAGCGACTGTATCTGCTTTTGCATTACACAGCTTTCAAGCACAAACCCCCGATCTCCAGCAGCTCTCTTTCTTTCTTTCTTTCTTCTTTTCTTTCTTTACATCGATTTTTGAGGACTACGTGGACTTGATAGAACGCAGTAAGTAATAATGAGTGTCGTTATAGTGTGTAGCTAAGGTAGCTTGTTAGCCTAGCCTAGCTATTGTTGGATAGCTAATGTGTAACTTAGCTAGGCATTTTCCGACATTTTGTCTTTATATTTGTAAACGAGTGAGGGTTACTTTGTGTTAAAAGTGTGTTGTGTAGCTCATTTATTATATTTTTTGCTATTAGCTTTCAGGCTATTGGGCTTCATATAGTTAGCTTTGAGATCTTGCATCATTTGAATTCGCCTGCCAACGGCTTTTAGCCTTGTCTACTATGTAGGAATTACATGACAAAAAGAGGGCCGGTTTAAATACATATTCGGAGACATTACCAATTGCGAGTATATTCGTCCTCATTATGGTTTGGTATCGGCTATAAAAGCAACAGTAGTAGGGCCCTATTAACGCCGACCCTCGAGTTCCCTATTAACTGCCAAAAACGGCGACAATTATTAATTTCTGCATTGTACTAGCCGCATTTTAAACTGCAACGGAAAAGTAACCGACTGTCCTACAATTGGATATCATATAAAGTATACGTTCATTATGTTCAGCTTTGTATGAAGGTGGCCATATATATACATTGTGACGGTGAGAGAATTGGCATGCCCGAGGCACGTTGGCATGGCCCTCTGAACGAATAGCGGAACGCTCCCTGACATACTGTAATGTCTGTAGCCTACATTTCCACGCACCATCTGCCAAATGTTTACTTCAGCTGTTATCAGCCAACTACAGATATCATTTGGTTGAGTCTGTGAAACATTTGGTGCGCCTCTGTACATTTCCAAATGCCTGCGCTGCTGCGGCAATAGGCCTAACTTGAGGCTCACAATCTCATCTTTTTTGTATACGGAAGCCATAGGCTTAATGATGTGTAGATTTTTACTTCATAAAAAGAGTGTGCAGTGGCATCATAACCGGGAGATAATGTCTGCAAATTCAAGTAAAACGCAGACTTTGCTTAACCAGTGCGAATGTGCCATAACGAAATGCAGACGACAGGGGATAATTTCTAAATCACCGAGGTCCCCAGATAATACTTGTCCCGTGCGAATAGGGCTTTAAGTTTGTATTTTATATATGCTGTCAGTTCTAATTCTGCATAGGCTATATATATAAGCTAACAACTATAACACATTTTTGGACAAAAGTGACTATTCTCAGTTTTCCTTTCTTGTAATCATGTGTAGGCTAATAGCCTACTTAGAATTCGGACTAGATGAAGATATGCTTTTTGGAATGTTGTTACTTGCATCTAAAATGTAGCTGAGGAATCTCGGTTGGAGCCATCAAATTTCCCCTTTGCAAAAGGTATTGTTGTTGTTCATAGATTGGATTATATTAGGCTAAGGATAGTCCCTATATTTTATTTGGCTCAATAAAATTGTAAAACACAACATTCCCATGATGCGTTATATAGGCTTCAAATAACATTCATTTTCATCAACTTTATTGTGCACTCGTGATGTAATTCGCGCATGTACGGTAGATAGATGTGCGCAATGTTGCAACTGTCCTTTTTAAAAGTATAATTTTACTGTAATCGGTAGTTAAACTACTGGTGAGCGGAGCGCACGCCAAGAGACGGTTTAGACCGCGCTTCGCCAAGTGTCTCTTTGCTACTACGACCAGGCCAGGTCGAGCCTGGGTTATGGGCGGGCGACTAAGCCAGGTCCAGCCTGGTTTATGTGCTTGGCTGTTTTTTTTTCTGTCTGATAAATTAAGATAGTTGAAGCAGGGCTCAGACAATAGGAAGCCATGCTGCTCAATTCAATATCTTAACTTCAATGGCCCAATTGCGCATTAATATTCACAACCCCACTAATAGTCACTGTTACTGTAGATGTAAATAAAGTAGGCTAATGTGGCTTTTGATGAAGTAGGCTAAAGTCGACTAATGTAACAGTCAGTCAACAGCAAGTGAAGAATGTAGACTATTTCTTTCACCACCATCACTGCATCCATGTATCTATAAATGTAAGCACACTTATGCTGTGTTCTGACTGGGCGTGGTGGGCCGCCCAGTTCGCCCGACCGAAGGGGTCGCCGCGCAGCGAATTTGCCAAATTGTCTTTTTTTTTTTTTACTTTTTGCGAATTCGCCGCGCGGCCAATCCTGGCCACCATGCGGCAGTTCGCATGATTGACGCCGCCGGGTTCGCCTGATTCGCGCCGCCCAGTTTGCGTGAATTGTATTGACTTTCTATGTAAACTTGCCGTGCGGCCGAAAAAATTTGCGCCCGGTCTGAACACATTGTGTCATCTGAAGATCTTTCTGATCAAAAGCTATCAAAAGAATTTAACTTTCACCAAACAATGTTGCCGCCAATGTTTCACCATAAAACAGGAAGTCCTCATAACTCTTACATACGTTATTCGATTTACCCCAAATTGCTCACGCTGGATGAAGGTCGTGTCCTCAACACATCTATGCGTCGGTATTGAGTCACACTTAGAGCGCCACCTACTGGTGACAGGAAGTTTCTCTCAGAAATAGCAGAAATAGTTTCTCAGAAATAGCACACCCTTTAACAGCGCCACACCAAGACATGCGTGGGGTGCAAGGGCCTGCTCAATGCTGCTCGCAGTGCTAGTTGTGTGTTGAAAGCTGTCTGGTGATTTCTTTCTAAACATTTGTTTTGCATTCTTTTAGATGCCTCGTACCAAGTCCTCCCGCCTTTCGGATGCAGCCAGGCAGAGAATGGCGGCCCAACGCATCGTCATGGTTGGACCTCAGAATCTTCCTGGCCCTGTTGAACGTATGTTCCCAATTGTTTATGCATTACATATTGATTAAAGGTGGGGTAGGTAGTTTGATGTCAACAAGGCCTCCCATTGGTCATCTTTTTCAAAAGAACCTGCCCCTCCTTCCTGTCAATCATGATGTAGTCCCTCCCTCCAAACATGACTGGTAGGTGTGGCGAGATAGAGAGCCTGATTGGTCAATACATTCGGGCGCGATGCATTTTTTAAATTGAAAATACAGAGGCAGCGGTAAACACGGAGATCCAAGTTTATTCTCCAAGCACTTCTGTTACTGAAAGGATATTATGCCAATTTTACCAAATAAAGCCAAAAGCAAACTACATATCCCACCTTTAACTGCATACTATTGTTTTTCCATTATTTTAATGTTGTTTGTTGACATGTTTTTCTGTGTGTGTTTTTAACTCTTCTGTGTATGTTTATAAATAGGTCATGGTGCAGGTTACCGTCACCGAGTGAGACAATGGCCAATTTCTAGCTGGACTGGGCGCAGTCACAAATTGGTCATTCCACCTGAGGATCCAGACAACGAGGTAAATACTATTTTCATAATGTATTCACAAATACTTGATTTGAGGAATTATATATGACTTTTATTTATTTTCAAATAAATAACCTTTCTGTTACAGTTTGTTCTTGTTGTGGGAGCCTCCCATCTACGTGCCATTGTAGATGGTTTTGTGAAGATGCCAGTGGGACGCATCTCCTTTGGCTTCATGTCAACGCCGGGGGCCTGTGCGTCGGAGTTGAGGACCGAGTTGTTGCATGCCGCAATAACTCCGAGACCCGATGCAGTTTGCGTCATGGCCCCGAGCAACAATCTTACCGCCAGCCGTACTGTTGAGGAGGCAGGAGCTGACTTCCGGAAGCTCCTGCGCAGTGCCCTTAGTCTCTCGACTCAGGTATGCTTTGTAGTAGTTTAAAATAATAACATTGTTTTAATGATTTTGAAATTATGAGGGAATAAAATGCTAACAACAAAATGCTAACAACAAGTATTGTTTATAAGGTCTTTGTCCAGGACTTCATACCCCGATTGAATGTTGACGCGGGTTTGCAGCAACTTACGCGTCAAGAGTTTCATCGTGTGGCAGCCAGCATGAGTAAGTTGCAAAAAAAAAGTTTTCAGTGTTAGTTCAGTTATGTATATGTCTTTTTAGCCAAACTGATTGAATAAATATGTAAATTCAGGTCATTGCTATGATTTCGAATTCAGAATTAATATATGTAGATATTTAAATTCTTCATGTGTTCTTTTTTCAAAGACATCAAGTACTTCTCCACTGCTGAGCACTTCCCGTTCAACCACCTTGAGCTGTGGAGCAGGGATGGTGTAAGTACAACATGTTATTTTAATATTGCCAGTTGAAAAATTTGATGTATACTTACACTTTGTATTGATCTTAGTAGTGTAGTTCATTGCAGATTCATATAGACTTGAAAAGTTCTGTTGTTAAAGTATATTCATTACTTAATTCACAGGTCCATCTCAGTGACGATGGCGGCATGGAGATTCTGGTTCAGTTGCTGTGGCAGTCTGCCTACCTGCAGCTGAACCCACCATCGCCAGCTCCACAGGTTCCTCCCAGGACATCGCCCCCTGTGAGAGGTTTTGTGCCAAAGGTGGTCGTCACGGGAGAGGTCAGTGTGCCACGTCCGTCAAACCCTTTTGAGTGGAAACTCGTTGGCAAGCGCAAGAAGGTGAGTCTCTTTCTCTTTGAAACTTTTTCAAGTAGATGATTTTTTCTGAGCAGTTTAAGATGGTAATGATTAAGTGATACCTATTTGTTCCAATACATGCTGAGTATAATTGACTTTTGAACAAGACAAATCAATTACAGGTTGTTAAAAACTATAGCCTTTATTTTTTTTCACAGGTGGATGCAACATCTGTGGTGTTGGAGGAGATCATCCCTGTGAACCCCGTTTGGTTCAGCAGTGCCACGCTCGATGCAATGGAGAGAGCTTCTCCATCTCATCTGTCTAGCCCTGTGGGCCCACCTGTTCCACAAGGCAAACGGGTAATTTGTAATATGCAAATTGTATGTTTGAGGCATTTCAATGTTCGTTATTTGTCCTGACACAGAACAAGTTAACACCATTTAAGACTGTTATATAATATAGAACACTATATAGTTTGTTCCAAATACTTCTTGAAAAAGTGTTCTTTGTTTCCCATTAGATCAAGCCTAAAGTGGACTGTCGGCAGAAAGCAGTTGCCTCGAAAAGGAAACGTCCGCAGCGGCAGGTTTGTAATTTATTTCAATGTAATATTTTAGTATTCTAATTGTTTTTACAGTCTGAGTAAATAGGTAGTTGGTTAAAATGTTTGAAATATTCACTAATTGTGAAACAATGATAAGTGTACAGTTTTTTTTTATGTATTTTTCTTTCCACTAGGTTGAGGCTGAATCAAGTGTTGTACCAGTGTCTTGTGAGGCCTCACCTGGCTGTCCTCTGACAGACGTTCTGCCGACAGAGGTTGGAGGACCTATTGAGTTTTTTACTTGAGCGTGCAAAGTGTTTTCATTGTTCCTGCAGTATAAAGCTATACCTCATTATTATGTTAGATCATTAAGAGACAGTATTAATTGGTAGCTTCAAGGCCTTCATTATATGCACAGATGTAAATGATAATGTAGTTCCTGTCACAAGAGACTTGTAACACAGTATTTTGTTAAGGCAGTTCAATCAAGTTTTTGTCTGCTGTTTTATTCCTAGGTTGAGGCAACACCAATGATTGTGGAGGTGTCTTCCCAGGACTCACCTACCAGTGTCGTGCATGTGGTTGCCATGGAGGAGGTTAGTACTTAGGTCCAGTGCCAATATCCCACTTAGTCCTATTCTTTTTATCTTACTCCTAGATTTTGTGCATGTCTGTTGTGTAAAAGGTTGGTGCACCTATTGGGTTTTTTACTTGGCAATGCAAAGTTTTTTCATGCTTCTTGCAGTAAAAAGCTAAACATCATTATTATGTTATATAATTAACAGACTATTAATTGGTAGCTTCAAGACCTTTGTTATATGCACAGATTGAACTAATAATGTAGTTGCTGACACAAGAGACTTGTAACGCAGTACTTTGTTAATGCAGTTCATTCAGTTTTTTTGTCTGCTGTGTTATTCCTAGGTTGAGGCAACACCAAGGGTTGTGGGGGTGTCTTCCCAGGATTCACCTACCAGTGTACTTGAAGCGGTTGCAAGGGAGGAGGTTGGGTCTTTGCTCCAGTCCCAATGTTCCACTCAGCCCTACCCCTTTTATCTTACATCTAGATTTTGTGAATGTCTGGTGTAGGTCATATAACTAGGACCTGGGATGTTTAACCAGTCTGCAAAATGAGTGATTTCCAATGTTGCTTTCAAATGTAAAGCTATCACAAGCTTTCATAGTACAATTTGACTTGTGAGCAGAATTATTTTGCCAAACATAGTTGCCGTTAACACAGAAAAAAGGGATATAACACACATTTTAAGTTGAAAGATGTAACCATTCAATTGCTTTAACCATTTAATTGACATATCCTTTAAATTACCAACAGCCAAATGTATACTAAAAGAGTTCTGTCAAAATATTATAGTACAATGAATTATTTTAGGTTGTGGCAACGTGTGTGTCTTCTTGAGGTATCTTCATATGCAGCACCTACAGTACCAGGAGGTTGGTGTAGGTAAACTTGTGGATGTGGTTTCTGGCAGATTGGCAGGTAACATCTTTTTTTGTAGGTGGAGGCAACCCCGTTTGCTGTGGACGTGCCTATCCAGGCAGCACGTACCAGGCCCGTGGAAGTGGTGGGAATGGAGGAGGTCGATGCAGGTAAGGTTGTGGATGTTTCTGCCAGAGGTAAGAGTGTTGTGAAAAATGTCCTTCCAAATAGTGTTATAGGTTCATTTCATCAGGGTGATTCTCGCTTTGAAAATGCAGGAGTTCAGTGTATGGCAATAGGTTTGACAGCTTTAGCAAAACATGCAGTTGAAAGTGTTTTTTCATGGCAGACAGAGGATCTTGACACAGTTTTAGTTTTAGGTGATGAGTTGTACAAGTCTGTGAGAGGCAATATGATTTGTGGAAAATCAGGACCGTTTAGTGTTTCAAATGTGCCCAAGCAGTCAGTTATTGATGAATATGGTGATGTTTATGGAGTATCAAGACTATTGAGTGTTCCTGATTTGCCCAAGCAGTCAGTTATTGGTGGACATAATTTCAAGTTTGAGTATGGTGATGTTGTATCTGGTGATGTAAATATTGTTGATGGAGAATTTATCCAGGCTGGTGTATTGAAGTCTCTGCTAAATGGTTTGGATGACATGTTTGCAAAATATGACACATGTCTTCTAACATTGTGTAGTAACACGTGTGCAATAATTTGTGAAAGTAGACGCTATGCAATTGTTGATTCTCATGCGCGTTGTGCTGCTGGAATGGTAGATCCCCCTGGTAAAAGCCTTATTGTGTATTTTAGTTGTCTTAAAGATGTTTTTAGTTACATACACAAATTGTCTTTGTCACTCAGTAGTGGAGATAGGCCTTTTGAGATTTCTGGGGTTCGAGTCATTTACGCAGACCCAAATACAAGCAGTTTGAAATCACAGTTTGCAGGAGTGAAGTCTATAGAATCTGCTGAGACTTTTGAAATGGTAGAATTGGGTTTAGGTTCATCATCATTGGAACATGGTATTGCATCAGCAGGCAGGATCGGTACTAAGTGTAAGATTACAGGGCAAACTTGTGGATCTAAGAAAAGGAAAATAGATATTAGTGCAGATGTTAGTGCAGATGTCATGTTTATTAGTGATGTGGCTTCTAAAAAGCTACAGTTTGATCCTCTTGGTAATGAAGTTGCACAGCCTTTATGTACACAGTTGAATATAGAGTATGAAAAATCTGATGCACAAGTGTTAAGAGCAGTTGGTTTGTTGGGATCTCCGTGTAAGAATGAGAAAATAGTGGCTGATGGCAATTGTTTCTTTCGAGCAATCTCCCTAGCTGTGAGCGGCACACAGAAGAACCACAGGAAAATCAGACTGGCTGTTGTTAAACAACTGGAAAATAAGGCAGTGGATTATAAACATATTTTGAGAAGTGGATTTTCATCAGTGGCAGAGTACATTCAGATTTCCAAGATGCGATATGTTGGCAGTTGGGCAACCGAAGTGGAAATTGAAGCAGCAGCAGATTGTCTAGGAGTTAATATTTTTACTTATTATGATAACCGGTGGCTAGAATATAGCTGCAAATATAGGTGTTTGTCAAAACAGGGAATCTACTTGCAAAATTGCAATGACAACCATTATGAAACTGTTGTGTGTGTTCATCAGCCTCAGTTGCAAAGCTGTTATGGTTATTGTAAAGTGAATACATCCTTCTCCAAAGTGTACAATACCAGACAAAGTGCAGAGAGTAGTTTATGTAAAGTCACAGAGCATGAGAACATGAAAACAGTTGTGTGTACAGGTGGTTTGTGTCCAGTTGGAATTTCAAGTTCTGGGAATGAAGACGTAGTGTATATTGAAGATGATGTAAATCAACAAACAGATTGTGATGTTGTGGATGAGTCAAGTAAGCTTGCATTCAAATTTAGTCCTATTTGCACTGAATTTGCAAAAACATTATGTAGCAAATTGAATGTAGAGTTTGAAAGACAGGATTTACAAGTGCATACAGAATATGGGTCTTTAGGTGTTGTGTGTAAAACAAAGCAAATTCTAGAGGATGGAAATAGTTTTTTTAGATCAGTATCTCAAATTATTTGTGGCTCTCAAAAAGGTCATCTGAAAATTAGACATGGTGTTGTTAAGTACATGGAAATTAATAGTGCAGAACACATGGAGTATTTGGATAAGGAATATGTTTCAGTGGCAGAGTATATTAACAAGTCGCAAATGAGGTATGTTGGTAGTAGTGCAACCAATATAGAAATTCAAGCAACAGCAAATGCTTTTGGAGTAGACATATTTATATATAGTGGTGAAACATGGTTGAAATACAGTAGCTTTTGCTCAATGGTTACAAATGAAGGCATTTACTTAAAACATTATGAGAATAATCATTTTGAACCAGTATTGTGTGTTTATGGTGATAAGCATATTTGTATAAATGTGTGTGAGGTAGCTAATTCATTAGAGACACCATACACAGGTGCAAGGAATCCAAAAGTCCAGACGCAGAGCACTGCAAATATCAATGTTATTTTTTCCAAGTATTTTGAAAAGAAGAAGAAATTCCAAAAGAAAATGAAATATCAGAATAGTGTTCTGTACAGGGAAATGGTAAAGGAAATGTTTAGAAATAAATATCAAGGAGATGATTTTCATAGGGAGAAAATTAGACGTATGAGAAGAGTCAAATATCAGGAAGATGAGTTGCATAGAGACAAAATTAAAGGCAGGAGAAGAGTCAAATATCAGGAAGATGAGTTGTATAGGGACACAATTAGAGGCAGGATAAGAGTCAAATATCAGGAAGATGAGTTGCATAGAGACAAAATTAGAGGTAGGAAGATAGTCAAATATCAGGGAGATGAGTTGCATAGAGACAAAATTAAAGGCAGGAGAAGAGTCAAATATCAGGAAGATGAGTTGTATAGAGACACAATTAGAGGCAGGATAAGAGTCAAATATCAGGAAGATGAGTTGCATAGAGACAAAATTAGAGGTAGGAAGAGAGTCAAATATCAGGGAGATGAGTTGCAAAGAGACAAAATTAAAGGCAGGAGAAGAGTCAAATATCAGGAAGATGAGTTGCATAGGGACAATATTAGAGGCAGGATAAGAGTCAAATATCAGGAAGATGAGTTGCATAGGGACAAAATTAGAGGTAGGAAGAGAGTAAAATATCAGGGAGATGAGTTGCATAGGGACATAGTTAAACAAAAGAGTATAAAGAAGTATCAGGAAGATGTGTTCTTTAAAGAGAGTGTGAAATCCATGAGTATTAGGAAGTATCAGGAAAATCTTCAGCATAAGATTCATGTTGCAGCTTTTAACAAATTGAAGAGGAAAGAAATTCAATATAAGCAGAAGGAGTTTGATTTTGTTAAGGAGAGATTTTTAGATAAGGTGAAATATGGGCCTGATTTTGTGTGTTGTGTTTGTCATAGACTGTTGTTTAAAAATCAGGTTACAAGGTGTCAACGGGCTGATTACAGTAAGAATAAAGCAATGGCTTCATTTGCAGATAAATGTTTAACTGAAGACTATTTACACAAATGTAATGAGGACTGTGCAACGCCGTGTCAGTTGGATATAGCTAGAGGTCAGCTGTGGATTTGCCACTCGTGTCATAGTAAGATTAAAAGAGGTGTACTGCCACCTGAATGTGCAATGAACAGTTTGAGACCTGATCCCATTCCACCAGAGTTAGCATGTTTGAATAGCTTAGAACAGCATTTGATAGCTTTACATATACCATTTTTGAAAATGTTAGCCTTACCTAAAGGAGGACAAAATGGAGTACATGGACCAGTGACATGTGTTCCAGCAAATATTCTGCAGACTAGCAATTTGCTGCCTCGTTCTAATATGGAAGGATCTCTGTGTCGTATAAAATTGAAACGTAAGCTAACTTATAAAGGGCATTATGAATATAAGTTTGTTGACACTATGCGTGTGAGGCGAGCATTGCAATATTTAAAACAAACAAATGTGCATTATAGAGATGTAGAGTTTAATGAAGAGTGGCTGAATGAGTTTTGTAGGGAGCAAGATGAGGTTTCAGAGAAGGAGCCTGATAGTACTATAGATGAAGCATCTGCAGAGGTTGGTGAAGATGAGCTTTTGCATGATAGACAACAACATTGTATGTTTCAAGACACGTGTCTTATGCCTGTTGACATTGGTCAGGAAGTGCTCGATCAATATTTTGATGGTGTATTGAATCTTGCACCAGCAGAAGGGAATAATCCTGTTAAATTGCTTTCTGATTATACAAACGAAGCCAAATGTTTTCCAGTGTTGTTTCCACAGGGATGTAATACATATCATCAAGAGAGAGCAAATCGTTTGACATTATCGCGATATTTTAATAATAGAATTCAACATGCCGATGGTAGGTTTGCACAAAATGTGGAATATATATTTTTTGCTCAGTATATGTCAGAGATAGAACAGGTTATGTCAAGTGTGTCTGTAGCATTACGAAAAGGAAAATGCCATAGTTCTCGAGGAGTACATGCTCAGGAAAAAGTTCAGTTAAACCATGAACAATCTTTGAAAAAGTTGTTGGAGTTTGATGATGGGTATCGTTTTCTTAAACCAATTCGAGGTACACCAGCTTTTTGGCAAGGAGCACAGAAAGACCTTCTCGCTTGTGTCCGTCAGCTCGGCGTGCCAACTTGGTTTTGTTCGTTTTCTTCGGCTGATGTGCGTTGGAAAAATCTTCTTAATAGTATTTTGAAACAGGAAGGTAGAACACAGACAGTAGAAGATTTAGAGTGGGCAGAGAGGTGTGACCTATTGCGTCGGAATTCTGTGACTGCAGCTAGGATGTTTGATTTTCGCTGGCATTGTTTCTTAAGGGAGGTACTTATGTCGCCATTGCATCCTATTGGTAAAATTGTTGATTACTTTTATCGAGTAGAATTTCAGCAGCGCGGATCACCTCATGTCCATTGCCTGTTTTGGATTGAGAATGCACCATTGATTGATAAAAACACAGATGAAGAGGTAGTTGAATTTATTGATAAATATGTAACATGTGAGTTACCAGTAGAAGATGACACATTACGTGAAATTGTCACATCTGTGCAGCAACATTCAAAGCGACATTCAAAAACGTGTAAAAAGAACAAGACGGTTTGTCGTTTCAACTTTCCAAGGCCTGCATCTAGTCGTACATTTATATGTCGGAAAACAGAAGATGAAGAAAAAGTATGTATTTGTCAGGGAGAGGAGACAGGGAGTTCTGCAGTGTGTGCAGCATGTGGAAAACCGCGTCAGAAAGAGTCAAGTAAAATGAAAAGAGATCACGCATCAAATATAATGTCAAAAATAAAGGAGGCTTTGTCTGATGAGAATAATACCTATGATAGTGTTGAAGATTTGTTTCAAAGTGTAGGGATTAATCAAGGAACTTTTGAGGCTGCATATCAAAGTTTAGCAAGAAATACACATATTGTGTTAAAGAGACAGGTTAATGAAGTTTGGGTAAATCAGTATAGTAAGCCTCTATTAAAATGTTGGTCGGCCAATCTAGACATTCAGTATGTAGTCGATGCATACGCATGTGTTGTTTACATAATTTCGTATATTTCAAAGGCAGAAAGGGAGATGGGACTTTTGTTAGCTAACGCCCAAAGAGAAGCTTCAAAGGAGAAAAATGTTGAGGCAAGAGATGCACTGAGAAATCTAGGCAGTGTCTATCTCCATAACAGAGATGTGTGTGCTCAAGAAGCTGTGTATAGATTAACAAATATGCATCTGAAGGAATGTTCAAGGAAAGTATTATTTGTACCCACAGGCGAGAATATAGTAAGAATGAGTTTGCCATTAAGTGTGTTGAAGCAAAAGGCAGCATCAGAAGACATAAACGCAGACGATATTTGGATGACTAGTTTTGTTGATCGTTACAAGAATAGGCCAAACGATAGTGTTTTTAATGACATGTGCATGGCAACATTTGCATCTGAATATCGTGTTTTGAGTACAAATGAAAAATGTAAGACGCAGATTAAATTAAACAAAGGTTTTGGAACTGTTGCTAAAAGAACACGTACAAAACCTGCAGTTGTTCGTTATGCGCGCTTTTCTGAAACCAAAAGTCCGGAATTATTTCATCAGAGTATCATGCAGTTGTTCTTGCCATATCGTTTAGATAAGCAGCTAAAACCTCCAAGCTGTGAAACATTTCAACAGTTTTACAAGAATGGGCATGTTAGGTTTAGTGATGGATCAAGACATTCAGTAAAGTCAGTTGTTGATTTAAACAGAAGTAAGTTTGAAATTGAAGCAGATGAATTGGATAATATCGAGAGTAGTATTGATACAGATGGTGTTTTAGAAGATGCCTGGTGTGAACTGTGCCCAGAGCAAGAGTTGGAGCGTTTACAGTGTGAGCAGGAACAGAAAGACAAAGAACAGATAGTTGAAGAACACGAGGAAAATATTCCAGATTTAGCATTAAATAGACAAAAAGTAGCACATTTGGAAAAGCAAAATAATATTATGTGTAGAAATGATGGTTTGGCTTTAATTAGATCTTTAAATGAGACTCAGCTGTCTATTTTTTATCAGATTCGACAATGGTGCTTAGCAAAAGTAATAGGGAAAAACCCAGATCCATTCCATTTATTTATTACAGGGGGTGCAGGAACGGGAAAAAGCCATTTAATAAAAGCCATGCAGTATGAAGCCATGAGATTATTGTCAACAGTCTGTCGTCATCCTGACAATATTTGTGTTTTGTTAACAGCTCCTACGGGGATAGCTGCATACAATTTGCGTGCCGCAACCATTCACCACACATTTAGCATAGGAAAAGATGTTCGTTTACCGTACACACCTTTGGGTGAAGAAAAGGTGAATTCTTTGCGTGTTAAATTTAGTGATCTTCAAATTTTGATAATAGATGAAATATCAATGGTTGATCACAGGCTGTTGTCTTATATTAATGGAAGATTAAGACAGAGTAAACAAAGTCTCTCCCCATTTGGAAACGTTAGTGTAGTTGCTGTTGGAGATTTTTACCAGTTACCTCCAGTAAAAGGGAAACCGCTGTATGAAGACAATCTAGGTATAAACTTGTGGTCTACTCTATTTAAGGTTGTGGAATTAAAAGAAATAGTTAGACAAAAAGATAATGTGTTTGCAGAGTTGTTAAACAGAGTAAGAACCCGTGTAAAGAAGACCCCGATGTTAAAAAGCGACATAAAAATATTAAAACGTTGTGAGACTGGTGAAGAGAGTTCCGCTTTGCACATATTTCCAACAAATAAACAGGTTAATGAGCATAATGTAGAACAACTGTTTAAAACATGTCCTGAATATGTCCAGATAGATGCTCAGGATTATGTAAATAATACAAAAACAGGGAAACTAGAATTGAAAACTGGACATCATAGCAAAACCTATGACACATGTTTGGCTGAACAACTATTGTTAGGTAAGGATGCGCGTGTAATGTTGTGCAAAAATGTGGATGTTATGGACGGTCTTGTTAATGGGGTATGCGGTACTGTGACACATATAGTTACTTCTGAAAATAAGACATTTCCTCAAAAAGTTTATATTAAGTTTGATGATGACCATGTTGGTGCGGAGAGGAGGAAATCTGCAGGTGGTTCAGAGGGTTCTACGGGTATTGAGCCAGAGGAAGAGAAGGTAACAAAGAAAGGTGGTTTGCGACGACAGTTTCCGCTTAAACTTGCTTGGGCTTGCACGGTACATAAAGTACAAGGTGTTACTGTGGATAATGCTGTGGTGTGTCTTAAAAGAATATTTACTGCAGGACAGGCATATGTGGCATTAAGTCGTGTTAGAAATTTGTCAGGTTTGGTGATTCAAAATTTTGAAGATAAAGTCTTATATTGTAGGGACAACATTAAGGATGCAATACAGAGTATGCCCCCATTTTTGATTGGAAGTAACAGGCCCAATTTTAGTCCAAATACTTTTAATGTCTTTTTGATGAATATTCAAAGTTTGACTCGACATGTATCAGATTTGGCATTGTGTACACAGCATTTGCAGCTTAACTGTATTGCTGTTACAGAAACATGGTTACCTGCTTCATCCTCATTTGAAACAGTAAACATTGATGGTTTTACTTTTCATAGTTGTCCACGAAGTTTATCATACAGTAGCAATAACCCAGCACTATTGTCATTACAAGGACAACAACATGGTGGAGTTGGATTGTACAGTGCAGACAATTTGGCATATGACATTATCAAAGGACTACATGTCAATTTGGAATGTTTGATTTACAACTGTGTTGAGTATAACATATTGATAGCAGTCATTTATCGTCCACCATCTTATCCCATGTCTTTGTTTAAAGAAAATCTAGCCAAATTACTTGATTGGCTAGAGCCAAAAAGCAACACCATTACAGTCATGGGCGATTTCAATGACGATATTTTGAAATCATCAACTATCTGCAAATTTCTAACCGACAAAGGATATGTTCAACATGTGACAGGACCAACAACAGAAAAAGGGACATTAATTGACCACATTTATGTAAAAACTACACATTATGAAATAGAATCAATAGTGTTGCCAATGTATTTCAGTGATCATGAAGCAGTAGTTTGTTCTTTTAAACAGAGGTTTTGATAACATCAGAGTGAGTAAAGATTTGTAACAGTTGCAAATGAACATATTTTAGTGATCATGAGGCAGTTTGTTCTTTTAAATATAGCGCTTTTCATCATATTTATTGTATTTATATTTATTGAATGATATGTATTTGAGTAATTAAGTATATTTATTGAGTGATATTTATTGAATATTTATTGACTGTATAGAATATTTATTTATTGAGTAATGAGTTTATATTTATCGAATGATATTTATTTAATATTTATTGAATGATATTTATTGAGTATATTTATTGAGTGATATTTTATTTATTGAGTATTCCGATTTGTAACAGTTGTAGATGTGTCGTTTTGAGGTTTCGTTTCCTGCATTACAACAGCATTTAAAAGTGAAATATATATTGTGAAACATTAGGTTCATTGAAGCACATTCAAAACTACAGTAATTACATGATATTCTACATTAGGTGAACAAATTAAAAAGCCATTATTTGGCATTTTTTCACAAAATGAAATAGTGCCATATATGCTGTTGCTAATGCAGGTTTTGCTTTCCCTTTCATGAACTGCCAAAAAGCAAAAGGCACTGGTGTTGGACTTCCAGTAGGAATGGGGTTCAATTCCCTGGAGTGCCTGATGGTTTGGTATTTACATGAAAGCTCCGATAATTTTCTCTCATCTAATTGTCTCTAACGATGGTCTCCAATTTCAATAAAACTAAAACAACTTGTAGCAACTCAATACATAGAATATGTGTAGACATTCTCATCCCAATTATGCATATTACTAATTAATCATCTTCTGTCTCCCCTAGATGTGTTTTACCTTCTGGCTCCTCTGTTGTCCTGTCACTTTCTGCAGGTGTTTCTTCCTCCTGAGCTGTAGAGTGTGGATCAATAATGGCAAACCACATACTACCACCATGTGCCTGCTCAATATGGGCTCAACACTCAGTGCAACAATGGTTAACTGTGGAATCTGCATTGGCCTCTCCGTCTCTCTCTCTCATCCAGGATTCTCTCACTTTCCTTCTCTCTTGCCTTCTCCAGGTCAAGAACATTATGTGTTCAGGATGCAACCTTGGTGAAGCGTGATCAATTTGGCACAAATTGGATAATGTATGTAGGAGTTATGAGGACTTCCTTTTTCAGTCAGTAGATGGCGCCAAGTATGACTCAATTGTGACACAGATGTGTGCAGGACGGAACCTTGATGAAGCATGAGAAATCTGAGGCAAATTGGATAATGTATCGAGAAGTTATGAGGACTTACTGTTTCAACAGTAGGTGGCGCTGTAAGTGTGACTCAATACCGATGCAAAGATGTGTTCAGGATGCGACCTTCATGAAGCGTGAGCAATTTGGTGTAAATCGGATAATGTATGTAGGAGTTATGAGGACTTCCTGTAAGCAGTAGATGGCGCTATAAGTATGACTCAATGCTGACGCCCAGATGTGTTCAGGATGCGACCTTCATCAACCCTGAGCAATTTGGAGTAAATGGGATAACGTATGTAGGAGTTATGAGGACTTCCTCTTTCACCAGTAGGTGGCGCTATAAGTATGACACAATACGGACACATAGATCTGTTCAGGACCGAACCGTCATGAAGCGTGAGATATATCGGACACATTGGATAATGTATGGAGGAGTTATGAGGACTTCCTGTTACACCAATAGGTGGCGCTATAAGTATGATGCAATACTGACACATAGATGTGTTCAGGACAGAACCGTCATGAAGCGTGAAATATATCGGACGAATTGGATAATGTATGTAGGAGTTATGAGGACTTCCTGTTTCACCAATAGGTGGCGCTATAAGTATGACGCAATACTGACACATAGATGTGTTCAGGACAGAACCGTCATGAAGCGTGAGATATATCAGACAAATTGGATAATGTATGTAGTAGTTATGAGGACTTCCTGTTTCACCAATAGGTGGCGCTATAAGTATGATGCAATACTGACACATAGATGTGTTCAAGACAGAACCGTCATGAAGCGTGAGATATATCGGACGAATTGGATAATGTATGTAGGAGTTATGAGGACTTCCTGTTTCACCAATAGGTGGCGCTATAAGTATGACGCAATACTGACACATAGATGTGTTCAGGACAGAACCGTCATGAAGCGTGAGATATATCAGACAAATTGGATAATGTATGTAGTAGTTATGAGGACTTCCTGTTTCACCAATAGGTGGCGCTATAAGTATGATGCAATACTGACACATAGATGTGTTCAGGACAGAACCGTCATGAAGCGTGAGATATATCGGACGAATTGGATAATGTATGTAGGAGTTATGAGGACTTCCTGTTTCACCAATAGGTGGCGCTATAAGTATGACGCAATACTGACACATAGATGTGTTCAGGACAGAACCCTCATGAAGCGTGAGATATATCGGACAAATCCGATAATGTATGGAGGAGTTATGGGGACTTCCTGTTTCACCAATAGGTGGCGCTATAAGTATGACGCAATACTGACACATAGATGTGTTCAGGACAGAACCGTCATGAAGCGTGAGATATATCGGACAAATTGGATAATGTATGGAGGAGTTATGAGGACTTCCTGTTTCACCAATAGGTGGCGCTATAAGTATGACGCAATACTGACACATAGATGTGTTCAGGACAGAACCGTCATGAAGCGTGAGATATATCGGACAAATTGGATAATGTATGTAGGAGTTATGAGGACTTCCTGTTTCACCAATAGGTGGCACTATAAGTATGATGCAATACTGACACATAAGATGTGTTCAGGACAGAACCGTCATGAAGCGTGAGATATATCGGACGAATTGGATAATGTATGTAGGAGTTATGAGGACTTCCTGTTTCACCAATAGGTGGCGCTATAAGTATGACGCAATACTGACACATAGATGTGTTCAGGACAGAACCGTCATGAAGCGTGAGATATATCGGACAAATCCGATAATGTATGGAGGAGTTATGGGGACTTCCTGTTTCACCAATAGGTGGCGCTATAAGTATGATGTAATACTGACACATAGATGTGTTCAGGACAGAACCGTCATGAAGCGTGAGATATATCGGACGAATTGGCTAATGTATGTAGGAGTTATGAGGACTTCCTGTTTCACCAATAGGTGGCGCTATAAGTATGACGCAATACTGACACATAGATGTGTTCAGGACAGAACCGTCATGAAGCGTGAGATATATCGGACAAATTGGATAATGTATGTAGGAGTTATGAGGACTTCCTGTTTCACCAATAGGTGGCGCTATAAGTATGATGCAATATTGACACATAGATGTGTTCAGGACAGAACCGTCATGAAGCGTGAGATATATGGGACAAATTGGATTATGTATGGAGGAGATATGAGGACTTCCTGTTTCACCAATAGGTGGCGCTATAAGTATGACGCAATACTGACACATAGATGTGTTCAGGACAGAACCGTCATGAAGCGTGAGATATATCGGACAAATTGGATAATGTATGTAGGAGTTATGAGGACTTCCTGTTTCACCAATAGGTGGCGCTATAAGTATGATGCAATATTGACACATAGATGTGTTCAGGACAGAACCGTCATGAAGCGTGAGATATATGGGACAAATTGGATTATGTATGGAGGAGATATGAGGACTTCCTGTTTCACCAATAGGTGGCGCTATAAGTATGACGCAATACTGACACATAGATATGTTCAGGACAGAACCGTCATGAAGCGTGAGATATATCGGACAAATTGGATAATGTATGGAGGAGTTATGAGGACTTCCTGTTTCACCAATAGGTGGCGCTATAAGTATGACGCAATACTGACACATAGATGTGTTCAGGACAGAACCGTCATGAAGCGTGAGATATATCGGACAAATTGGATAATGTATGTAGGAGTTATGAGGACTTCCTGTTTCACCAATAGGTGGCACTATAAGTATGATGCAATACTGACACATAGATGTGTTCAGGACAGAACCGTCATGAAGCGTGAGATATATGGGACAAATTGGATTATGTATGGAGGAGATATGAGGACTTCCTGTTTCACCAATAGGTGGCGCTATAAGTATGACGCAATACTGACACATAGATGTGTTCAGGACAGAACCGTCATGAAGCGTGAGATATATCGGACAAATTGGATAATGTATGGAGGAGTTATGAGGACTTCCTGTTTCACCAATAGGTGGCGCTATAAGTATGATGCAATACTGACACATAGATGTGTTCAGGACAGAACCGTCATGAAGCGTGAGATATATGGGACAAATTGGATTATGTATGGAGGAGATATGAGGACTTCCTGTTTCACCAATAGGTGGCGCTATAAGTATGACGCAATACTGACACATAGATGTGTTCAGGACAGAACCGTCATGAAGCGTGAGATATATCGGACAAATTGGATAATGAATGGAGGAGTTATGAGGACTTCCTGTTTCACCAATAGGTGGCGCTATAAGTATGACGCAATACTGACACATAGATGTGTTCAGGACAGAACCGTCATGAAGCGTGAGATATATCGGACAAATTGGCTAATGTATGTAGGAGTTATGAGGACTTCCTGTTTCACCAATAGGTGGCGCTATAAGTATGACGCAATACTGACACATAGATGTGTTCAGGACAGAACCGTCATGAAGCGTGAGATATATCGGACAAATTGGATAATGTATGGAGGAGTTATGAGGACTTCGTGTTTTATGGCGAAATGTCAAACTTTGGCGGGGCGCCACGGCAAGGGTGTTTTGTGAAAACTCAATTTTTTTGATAACTTTTGATCACAAAGGTCTTAAGATGATGCTGACCCGATATGAAGTTGATCGGATTAAATCTGTAGGAGGAGTTCGTCGAAGTACGAGGCATGGAAATGGTCAAAACAAGGACAAAATGGCACATTAAGAGCAAAATGGCGGACTTCCTGTTGCATGTTGGGTATAGCTCCAAGAGACATTTAAGTGTGGCTCGATGAAATACATATGCCCACCGAATTTCGTTCGCCTACATCAAACTGAAAGGTGGGGCTCGCCATTTTAAACTTTCCAGGGGGCGCTCTTGAGCCGTTTTGCCACGCCCATTTCCGTCACCAATGAAATATCCGATTTTCACCGGGACTGATGTATCTGCAAAGTTTCATCCGTTTTCATCGATGTTTAGGCCGCCAAAAAGGCATTTGTTTGGGGAGAAGAAGAATAAGGAGAATAAGGAGAATAAGGAGAATAATAATCCTTCGAAATACAATAGGGCCTCGCACCGCCAGTGCTCGGGCCCTAATAATCCTTCGAGTTTCAATAGGGCCTCGCACCGCCAGTGCTCGGGCCCTAACTAGTGCTGCGAGCAGCAGTGAGCGGGCCCTCGCACCCCACGCGTGTCGGGGTGCTGCTCCGTTAAAGGCTGTGCTATTGCGGTGTGCAGTACTGAGAGAAACTTCCTGTCACCAGTAGGTGGCGCTCTAGGCGTGACTCAATACCGAAGCATAGATGTGTTCAGGACGGTACCTTGATGAAGCGTGAGAAATGTTGAGTAAATCGGATAACGTATGTAGGAGTTATGAGGACTTCCTGTTTCACCAGTAGGTGGCGCTGTCAGTGTGACTCAATACCGACACATAGATGGGTTCAGAAGGCCACCTTCATGAAGCGTCAGCAATTTGGTGCAAATCGGATGATGTATGCAGGAGTTATGAGGACTTCCTGTTTCACCAATAGGTGGCGCTATACGTATGACGCAATACTGACACATAGATGTGTTCAGGACAGAACCGTCATGAAGCGTGAGCTATATTGGACAAATTGGATAATAAATGGAGGAGTTATGAGGACTTCCTGTTTCACCAATAGGTGGCGCTATAAGTATGACGCAATACTGACACATAGATGTGTTCAGGAGAGAACCGTCATGAAGCGTGAGATAAATCGGACAAATCGGATAATGTATGGAGGAGTTATGAGGACTTCCTGTTTCACCAATAGGTGGCGCTATAAGTATGACGCAATACTGACACATAGATGTGTTCAGAAGGTGACCTTCATGAAGCGTCAGCAATTTGGTGCAAATCGGATGATGTATGCAGGAGTTATGAGGACTTCCTGTTTAACCAATAGGTGGCGCTATAAGTATGACGCAATACTGACACATAGATGTGTTCAGGACAGAACCGTCATGAAGCGTGAGATAAATCGGACAAATCGGATAATGTATGGAGGAGTTATGAGGACTTTCTGTTTCACCAATAGGTGGCGCTATAAGTATGACGCAATACTGACACATAGATGTGTTCAGAAGGTGACCTTCATGAAGCGTCAACAATTTGGTGCAAATCGGATGATGTATGCAGGAGTTATGAGGACTTCCTGTTTCACCAATAGGTGGCGCTATAAGTATGACGCAATACTGACACATAGATGTGTTCAGGACAGAACCCTCATGAAGCATGAGATATATCGGACAAATCGGATAATGTATGGAGGAGTTATGAGGACTTCCTGTTTCACCAATAGGTGGCGCTATAAGTATGACGCAATACTGACACATAGATGTATTCAGGACAGAACCGTCATGAAGCGTGAGATAAATCGGACAAATCGGATAATGTATGGAGGAGTTATGAGGACTTCCTGTTTCACCAATAGGTGGCGCTATAAGTATGACGCAATACTGACACATAGATGTGTTCAGGACAGAACCGTCATGAAGCGTGAGATATATCGGACAAAGCGGATAATGTATGGAGGAGTTATGAGGACTTCCTGTTTTACCAATAGGTGGCGCTATAAGTATGACGTAATACTGACACAGATGTGTTCAGGACAGAACCTTCATGAAGCGTGAGATATATTGGACGAATTGGATAATGTATGGAGGAGTAATGAGAATTTCCTGTTTCACCAATAGGTGGCGCTATAAGTATGATGCAATACTGACACATAGATGTGTTCAGGACAGAACCGTCATGAAGCGTGAGATATATCGGACGAATTGGATAATGTATGTAGGAGTTATGAGGACTTCCTGTTTCACCAATAGGTGGCGCTATAAGTATGACGCAATACTGACACATAGATGTGTTCAGGACAGAACCGTCATGAAGTTTGAGATATATCGGACAAATCCGATAATGTATGGAGGAGTTATGGGGACTTCCTGTTTCACCAATAGGTGGCGCTATAAGTATGATGTAATACTGACACATAGATGTGTTCAGGACAGAACCGTCATGAAGCGTGAGATATATCGGACAAATTGGCTAATGTATGTAGGAGTTATGAGGACTTCCTGTTTCACCAATAGGTGGCGCTATAAGTATGACGCAATACTGACACATAGATGTGTTCAGGACAGAACCGTCATGAAGCGTGAGATATATCGGACAAATTGGATAATGTATGGAGGAGTTATGAGGACTTCCTGTTTCACCAATAGGTGGCGCTATAAGTATGACGCAATACTGACACATAGATGTGTTCAGGACAGAACCGTCATGAAGCGTGAGATATATCGGACAAATTGGATAATGTATGGAGGAGTTATGAGGACTTCCTGTTTCACCAATAGGTGGCGCTATAAGTATGACGCAATACTGACACATAGATGTGTTCAGGACAGAACCGTCATGAAGCGTGAGATATATCGGACAAATTGGATAATGTATGGAGGAGTTATGAGGACTTCCTGTTTCACCAATAGGTGGCGCTATAAGAATGACGCAATACTGACACATAGATGTGTTCAGGACAGAACCGTCATGAAGCGTGAGATATATCGGACAAATTGGATAATGTATGGAGGAGTTATGAGGACTTCCTGTTTCACCAATAGGTGGCGCTATAAGTATGACGCAATACTGACACATAGATGTGTTCAGGACAGAACCGTCATGAAGCGTGAGATATATCGGACAAATTGGATAATGTATAGAGGAGTTATGAGTACTTCCTGTTTCACCAGTAGGTGGCGCTGTAAGTGTGACTCAATATCGACGCATAGATGTGTTCAGAAGGTGACCTTCACGAAGCGTCAGTAATTTGGTGCAAATCGGATGATGTATGCAGGAGTTATGAGGACTTCCTGTTTCACCAATAGGTGGCGCTATAAGTATGACGCAATACTGACACATAGATGTGTTCAGGACAGAACCGTCATGAAGCGTGAGATATATCGGACAAATTGGATAATGTATGGAGGAGTTATGAGGACTTCCTGTTTCACCAGCAGGTGGTGCTGTAAGTGTGACTCAATACCGACACATAGATGGGTTCAGAAGGCCACCTTCATGAAGCATCAGCAATTTGGTGCAAATCGGATGATGTATGCAGGAGTTATGAGGACTTCCTGTTTCACCCATAGGTGGCGCTATACGTATGACGCAATACTGACACATAGATGTGTTCAGGACAGAACCGTCATGAAGCGTGAGCTATATCGGACAAATGGGATAATGTATGGAGGAGTTATGAGGACTTCCTGTTTCACCAATAGGTGGCGCTATAAGTATGACGCAATACTGACACATAGATGTGTTCAGGACAGAACCGTCATGAAGCGTGAGATATATCGGACAAATTGGATAATGTATGGAGGAGTTATGAGGACTTCGTGTTTTATGGCAAAATGTCAAACTTTGGCGGGGCGCCACGGCAAGGGTGTTTGGTGAAAACTAAATTTTTTTGATAACTTTTGATCACAAAGGTCTTAAGATGAAGCTGACCCGATATGAAGTTGATCGGATGAAATCTGTAGGAGGAGTTCGTCGAAGTACGAGGCATGGAAATGGTCAAAACAAGGACAAAATGGCACATTAAGAGCAAAATGGCGGACTTCCTGTTGCATGTTGGGTATAGCTCCAAGAGACATTTAAGTGTGGCTCGATGAAATACATATGCCCACCGAATTTCGTTCGCCTACATCAAACTGAAAGGTGGGGCTCGCCATTTTAAACTTTCCAGGGGGCGCTCTTGAGCCGTTTTGCCACACCCATTTCCGTCACCCATGAATTATCAAATTTTTCACCGGGACTGACGTATCTGCAAAGTTTCATCCGTTTTCATCGATGTTCAGGCCGCCTAAAAGGCATTTGTTTGGAGTAAAGAAGGAGAAGAAGGAGAAGTATAATAATAACTAGTGCTGCGAGCAGCAGTGAGCGGGCCCTCGCACCCCACGCGTGTCGGGGTGCTGCACCGTTAAAGGCTGTGCTATTTCGGTGTGCAGTACTGAGAGAAACTTCCTGTCACCAGTAGGTGGCGCTCTAGGCGCGACTCAATACCGAAGCATAGATGTGTTCAGGACGGTACCTTGATGAAGCGTGAGAAATGTTGAGTAAATCGGATAACGTATGTAGGAGTTATGAGGACTTCCTGTTTCACCACTAGGTGGCGCTGTAAGTGTGACTCAATACCGACACATAGATGGGTTCAGAAGGCCACCTTCATGAAGCGTCAGCAATTTGGTGCAAATCGGATGATGTATGCAGGAGTTATGAGGACTTCCTGTTTCACCAATAGGTGGCGCTATACGTATGACGCAATACTGACACATAGATGTGTTCAGGACAGAACCGTCATAATGCGTGAGCTATATCGGACAAATTGGATAATAAATGGAGGAGTTATGAGGACTTCCTTTTTCACCAATAGGTGGCGCTATAAGTATGACGCAATACTGAAACATAGATGTGTTCAGGACAGAACTGTCATGAAGCGTGAGAAATATCGGACAAATCGGATAATGTATGTAGGAGTTATGAGGACTTCCTGTTTCACCAACAGGTGGCGCTATAAGTATGACGCAATACTGACACATAGATGTGTTCAGGACAGAACCGTCATGAAGCGTGAGATATATCGGACAAATTGGATAATGTATGGAGGAGTTATGAGGACTTCCTGTTTCACCAATAGGTGGCGCTATAAGTATGACGCAATACTGACACATAGATGTGTTCAGGACAGAACCGTCATGAAGCGTGAGATATATCGGACAAATTGGATAATGTATGGAGGAGTTATGAGGACTTCCTGTTTCACCAATAGGTGGCGCTATAAGTATGACGCAATACTGACACATAGATGTGTTCAGGACAGAACCGTCATGAAGCGTGAGATATATCGGACAAATTGGATAATGTATGTAGGAGTTATGAGGACTTCGTGTTTTATGGCGAAATGTCAAACTTTGGCGGGGCGCCACGGCAAGGGTGTTTGGTGAAAACTCAATTTTTTTGATAACTTTTGATCACAAAGGTCTTAAGATGAAGCTGACCCGATATGAAGTTGATCGGATGAAATCTGTAGGAGGAGTTCGTCGAAGTACGAGGCATGGAAATGGTCAAAACAAGGACAAAATGGCACATTAAAAGCAAAATGGCGGCCTTCCTGTTGCATGTTGGGTATAGCTCCAAGAGACATTTTAGTGCGTCTCGATGAACTTCATATGCCGTCCGAATTTCGTTCGCCTACATCAAACTGAAAGGTGGGGCTCGCCATTTTAGATTTTCCAGGGGGCGCTCTTGAGCCGTTTGGCCACGCCCATTTCCGTCACCCATGAATTATCAAATTTTTCACCGGGACTGACGTATCTGCAAAGTTTCATCCGTTTTCATCGATGTTCAGGCCGCCTAAAAGGCATTTGTTTGGAGTAAAGAAGGAGAAGGAGAAGGAGAAGGAGAAGGAGAAGAATAATAATCCTTCGAGTTTCAATAGGGCCTCGCACCGCCAGTGCTCGGGCCCTAATAATAATCCTTCGAAATTCAATAGGGCCTCGCACCGCCAGTGCTCGGGCCCTAACTAGGGCTGCGAGCAGCAGTGAGCGGGCCCTCGCACCCCATGCGTGTCGGGGTGCTGCGCCGTTAAAGGCTGTGCTATTTCGGTGTGCAGTACTGAGAGAAACTTCCTGTCACCAGTAGGTGGCGTTCTAGGCGTGACTCAATACCGAAGCATAGATGTGTTCAGGACGGTACCTTGATGAAGCGTGAGAAATGTTGACTAAATCGGATAACGTATGTAGGAGTTATGAGGACTTCCTGTTTCACCAGTAGGTGGCGCTGTAAGTGTGACTCAATACCGACACATAGATGGGTTCAGAAGGCCACCTTCATGAAGCGTCAGCAATTTGGTGCAAATCGGATGATGTATGCAGGAGTTATGAGGACTTCCTGTTTCACCAATAGGTGGCGCTATTCGTATGACGCAATACTGACACATAGATGTGTTCAGGACAGAACCGTCATGAAGCGTGAGATATATCGGACAAATTGGATAATGTATGGAGGAGTTATGAGGACTTCCTGTTTCACCAATAGGTGGCGCTATAAGTATGACGCAATACTGAAACATAGATGTGTTCAGGACAGAACCGTCATGAAGTGTGAGATATATCGGACAAATTGGATAATGTATGGAGGAGTTATGAGGACTTCCTGTTTCACCAATAGGTGGCGCTATAAGTATGACGCAATACTGACACATAGATGTGTTCAGGACAGAACCGTCATGAAGCGTGAGATATATCGGACAAATTGGATAATGTATGGAGGAGTTATGAGGACTTCGTGTTTTATGGCAAAATGTCAAACTTTGGCGGGGCGCCACGGCAAGGGTGTTTGGTGAAAACTCAATTTTCTTGATAACTTTTGATCACAAAGGTCTTAAGATGAAGCTGACCGAATATGAAGTTGATCGGATGAAATCTGTAGGAGGAGTTCGTTGAAATACGAGGCATGGAAATGGTCAAAACAAGGACAAAATGGCACATTAAAAGCAAAATGGCGGCCTTCCTGTTGCATGTTGGGTACAGCTCCAAGAGACATTTTAGTGTGGCTCGATGAAATACATATGCCCACCGAATTTCGTTCGCCTACATCAAACCGAAAGGTGGGGCTCACCATTTTAAATTTTCCAGGGGGCGCTCTTGAGCCGTTTTGCCACGCCCATTTCCCTCACCCATGAATTATCAAATTTTTCACCGGGACTGACGTATCTGCAAAGTTTTATCCGTTTTCATCGATGTTTAGGCCGCCAAAAAGGCATTTGTTTGGGGAGAAGAAGAAGGAGAAGAAGGAGAAGAATAATAATAACTAGGGCTGCGAGCAGCAGTGAGCGGGCCCTCGCACCCCACGCGTGTCGGGGTGTGGCGCCGTTAAAGGGTGTGCTATTTCGGTGTCCAGTACTTACAGAAACTTCCTGTCACCAGTAGGTGGCGCTCTAAGCGTGACTCAATACCGACGCATAGATGTGTTCAGGACGGTACCTTGATGAAGCGTGAGAAATGTTGTGTAAATCGGACAAAGTATGTAGGAGTTACGAGGACTTCCTGTAAGCAGTAGGTGGCGCTGTAGGTATGACGCAATACTGACCTACAGATGTGTTCAAGATGCGACCTTCATCAAGCATGAGCAATTTGGAGTAAATCGGATAATGTATGTAGGAGTTATGAGTACTTCCTGTTTCACCAGTAGGTGGCGCTGTAAGTGTAACTCAATACCGATGATAGATGTGTTCAGAAGGTGACCTTCATGAAGCGTCAGCAATTTGGTGCAAATCGGATGATGTATGCAGGAGTTATGAGGATTTCCTGTTTCACCAATAGGTGGCGCTATAAGTATGACGCAATACTGACACATAGATGTATTTAGGACAGAACCGTCATGAAGCGTGAGATAAATCGGACAAATCGGATAATGTATGGAGGAGTTATGAGGACTTCCTGTTTCACCAATAGGTGGCGCTATAAGTATGACGCAATACTGACACATAGATGTGTTCAGGACAGAACCGTCATGAAGCGTGAGATATATCGGACAAATTGGATAATGTATGGAGGAGTTATGAGGACTTCCTGTTTCATCAATAGGTGGCGCTATAAGTATGATGCAATACTGACACATAGATGTGTTCAGGACAGAACCGTCATGAAGCGTGAGATATATCGGACAAATTGGATAATGTATGGAGGAGTTATGAGGACTTCCTGTTTAACCAATAGGTGGCGCTATAAGTATGACGCAATACTGACACATAGATGTGTTCAGGACAGAACCGTCATGAAGCGTGAGATATATCGGACGAATCGGATAATGTATGGAGGAGTTATGAGGACTTCCTGTTTCACCAATAGGTGGCGCTATAAGTATGATGCAATACTGACACATAGATGTGTTCAGGACAGAACCGTCATGAAGCGTGAGATATATCGGACAAATTGGATAATGTATGGAGGAGTTATGAGTACTTCCTGTTTCACCAATAGGTGGCGCTATAAGTATGACGCAATACTGACACATAGATGTGTTCAGGACAGAACCGTCATGAAGCGTGAGATATATCGGACAAATTGGATAATGTATGGAGGAGTTATGAGGACTTCCTGTTTCACCAATAGGTGGCGCTATAAGTATGACGCAATACTGACACATAGATGTGTTCAGGACAGAACCGTCATGAAGCGTGAGATATATCGGACAAATTGGATAATGTATGGAGGAGTTATGAGGACTTCCTGTTTCACCAATAGGTGGCGCTATAAGTATGACGCAATACTGACACATAGATGTGTTCAGGACAGAACCGTCATGAAGCGTGAGATATATCGGACAAATTGGATAATGTATGGAGGAGTTATGAGGACTTCCTGTTTCACCAATAGGTGGCGCTATAAGTATGACGCAATACTGACACATAGATGTGTTCAGGACAGAACCGTCATGAAGCGTGAGATATATCGGACAAATTGGATAATGTATGTAGTAGTTATGAGGACTTCCTGTTTCACCAATAGGTGGCGCTATAAGTATGACGCAATACTGACACATAGATGTGTTCAGGACAGAACCGTCATGAAGCGTGAGATATATCGGACAAATTGGATAATGTATGGAGGAGTTATGAGTACTTCCTGTTTCACCAATAGGTGGCGCTATAAGTATGACGCAATACTGACACATAGATGTGTTCAGGACAGAACCGTCATGAAGCGTGAGATATATCGGACAAATTGGATAATGTATGGAGGAGTTATGAGGACTTCCTGTTTCACCAATAGGTGGCGCTATAAGTATGACGCAATACTGACACATAGATGTGTTCAGGACAGAACCGTCATGAAGCGTGAGATATATCGGACAAATTGGATAATGTATGGAGGAGTTATGAGGACTTCCTGTTTCACCAATAGGTGGCGCTATAAGTATGACGCAATACTGACACATAGATGCGTTCAGGACAGAACCGTCATGAAGCGTGAGATATATCGGACAAATTGGATAATGTATGGAGGAGTTATGAGGACTTCGTGTTTTATGGCGAAATGTCAAACTTTGGCAGGGCGCCACGGCAAGGGTGTTTGGTGAAAACTCAATTTTTTTGATAACTTTTGATCACAAAGGTCTTAAGATGAAGCTGACCCGATATGAAGTTGATCGGATGAAATCTGTAGGAGGAGTTCGTCGAAGTACGAGGCATGGAAATGGTCAAAACAAGGACAAAATGGCACATTAAGAGCAAAATGGCGGACTTCCTGTTGCATGTTGGGTATAGCTCCAAGAGACATTTAAGTGTGGCTCGATGAAATACATATGCCCACCGAATTTCGTTAGCCTACATCAAACTGAAAGGTGGGGCTCGCCATTTTAAACTTTCCAGGGGGCGCTCTTGAGCCGTTTTGCCACGCCCATTTCCGTCACCCATGAATTATCAAATTTTTCACCGGGACTGACGTATCTGCAAAGTTTCATCCGTTTTCATCGATGTTCAGGCCGCCTAAAAGGCATTTGTTTGGAGTAAAGGAGAAGAAGAAGGAGAAGAAGGAGAAGAATAATAATCCTTCGAGTTTCAATAGGGCCTCGCACCGCCAGTGCTCGGGCCCTAATAATCCTTCGAGTTTCAATAGGGCCTCGCACCGCCAGTGCTCGGGCCCTAATAACATATGTGCACACACACATACACACACAAACAGGGACATATACATACAGTACAAATACACACTTACACAAACAAGCACATATATATACTAATGTATGTAATGTAATGTAATATACAGTACGAATACCGATATACATAGGCCTACTACTGTATACACATGTGGATACACACACAAACCGACACATATACATACAGTACAAGTACATACTTACACAAACAGGCACATATACATACGGTACAAGTACAAATATACATATGCCTACTATACATATGTGGATACACACATACACACAGACAAGGACATACAGTATACATACAATACAGATACAGTACATAGAACTACCATACATACATCCAAACATATACATGCCCCCATGCACTCAATTCGGTAATTAAAGGCTGTCAGGTCTTAATTAAAAAGAATGGATTGCCTCCTATTCCATGCCTTAGAGATGAACTTAGCTGTCTTAAATACTTAGACTCTAAATAGCCATTCTAACTTCTGATTATGATTATTATGATTGGCTGTTAGAACACAACACAGTAATGGACTGCCTAGTCCCATATACTACATCAAGTCTTCTTTGTTCCAAACATGTAAGGAGGGGCTATAGTGTAATGATACTGCTATGACTGAATATTAAATGTATTGTGTTTCAAGTGTAGGAAGCTAATAGCATCCTTCCCCTGTGCACTTGAGGTGAACTTTCAACATCTTAGACATAGGAGAGAGGCAATTAAATATTGATTAGGCTTCTTTGAGAGGAAACTTTAACCAATGCAGTCATCTGTAGTCAGCAGAACAGAGCAGCACACACTTGCCTGCCTTCGGTGACAGACTCAGCCGCAGAATGGGGCATGTCTCCTTGGAAGTAAGCTGTTGACTGACTCATCACATCTTCAGGGTGCTACAGCAGAGGATGTGCCCTCTCAGTTTTCCTCAGATACGTATGTGTCTTTTTAATTGCTTTGGAAGCCACCCCAGGATGGTTCAGCTAACGTAGAGTGCACCTTAGCGCTCCTGAGAGATTTGTTACAGGGCGGCATGTTTTTTTATTACTGTGTCCACAGGCTGCCATCACCAGTAATGAAGAAACAACACAACACTGGACTGAAGGACTGGTTTGTAGCCAGTGAGGCGATATTGTGGTGTGGGTACCAAGGACACCTGGTTATGTGGGATAGGTGTGGAGGTCCACAGGTGTACAGTAGCTGGCAGGGAGGCTTGGTCGCCTGACCTCTAGACAGACTCGGAGAGAATACACCGAGAACAGCAAAAACTTCTTTGCAGAGAGGAAGCAAAAGCAGGCTTGTGGCAGAACAAGCCCGGGAGCTAAAATCACCTGACTCTCCCCTAGGAGAACTTCAAGAAGGCAGGGCAGTGCAGAGTGGAGGACAACAATGCACACATGCGCAGGCTTGGCATATGAACAATTCCTGTGTGTATTTCAGCAGAGGGCCCAGACGCCCAGTAAT
This sequence comes from Borostomias antarcticus, assembly GCF_949987555.1. NCBI lineage: Eukaryota > Metazoa > Chordata > Actinopteri > Stomiiformes > Stomiidae > Borostomias > Borostomias antarcticus. The sequence continues at coordinate 5,778,394 of NC_140258.1, forward strand.
GGCATTAGATGCCTTTCCCATGCCAGCTCTGCAGAGACCCTAATCACGGCAGGCTTTATTATGTACACAGGGGGACAGTGTGACGCATGGGGCTCAGGCAAATGTATGCAAATACCACTACTGCCTACTCAGCATTAAGTATTCTGCCCTCACATCATGGCTCACACACATCAACCGAGGCACACAATGGCGCGCACATGCACACAGGCGTACACAGGCGCGCGCACACACGCACACACACACACATACTGTATACACACACACACGCACACATGCCCCCCATAACACACACACATGCACACACACACACACTCCAATACAGACATGTACACACATTTCATTAATATAAAATACATATTGCAGTAGTTTCATTTCTTGCTAGGGAGTAGACTTAAGAGAGAGAGAGAGAGAGACTTAAGAGAGAGAATTAAGACTGTTTCTGTGAGATGAAAAACAGCTTGTCAAGTGGGGTGACCCTGCGGAGTCAGCCAGTCTTCCTAACGCAGATTAAACATCCATGTCATGCGCCATACTAAGAAATTAAAGAGTGTTGAACACCATCTTCCACACACAGGATCAGCTCTGGCAGGCTCAGTACGGTGGTGTTTAGCAGACCTGGGACTGAATAGAGGTCAGTACATGAATGATGACTGACGAAGGCAATCAGGAACACTTCTCCCCTACACTCAGCCTCTCCCACAGAACTGTATGGGTTCATTATGAAGCCCATCTACACCACTTAAGCGGGCTCACCCCTATCGATCCCTCTCTCCCTCCCTAGCCTCACACCCTCTCCTTCCCTAGCCTCACCCAGCATCACATCCTCTCTTTCCTCAGCCTCACCCAGCATCACATCCTCTCTTTCCTCAGCCTCACATCCTCTCTCCCTCCCTAGCCTCACACCCTCTCCTTCCCTAGCCTCACCCAGCCTCACACCCTCTCCTTCCCTAGCCTCACCCAGCATCACATCCTCTCTTTCCTCAGCCTCACCCAGCATCACATCCTCTCTTTCCTCAGCCTCACATCCTCTCTCCCTCCCTAGCCTCACACCCTCTCCTTCCCTAGCCTCACCCAGCATCACATCCTCTCTTTCCTCAGCCTCACATCCTCTCTCCCTCCCTAGCCTCACACCCTCTCCTTCCCTAGCCTCACCCAGCATCACATCCTCTCTTTCCTCAGCCTCACCCAGCATCACATCCTCTCTTTCCTCAGCCTCACATCCTCTCTCCCTCCCTAGCCTCACACCCTCTCCTTCCCTAGCCTCACCCAGCATCACATCCTCTCTTTCCTCAGCCTCACATCCTCTCTCCCTCCCTAGCCTCACACCCTCTCCTTCCCTAGCCTCACCCAGCATCACATCCTCTCTTTCCTCAGCCTCACGTCCTCTCTCCCTCCCCAGCCTCACGTCCTCTCTCCCTCCCCAGCCTCACACCCTCTCCTTCCCTAGCCTCACCCAGCATCACATCCTCTCTTTCCTCAGCCTCACATCGTCTCTCCCTCCCCAGTCTCATATCCTCTCTCCCTCCCCAGCCTCACAACCTCTCTCCCTCCCCAGCCTCACATCCTCTCTCCCTCCCCAGCCTCACAACCTCTCCCTCCCCAGCCTCACAACCTCTCTCCCTCCCCAGCCTCACATCCTCTCTCCCTCCCCAGCCTCACAACCTCTCTCCTTCCCCAGCCTCATATTCTCTCTCCCTCCCCAGCCTCATATTCTCTCTCCCTCCCCAGCCTCACAACCTCTCTCCCTCCCCAGCCTCACATCCTCTCTCCCTCCCCAGCCTCACATCCTCTCCCTCCCCAGCCTCACAACCTCTCTCCCTCCCCAGCCTCACATCCTCTCTCCCTCCCCAGCCTCACAACCTCTCCCTCCCCAGCCTCACATCCTCTCTCTCTCCCCAGCCTCACATCCTCTCTCCCTCCCCAGCCTCACAACCTCTCCCTCCCTAGCCTCACATCCTCTCTCCCTCCCCAGCCTCACATCCTCTCCTTCCCCAGCCTCACATCCTCTCTCCCTCCCCAGCCTCACATCCTCTCTCCCTCCCCAGCCTCACATCCTCTCTCCCTCCCCAGCCTCACATCCTCTCTCCCTCCCCAGCCTCACATCCTCTCTCCCTCCCCAGCCTCACATCCTCTCTCCCTCCCCAGCCTCATATCCTCTCTCCCTCCCCAGCCTCACTCCCTCCCCAGCCTCACATCCTCTCTCCCTCCCCAGCCTCACATCCTCTCTCCCTCCCCAGCCTCACTCCCTCCCCAGCCTCCTCACATCCTCTCCTTCCCCAGCCTCACATCCTCTCTCCCTCCCCAGCCTCACAACCTCTCCCTCCCCAGCCTGACTTATCTTCTATCAGTTCTGCTCATATTGAAAGGAAAGGACCAGTAATTAAATACAGAAATTAATGAAAGATAAAGAGAGAGAAAAACTTAAAGTTATTCAGCACTTTGCTGAATATACTGTATCATGACTGCTTAGAACAACAGACGTCAATCATACAGTATGACAGTCTCAGCACTGCAATCATACAGTACTACGACATCCTCGGTAGGCTGTCACTGTCACCACTGAATGAACAAGACTTCAATCAATCCGTATGAGACCGTCAATACTGTCCTTGTCACCTCGGAATGAACAATAGACTTCCATCTCACAGTAGGACATCATCCGTACCGTCACAGTCCCCTCTGAAGGGGTTTCTGACAAGGAAAACACTGATTGCTACTGTTGATAACTGATACTGGGTTGATAACACTGAGAGAAGTGGCACAGAACCAAGTCTAGTGTTGTGATTCTTCCTCCCCTCTAAACGGCATGTTTTACCTCAGGTTGTTATTATCCTGGTTGTTCTCCATCAAGCTTCCTGGTAGCCTTAAGATAAACTGCAAGTTTTCAAGGTGCTCTCGTGGCAACATTGTTGAGTGCTTCTGAGTGCCTGAAAGAAGAAAAATACGTCAACCTCCACGGGCATCACAGACTCATTGTTGACAAACAAGGGAAGGATGGGCTCTTTTGTAAGCTCTTGTAAGCTTTAGAAGTAACACGGCACATTTTTGTGAAATAACTTTGCCTTACTGAATGAACCATGCTACAATGTATAAGACAGAAATTACAAATGGTACAAAACAGAGTAGCATGTATAGAGTAGACTACAGAAGGGATGTGGTTACAGAACAGGAGGACATTTAGTATTGGCAAAAGCAAGAACAAATGCAATCAAAAAAACAGTCCTGTACCGAGCCATGTATGAATGGAATTCACTCCCTAGACATATCACACAAGAAAACAGTAAACATTGATTTAAAAGCTTAGAAAAAAAGCATCTATTGACTAGAGTGTTTGAAGTGGCGTGAATTGGACTAATATTTTGTAATTCAATACTAGTGGCCAACGGATTATGTTCGGCAAACGTTTGGGACACTGGAGTGAAACAACTATTGATGTATTATGATTATACATCTGTGTCTGTTTTTCTCTGCTTTCCAATTCAAAGCCCCATATGATTGGAACAACCTCCCTAATTCTCTCCGTTCCATTTCTTCACTGTACATTTTTAGGACTGCACTACCTGCTCATCTGAATACAGCCTGTTCCTGTTTCTAATTGAGTTAATTCCTACAAAGTGTTCTGAGGAGGTGGGTGGGTTGGGGATTGTGACTGGTGACTGAATGTATGTATGTGTCCAATGTGTTTTTGTGTACTTGTAATTTGTGTTCCTGTAATTTGTACTGTTGATGCATTTGTACTTTGGTCCCCCTCGAAAACGAGATGCTTCATTTGAAGTGGTTTTCCTTCAATAAAGTTACCTATAATGTTATGTGTTATGTGTAATGGATACATGGGAATAATTTTTACTGCTCACTTGGGTGAACTGCTTTTTTTGCTTCCCTCTAGAATATGTAGGGTTGGGTCCTATGTCCATCCCCTCATTGCTCTCTGTAAAGCACATTGTGTTGCCTCTGTGTATGAAATGTGCTATACAAATAAAGTTTGATTTAATTTGATATGTCACTTCTAAAGGTTGGTGTTGATGACCCCAGGAAGAAGCCGCTGCAATGCTGTAGCTAATAGGGATTCAAATAAACAAAGCTAAACCAAACCTTGATCATGCGAGTGGGAGCCCAGGCCTCCCCTCCACCCATGTCACAATGGGGTCCTGTGATTACAAATGACATCTCTCAAATGGCATGTCATTTTCGAGAGTAAATGTACCAGGCCTGGTGTAAGCCGCTGAAAGAAAAGAGAAAAAATGTAGAAAAAAGCAATTCTACATTGCAGCCCTCACATTACAGACTGGGTTATTTCCATGGCAGGCGTCAGCAGCGAGGAAACCATCCCTTTCATATACTCTCCTTTGTGCGAGCGAAATGGAAAAGTGCAACACGTCACTACTGGATTCCAAATGAGAAGAGTGGCGTGTCTGAGAACCATGTTCATGTTTCACAGTGGAGGGGATGGATCTTGGAGGGGCCCTGCTCCAACTACAGCAGAGACGAACACATGGAGGGAGAGGTACCAGGAGCATGGAGCAGGTGCGTGTGTGTAGGCATGTGTTTGTTTGTACGCGTTCCTGTGCTAGCTTTGTAAATTACCAAACTTTATTTCAATAAAAGTTTTTCTAACCATTTGGCAGTAGGCTACCACTGCCTCCGCGACCCACTTGATGGCGCTCTGCGGCCCACTGGTTGAGAATGGCTGGTCTAGTGTACTGCCCACGGCCATGCAACTGGGCATGCGATGGTATTCTCACAAAAGTAATTTCTGAGTTTTCTGAGAAAATGTTGCACTGACACAACAACAAAGTTTTGCCAGGTTTGCTATGCATTAAATATGACTTCCACAAAAAGTATGGAGTGAACTTCCAACGGGGGGTTAATAGACTTTCAAACACAGACAATAATAGTCTGCTGTTCCATTACAGTCACATCCTCCCATCTCTGGAAGGGAGTTGTGGTGGGAGGAGGGGAACAGCCTGCTTCTTGCCGTTCTCTTCCTTCTCAATCAAACAAGTTGTCCCTTTAAGAGGTACTACTGTATGATAATGTACGCCTGCTTGTAGAGTGTATTGGCTGTCATGCAAATGTGCCATATGTTTTACCCAACTAAGTCAAAATTAATCATAATCAGACGACTGGGGCTTGAATTAAACATCAAATGAGTTGGCAAGTATTTACAATCCTTAAATATCAGAACAGAACATGAGAGGTTGGTGAATAGTAATGCTGCTTTGTACTGAGGGAAATTACTCATTCAGAACACAATTAGTCTAGCAGTTGGTGAAGCCTCCTGCTATGCAAATTAATTATCATTAGCAATCAACCTTTTCTGTGTCCATGAAAGCAGGCCATAAATCCATTCATAATCGCTTCCATCACCAATCGCACACAAAATACAATTAATCGAAGGGCCAATAGTGATATTTTCACAAAATACCACCTAACGTGACCAAAGAGTTTTGGTAATTTTGTTTTCCTCTAGTTTATATTTTGGCATGATAACCCTGCATATCTAGTAGCTTAATGATAGCAATCACTCTATAAACAAACATATATAATAATAACAATATATCTGGAAACCAATGGTCTTACAAACAGTGAATATTATGAACTATGAACATGAACAGTTGAAAAGATAGGCACATATGAGCGCTGGGCTAGGTACAGTAATGATCATAATGAAATTAATAGAACCCGGCCTGCACACTTTTATGCTCCAATCTTGACTTTTACTAGACATTTGAGCCTCTGCTCTTCGTCAGGTCATCTTACAAACTGGGTGTCACTCACACCCTTATACAGTAAATAGACACCCACAGGTCACCTCATCAATAGTGGGTAGTCATACACAATAGTCACAATACACTTCATATGCATAATATAAAGTACTGTACATATAATACCATGTAAATCAAAGACATGATTGTCAACATCTAGTTAAAATTGATTCACATCATCAGGTGTGGCTTATGGTGAGACAGATGATCCTCTATAAACAAACCTAAACTATATTTTGGGAAGCCAATGCGCAAATTGTCCAGCAATGGGACAAATAAATATTTTGAATGAACTTCAACAAGCCGTACTCGAAGATGAGAATGTCACCAAATCCACCACCAGAAAATCCCTCTCAATGAGAGCATCACAATGAGAGCTGATTGAGCTACTGCCTGTACTGAGACCCCTAGCCAAGGCAACGGAAATCATGTGTGGGGAACACATGCACGTCAGGCTCTCATTCATCTACCCTGTTATCCTCAACCTAGAAGGGGTGCTGAGAGTTGAAGAGACCAATCTCGCAGCAGCTTGCAACTTCAAAAACACAAACAGCTGAAAGCCAGGTTCAAGTTGGAAGACTTGGCAGGGTCCGTTCCCATCATGGCATGTATACTTGATCCCAGGTTTAAAGACCTCCATTTCATCCCGGAGAACACCAGAGTGGAGTTTAAAAGCAACCTGATTGAACAACTCTGACTCTGAGGGTGCGTTAAAGAGAGACAAGCCTTAATGTTCCATACACCGAGAGGGTGCGCTAAAGAGGGACAAGCCTTAATGTTCCATACACCGAGAGGGTGCGTTAAAGAGAGACAAGCCTTAATGTTCCATACACCGAGAGGGTGCGTTAAAGAGAGACAAGCCTTAATGTTCCATACACCGAGAGGGTGCGTTAAAGAGAGCCAAGCCTTAATGTTCCATACACCGAGAGGGCGCGTTAAAGAGAGACAAGCCTTAATGTTCCATACACCGAGAGGGCGCGTTAAAGAGAGACGAGCCTTAATGTTCCATACACCGAGAGGGCGCGTTAAAGAGAGACAAGACTTAATGTTCCATACACCGAGAGGGTGCGTTAAAGAGAGCCAAGCCTTAATGTTCCATACACCGAGAGGGTGCGTTAAAGAGAGACAAGCCTTAATGTTCCATATACATTTTTATAAAAAAAAAAGTTTTTCAGCTTGATTAGAAAATGTAGCACTTTTTTTTATATATCGGTCCAAAATATCGGTATCGGTCAGCTAAGACTCTCCTAAATCAATATCGGTATCGGACCCAAAAATCTGATATCGGTAGGGCTCTACTTTAGACTGCCATAAAGCTCTTGACCCAACGAATGCACCCTCATGCTGACATCACTGCAATGCTTGACATGAAAAGTCAGATGTAATCTTTCCAGTGTGATGTATGCCCCCCGCCTGCCCCCCACACGCACGCATGCAAGCACACACGCACAATTAATGCTGATGATCATTCAATGATGATTCCACAGCTTTCTTCTATGACATCATAGAACAATCATAGCCATAACAAAGACAACAAACTAAATTCTAAAGATCCATCACACATTCCTTCTCCTCCTGGAGTGCATTCACCATTAATTTCCTGTGAACGTTTCAGACTTTCCTGATGGCTTTTCCGCATTTAAAGCTTCTCATTGGAGTTGCTCTCTTGGTGGCTGCGACCAAGATCGATCCTTCGGGCATCGAGGCCTTCAGAGACACCCTGATGTCTCTCACTGTGCCTGACCTGTGGGCTGCCTCTCCGCCCACTAGAGCGGACCGCGTCTTCATCACCCACGACTGCCACTTACTGGACTATGACGACGCCCGCTTCGCTGGTCTTCAAACGGGGACAGAGACGCCCGACGCCCAGCAGATGGAGACCAGCATGTTCTGGGTCTGGGACCTGTTAGTTAAGACATTTGCGACAAAGAACACCAACGCCCACCAGAAGACGAGAGTAGCCCTGGTCATCCCCATGATCGAAACACCGACAAGGGTCAGAGCTTTGGACAGCGGCGCACAGAAGAAGACCGGCGGGTTCTGGGACCTCTCAGCTAAGACCTCAGCTAAAATATTCCTTGCTGTGGGAGTTACGTTCCTAGGAGCAGCAATGTTCTGCCTTCTGCGAGGAATTCATTAGGGGCAGTCCTCCAGGTAAACTGGGGCAGCATGGAGGGGACTGAGGAGGTTCAGACTGGCCAATAGGAGGAGACTGACAGAAACCTCTGATATTTTCTTTTTTGTTTGTTGTAATAGTTTAATAAAAGTGTCAAAATGTATAGGGTATCTGTTTTTGAGGCTTTCTTGTACCCTAGGCTTACTAAATGGGCTCTGGTAGCCTAGGGAGAAAGAGAGAGGGAGAGAGAGACCTTGCTGCTTTCATATCTCTCAATAGCTGTCTGTTGATATTGTCCACTTATACATTCAACTAGAGCCCGACCGATATATCGGAAGAGCCTATATATCGGCTGTTTTTAGACCTTTTTAACGACATCGGTAACGGCCGTTATGCAGCCGATATGTCCCTATTTAAAAAACATTATTTCCGCCAGGATTTTCCACTTAAACGCTGTAAAATAAAATAAAAACGGATATTTCTACAATTATCCAGTAGAGGGAGCAAGTGAACTGCAGCACTTGTGCCTCCCATATCCACAGCAAAGAGTCAAGACACGACGTGCCTGCCCTGCATTACCGACAGTGCCTTAATGTAAGGTAATGAATGAAGGTTTGTATTATGTGCACTAACTTACTACACAGTTTGAACATTTAACAATACTCAGCAATGAACCTGTGAAAGTTTACGACCACACTGCTTATCAATTCTCATTATCGAGCGAGCTTTGTAACATTTGGTTAACTATTTGAGGTGGCTAGCAAGCTTATTATGAAGTGGCCCTGAGGCAGGTGGAAGTTTTGCTTACCGCAAGATGTTATGAGGGGAAAATGGATCTAACGTTAGCTACATTTGCAGAGGACATCGCTGTATTCTCAAATAAATAACCAGCCGAAATAAAATGGTGACTTAAAGGAAAATGCTCGTTTTTGACAACCTGGACCTTATTTACGACATATTATAAGAAGTTTGACTCACCGAGATCACTTTGGTGTAGTTCGGAGGCCTGTAGAAGAAATTTAAAATCCAGCACGAGCCAGTATATCCATGTTATTACGGTGGACGGGGCAACGAGAATGCAGTTTCTCAAAATCTATTTTCGGCCGCTAAACGGTTGTTTTCATCAATCAGATTGGATGAATCGACAGTTGAGATTCCTCAACGCGAGCCATTGTAGTGGTTTTCAAATACGGGGTCTTTAGCCTCTGTAATATGATCTTTACACGCCTTTCCCCACTTGCTCCAGCACGCATGCGCACAGGCCAGCGCGCAGACTGGCTATTCTCCGGCTCACATTCTCTGCGCTACGATCGGATTGTTGCGGACGAATGACGACGACAATATTCTCGGCACCAACAACGATCGTAGCGCAGAGAATGTGAGCTTATATATAATTGCATGTGATGTCCTATGGAACATAGATTCCATGTGTGCGTCGCTGAATGTTTAATGTAGGTTCCAGTGTGTGCGATCAGAGGTGCAGTCCGATTGCTCATCAGAGGAGGAGAGTGTGGCGGTGACTGTCATGGTCACTCTTGTTCACAGTGTATCCCAACAGTCATTTAGGTGGCACTTCTCTTTTGGCCAATAGAATGTCATTGGGGAATGCAAGGCGTCTTCTCTTCTAGATTGCAACTTCAATGTCGCGTTGCTTGAAATCAGTTATGTTCAATGTTAGTGTGTGCAGGTGTGTGTGCGTGTGTGGTGCATCTTGTGAGGAGGTGACCAGCAAGGTCATTTTTCCTCCGATTCCTCGTCAGAGGAGAGGACAGTGTGATGGCCCATGGTTTTGGCCTTTGAGCCCTCTGGTTCAGCTGCATTCTGATCTCCTGGTGTTTGCGATCCCCTGGTGGACCGTCCTCTGCTGCTTGGACCCGTCGGCAATGGCTTGCATGGGTCCACGAAGTCCTCTCAGATCGCTGTCTGCGTGATGAGTAGAAACTGGTACGGCCCGAGCCACCTCGGCGATTTCAGCTCCTTCGTCTGTGGTCGTGGACCAGGACCCAATCCCCAGGAGAGATGTGATGCAGGAACCCCTCCTTAGCCTCAGGAAATGGCGGTCCTCACTCTGTTGGAGACATCTTTTAGAATGTTATTCAGTGCAAGACAATATTGTATCATATCATCTTCACATGACATGAGACTAATCTTATTTTGGGGAAAACGGTGTGTTAGTCATTTTCATAGGTCGACCAGTAAGGACTTCATATGGAGCCAGCCCTGTAGTCTGGTGCGGTCTCCCTCTCATGTACATGAGTGCCAGAGGTAGAACTTTCATCCATGACAGACCTGTCTCTGCCATCAGCTTGGTGAGCTTTACTTTCAGAGTTTGATTAGCTCTCTCCACTATTCCAGCACTTGCTGGATGATAGCTACAATGCGTTCTAAGGTCAATCTGTAGGCTATTGCAGATTTCCTGAATGACACTATTTACAAAATGGCTCCCTCGATCTGAAGAGAGTTTGGTTGGCAGGCCCCATCTTGGAATGATCTCTCTCAGGAGACTCTTTGCCACTGACAACGCTGAGGCATGCCTGCAAGGAAATACCTCAGTCCATTTGGAGAAAACATTAGTTAATACCAGGCAATATTTGTACCCCTGGCATGGAGAGAGTTCAATAAAATCCATTTTCCAACATTGTTTTGCATGCATATGATGCATTTGGCACAGTTTTGTTCTGCAAAAACCGTGAAACCTGGTGCATACCAATACCTGTTAACATCCTCCCCCACCCCTGTTTTTTGAAACATGATCTGGCCCGTGGGCTAGTTTGAAGCATAATGAAAACATGAACGAGGTAGTACAGGTTTGTCATTAGGCCCTAGATACAGGTTAGTTTGGTGGTGCACTTATTCCTCCATTTATTTTTCTCCGCAGGTGGAGCAGATGCTTGTAGGTCAGAAATGTCTGCCGGGGACAGTGGAGGAATCTTGTCAGGGTCTGTGGATGGTAGAGAGAGCATAGAAAGCACAGGGGAGGAAGCAGAGACAGCCGCAGCTTTTGCAGCGAGCTCTCGGAGGGTGAGGAGAGAGTCCCTGTCTTGGTTCAGCAGGGTGAAGGTGCGGTGGGACACCACACAGCCAGGGCGCCAGCAGCACGTACAGGCTCTTGAACTGAACCCGGTCCATCCCTGTACTGCTCCACTTAGGGCCGGCCCGGGTCGTGCTGCTGGAGGGCTCACCTCGGCGCTCCCGCCTCCAGCACAGGCTGATGAAGTGCTCCATCTGTGGATCCACAGATGAGAGAGACAAACAGAGACAAAACAGAAGAGCAAAAGGAGAGTCCTCTGGTCTGGTCTCCCTGTTTCCCTCTTTGATCAGGAACGGTTATTCAAAATCTGTTGGAGATTCTCAGAAATATGGTTAAGCGCAAGCTCCTGCTTTGGGGAAAAAATGTGGTTATTCAGTCAGGAAAACTTAAACAGGGTGACTGTTCAAGTGTCATTTAGAGCCAGTCTGCAGTAGCCTACAGTGACATCAGGGGCAGTGTTAGAATGACTTCAACACGCCCAGTCCCCAGTCATGATCAAGGCAATTGGATTTGGCTCTAGCAGTTCTCTTGCGATTTTATGAAAAGAAAATAACCCATATTCTCGTCTCAACAAAACAACACCCCCTAAGGGTGAAAGCAAAAATTTCCTGAAGTCAGGATAAAAATAGAGATGAGGCAAAGAAAATGACACTAAAATGAACTGGCTTCATTTACAATTAACTAATCAAAAAACTCCATCAAAGCTTCATTTGTATAGCTAAAATTTGTATATCTAAAACCTCCCTCTTCTGCATTTGAGGACAGAGTATTTGGGCACTGCTCCTGTTTCATACTTATCTGTCGCTCACAGTGAGTTGGTGACATGGCGTTGGCGTTGCATCTCACGAACCCCAGATCGCCCATCCTCCATCTCCACCTCCGGTCTGTGCCCGTCTCCTGGTTCGGCATTAACCCATCACTCCCGGAACGACAGTTGTCTGTAAAAAACCACTCAGAAAAAAACTCAGGCCCGATGAATGTGCCTCAAACTATAAACATGAGATATTTAACATACTCATTTAAAAAAATATATATATTGGGTTATGAGATGCTGCATTCAGATTAAGACACTAGCAACCCTTATCTATTCCCCCCACTATTATGCACAACCCTTATGTCTTAAGCTACATATCAGAAAGAGAGACAAAACAAACAACAGTTAAACAGACCAACAGCAGGTTCCAATGTCCCCAGGAAGGCATGATCCAGGCTCCTCAAAGACCTGCCGCCCAGGGTCCATAGCACCTGAAAATTAAGACTCAAAACACAGACTGGGTTCAATAGCAGAGGAGAAGGCCTAGAGCCAACTCCTCAAAACACATTATCATTATATGAATGAAAATTCATACAGTAGAATGCATAACACGAACAGCTTATGGCCATTCATTGACTATTGAAACAACTCCTGAATCAAACACACATTCAAAACCCTGTCAGACTTTTGAGTTCTCCACTATTACCTAAAAGATCTGCTCAGAAACATTAACAGCAACTTAAGACTCAAAGGCTCTACATCTATTTCATCCTGCCACCATTATCTTAAAAAAAAAAATCTCTATCTTGGCTAGTTAAAAATCTCCCTTATGGGTTGTTCAAGGGAACTCCAGCAGGTGGCGCTCGACCCCAAAATCGGAGGCTCTTCCTTCCGGACCTGTTCGGACAAATACCTCGTAGAAAGGGGCGCGCTTAACCCGTAGAGAGAAAGGGCGTGGCTAATGGCGCAACAAGTCGAGGGGAAATGTCAGATGTGGATGTAAGAAATCGAAAATGCTTTAGCACATAACGAAATTCTGCCAACAAACGCTCGCAGAAATATGCTTCAGTGCAACAATCACATCAGGCTAGACGTTTGCAGTAGAATTCTTTACATCCTCTAGCATATCTTAATAACTAGTGTTACAGGGACACCTAGTGGTGATCCCAAAATGTTGCATGTATGACCCGGAAATTGTCTTTGGCAGCGCGGGGAAATTTAAAGAAACAACTCCCTAATAAATCACGACGCAGCCTAAAACCCCAAAACAGCAATGAAAGGAAACCTTATGGTTAACTCACGGCGGGAAAGAATACAATTTCGAAAGAAACACACATTAAGACATTAAATTCGCTTAGTACTCACTCAGTCAGGAATCTCTTTGTTCTCCCTCTGGCTCAAGGCGGATCACCGGGAGTTGTTTTCCGGCGTCTCCTAGGCAACCAGTTAGCTAGCCTACTGGGAATCTAGCAGAAATTTTAACAGTCTAAAAAGTGTACAAAACAATACTTTACCTGGATCCATGGCGCGCATAACAGACAATAATCAAGAGCCGAGGCTCAAACAGTGAACACATAAGACGAACAAGACGAAAACAAAGGCCCACGTTTAACAAATGGGAAAACGTTTCTCCAAGAAACGCGGATTGGAAACACCAATCACTCCCTGTAGCTACTATCTCGTTGGTAATCGTTCTTCAACGAACATCAACAATCACTTCGAAGCTAGTTGGCAATCGTGCTAACACGAACATCAACAACGGGGCTTAAGCTAGTTGGTATCGTTCTTGAAACGAAACATCAACAATGAGGCTTAAGCTAGTTGGTATCGTTCTTGAAACGAAACATCAACCATGCTCTTCCTACCCTCGGTAGGACTAAATACCCACGCTGGGGTTCCTGTTTTCAAACAATCCAGACCAACAAGCTGAACCAAATCAAGGCAAATACAACTCAAAACCATAAGAGGGTTCGTTTAAACGTACCTGTGAGCCTCAGGAATCCAGTGGCAGAACTGAGGAAATAATCTCGGCTAGCGCTCTGGCGCAAGAGAGAAAATTGATTTTCCAAGCCCATATGGACCGACACGTCTGTCGATCAGTTCATCCACTGGAATCCCGGCAACACGCAGGTAGTCCTCCCAGATCATCCGCGTCGCCAAACTGTAGTGGATTTTAAAGGATTTACCAAGATTCGTTCAAAAGGTTAAGTCTGATTTATTGTGAAACACAATACTTGCGCAAGGACTTCCTGCAAAACACAGCAAGGGTGGTTAAGTCAGAGAAGTGAAGTCAGCCTCTTCTAGCTGTGGCTTATGTACAGTCCAAACAAAGGTACAGTGTTTCCAGGATGTGATTGGCTACTGCATTGTACATGAATGGCAGGCGTGGCCAAGAGTAAAGACATGTGACATGAGAAAACAAAGAAAACAAAGGTCTGAATCAGGACGAGGAAGACTAAGGTGGGGCCCTTCTGACTTAAACAAAGAGATGAGGAAGAGCTATGCAGAGTGTGTTTACAATTACAAAGGGGGGAGACTGAAACTGGGGTTTGCAGGGGACTTGGGGGGAGGTGATAATTACCAGGACAAAGGTTTAAGGTGTTTGGATGTAAATTCCTGGACATCAGTGCTTGACGTCATTTATCATTGAATAACAGCTAGCGAGCTAACTGTTAGGTAGCTAGCGGACGGACTTCCGGTTTGGCGGATGTTTCAAAATAAAGGTTCCCGGAAAGACGGTACTGGCCTATATATTGAAAAGAACTGACTTGTTGATTGTGTTTGTTATATCCAGCCTGGCTTTATTCATGGTGCAGTTGCTTCAGAGGTTCTTAATGACAGGGGTAGGGGGTTCTTGTCATCTGTTTATGAATGTATATCAGTAGTTGTTTATTTTTTTTCTTCCTTTTCAGCTTTGACTGGGCTGAGGACTTTCAGGACAGTGTGGAACAATCAGTCACGTGCTCCTGCTGCTGCTGCTCTGCTCCCGTCAGTGGAAGTGTGCCTGCTATGTCCTCGCCTCATATGTGGTCTTCATAGTGTTCCCTAGTCAGAATTCCTTGCCCTGTCCTGTTCCTTGTGCCCTGTCGCTCTCTCTGCCTCAGGATTATCCAGCTCTCCTCTGGTCACCTCACACCACCCCCATACCCTCACAGAGCCCTCCAGCCTTCCTCATCGCCTCTCCCTACTTGCGGACTGAAGCTACCACGGCCACCCCTCTGCCCAATCTTTCCCCTCCTGGGCTTGCCCCCTACTCCTGCCTCCCAGTGTCTTGCTATTTTAGTGTTGTTTTTATTTTTTTGCAAGAAAAACTGTTTTTGCAAGATTGCAAGAAAATCTTCTGGTTAACGTGATTTCACATCGAGCAGGCTAGCTCGAATCTCTGGATACATTGATTTTGCTATAGCTACTGCCGGTAGATAATTCATATTATTTAGCTAGCAAGCTAAAACATAAGTAATATGATCATTCTGATCATCTGAATCATTAGTCTGGTCAGTGCTTGGCGTTATTTATCATTGAATAACAGCGAGTCACTGTGTCGCCAGGTAGCGCAGGTGTTGGCAGGACCACACTGAGACCTTTGTTTTTTTGTTTCAGTATCAGCAAACATCTTCTCCAGACCAGTCCAGACACTACAGCAAGCTTCACCTGAAGCTGGACCTCCACTTCCTGATTTCAGACCACACCAAGTTTTCCCCCGACTGGTGCTTTGGCTTGATCAAGCAGCGCTACAGGAAGACCAGAGTGGACACTTTGACTGACATCGCTGGGGTGGTGAGAGACAGCGCTCCTGTGAAGAAAGTCAACACCCCACAGCTTGTCAGACTGGAGGACGGCACAGTGCTTGTTAAAAGTTACAACTGGCACCAGCATCTGAGTAGCTACTTCAAAAAGCAAACCAGCACTTCAGGTAATTATCATTGTCATGTATTAGCTATTCCATTTTATGGACATGGTATGGTTGTATTTTATTTGTGGGCAATATTTTAATGCACTTGCACTATCTCCCTTCTGTTCTATTGCAGTTTTGATGCTAGGATGCCTGGTGTGGTTGAGGCCAGAGAACACTGTGATGCAACACCAGTCAGGTTTCAGCTGCTGCGCAACGCTGATGTCCAGCCCCCCAAAGATGGTCTTCAAGTGCAAGCCCCACCTGGACTGGACATGGCCAGACAGCAGTATGTCTGAGAAGATCAGATAATTCTGTTATGATGAGGCTCAAGACATCACTTGCCCTCTGCCAAAGAGTAGCTCGGAAGAAGCCCCTTGCCAATCAGCAGCACAGAAGAAGACTGTCCGTGTATAGTACTCTGGTTGTACTATACATAGGCCCTCACTCGCATAATCACAATGGCACACATGTTACCTCATGGACCAACAAGTGAACACTTGACACCTTGTCTATACAATAGACAACTGACTCTACACTACTGTATACTTGACATGTTGTTATTGCACTGCCTGTATCATGGACACAGTCACAGCCATCCATGATCAGATGGGATAAAGACAGTTATCATACTGTAGATGAGTGTGATACTGATAGAATGCTAGTTTGCCAGTAAATTCCCTTTAAATGTCTTAACTGCATACCTAGGACTGGAATGAGGAACTGATCAGCTTACCTTTACAACTTATGTTTGCATCATGTAACCTATGTCACAATAAAAACACTTGAAACTTAATCTTGTATTCATATTCATAGTAGGGTTACCTGTTATAATAGCCAACCCTCCAGCTTGCATTCAAACTCCAATCCCAAACCCCACTGAGGCCTATTGTAGTCCGGACGATAGAAATGTCAAATTTGATAATGTTTATTGATATTCATCTTCCCCGCTACGGGGGCTCTACAGGTTCAGGCAGAATGGCCTGTAAAAGAAAAGGGTTGCTGGAGGCCTGTTGGTAGAATCATGGTTTGTTATTTTGGAACTATTCATAGAATAATACATGGGCATTGTGCATATATAACCATATAGAAAAGAATTCTGAACGCTGCCTTTAATCAATTTAATGTATTACTTTTTAGTAATCTTACTAGCCAACATTGTCATTGAAAAGCCCATCAGACCACCACTGACAGATAATGACAGCTAGTCAGTGGGGGAGTGGTTTGGGGCGGGGTTAAACAGCTACTTTCCCACCCATTACCTGGCTGTGAGAAGTGTGAACAGCTCTGAAACTTTGAAGCCCTTTGATCAGGTGTACCAACATTCACAGAAGCATATCTTCTTCAAATAATTGCAGATTTCAATGCATGGCACATCATCTAAAAGATTACAATTTACACTTTCATAATCTGTAAAATAATATTAATAATAAAAAATAAAAAAAACGGGAAAATGACCTTGGCAGGACCAAACCTCTGGTGGCAGTTATGTGATCACTGTTCGACAGGTGAGGTTGAAATAGACATTCAATGAAATAAGGAACATCTTAAAAATAGGCCTAGTCTTATGAGAAGACGGCATATGGCTGCACAGCTTGATGCCACAACCTGAGCAGTGAATGACCTAGGTGTTGTGTGCACCAGTCAATACATGTCTTGCACTATCTTGCAAAACCTTTTGCGAGATCTCGCAAAACTTACTCATCAACATTTACCCAACAACTTTGAAATTTAGCCTACTTCCAGGTGTAGGCTACTTCCAGGTGTAGGCTACTTCCAGGTGTAGGCTACTTCCAGGTCAGAGCAGGGACCACTGAGACTGTTTAGCTATGGTTAAGCACAACATTTACAACTCAATAATTCAGAGAGGGATCTTGTTTCTGTCTGTTGGTTCAGCCCTGACCCTATAGCCTTAACTCTCTGTGTCTGTTTCTACCTGTGTCAGTAAGACTACTGTGCGGGGAGTCGGAGGGGGGGGGGGGGGGGGGGCTCGAAAATATTAACAATAAATCCTATTTTGGTTGTGCATTTTCTCAATTTGCTGTATCATCATCATCATGTGTAATGTGTAAAATTAGTCTATTTTGATGTGGTTGCTTCCGTGTTAAAGTAAGCCCACTTCTCCTAATTGCAGTAGGCCTAACTGTATTGTGTCCTTATTACTCATTTATTATCTTTCTGTAGAAGGCTATGGTTATTGTGCGCTGGTTAGCCTACACCAGACCAGGGCGTGTGTAGCAATCACCATCACCCAGGGTTACTGGACGGGCGCAGAGACAAGGGGAGGTAGACTGAGAGAGGGGGTGGGAGACCCAAAAGAGAAAGACAGGGAGAGGGATAAAGGGAGAGAGGGGGAGGGAGACAGAGAGAGAGGGAGGGAGAGATAGGGAGGGGGAGGGAGACAGGCAGAGAAGGAGACAGGGGGAGGGAGACAGGGAGAGGAGACCGGGGGAGAGAGAAAAGGAGATAGGGGAAGGGAGGCAGGGGAGGGAGATAGGGAGACTTAAGTATATATTTTTCAACCATGTATTTTTTTTTTTTTCTCCACCATAATTTTTTTTTTCCCCCATGTTTTTTTTTTTTTTTTCTCCACCATTTTTTTTTTTTTTTCCCCATGTCACTTTAGGGGCATTTTTTTTTTTTTTTTTTTTCCCCATGTCACTTTAGGGGCATTTTTTTTTTTTTTTTCTCCACCATGATTTTTTTTTTTTTTTTTTCCATGTCACTTTAGGGGCATTTTTTTTATTATTTTTTTCTCCACCATGATTTTTTTTTTTTTTTTCCCATGTCACTTTAGGGGCTTTTTTTTTTTTTTTTTTTTTTTTTTTCTCCACCATGATTTTTTTTTTTTTTTTCCCATGTCACTTTAGGGGCTTTTTTTTTTTTTTTTTCCCATGTCACTTTAGGGGCTCCGTATGATTAGGTAAACTGTGACAAAAAAATATTTTTTTATAAAATAAATCTTTACATATAAAAACGGCAAAAAAACATGGTGAAAAAGGTGCTTTTCTCAGACGCGCGCCAAAAACTATATTTCTTTTCATATTTCAGCGATGACGTATCTTGGGGGAGTCCTCTGACCCTGCAGGCTAGTCACAGCGAACTGCGCAGTAGTAGTTAGCCAGTAGTCTTTAGTCAGTTGTCAAGTTAGTTAATTAGTAAGTGGTCAATGGGTTAGTCAGTATTCAGTAGGTCAGTTAATAGTCTGTTAGTAATCAGTGACATTAGGTCAGTCAGCTAGTAGTTTTAGTCAGCAAGTCGGTCGGGCGGCTGGCGGTTCTTAGCTAGCTAGCTAACTGTTAGCTAGTTAACGAGCTAGGGCTTTCTTTAGCTTTCCTTTTTATTTAGTTTTGTCTGCCTTTTGTCCATCATGGTGAAGTATTGCGTTTGTGGAGGCTGCACAAACTCTAGTCTATCTGGACATAGAGTTCATACTTTTCCCAAGAATAGGAAAAGTGCCACTTTCCGTGCGTGGTTGCGTTTTGTCCAAGTGAGGAGACGGGACTTCACCGGAGCATCAGCAACGAATAACGTGGTTGTTTCCGGCGCGCACTTTACACCGGAGGATTATATTCCCGGTGATATGATGGAGTGTGAGAAGGGATTTCGCCACCAGAACCGGGTGAGACTGACAGTGGGTGCAGCCTCGCTGCATGCAGCAGCTTCGTCGGCTCCACCATCAGCATGGCCAACCCCGCCTAGACCAGGACACCGAGTTTCAGCTCAACGAAAGCGGGAACTGTGCAGAGAGTTGTTTTCCAATGTTTGCAAACTTCCAAATTGTCAGCATAATGTGACATTACTAATTGTTGTAAGGCGTTATTGTTCACCATAGTTTGCTTACATTATGTTACGGACTGGTAAACGCCTGTAGCCTGTACATTTTATTCCTTCGGGCTTGTCCTTAGAGGGCAATGACATGACCGATGTCGGACTCGGAAGCTTGCGAAAATATCGTAGTTAGCTAATGGGACAATGTGCGCGAGCGAACCCTCCATATATCATTGGCGAAAACGAATGTGCACGATGGGAGAGCAGAGGTGTTTGCTGCAGAAATTAGCGCGTTAGTGCACGAGGCATTATTTCACTCGCCACCACTATTTCACTCGCCACCACTATCAGGGAAACGAGATGCAGTTGGTGTTGCCGTCCATATCAGCTGTGCCACCAGAGGTTGTTGCAATTATTAGCTGAAGTGTACAGCTTGATGATTTTGTTAGCACAGCTAGCCAGCCAATACATTTCTCATGTATTAATGTGGTGCCATGTTGGTGTATTATAAGGTTTTGGGAGATGCTGCAACAGGTTAAGGGACAGATGCACCGCCTACAGTCCTTGACCACCAGGACCAAGAGACCTATCATGTAACTCCACGGGTTGACAGGAGCCTGCATGCCATTCTGCATTAGCCAGGTGTTATTTCTATAGCACCTTTCACAGGCCAGGGTCACTAGCACCCATTCTCTCTGTCCCTGTAGCAGCGCCACAGTCATCCAAGCAGTGGGAGCAAATTGGAACATTACTGTGTAATTCCCCAAGTTTGCTTTCTTCACCTTCGAGTAGGCCCCCATACCTAAACCGTATGGATCTTTAGCTCAAGGGCTCTGCTCGAACAACAGCTGCCATGACTGTCCCTGATTTTGGGGTGCTAGGCCTGTAGCTACGATATCACGATGTTGTTAGTCTGGAGTGTTTGGCTCTACAAGTTATCCAATATATGAGGGTATGTCTACTTCGATCCAATCTCTCCCTCGTGAGCTGTTGTCTCTCTTTCCTGAGCTGGGCTAAGGGAGGAGGAGGGGGGGGGACTCTTCCCCCTCGTCCTCGCTATCCCCATCTGACTGCGCTCTCAGTCCCGCCCCCTGCTCTGGGGCGGCCCCACTTCGTCGGTAATGTGAGTCAGACCCTGGTCCCACTGCTGACGGGAGTTCTATCTCTTCCCCCAAGCTCTCTTCTCCTCCTGTGAAACGGTCTGCATTCCCCGCTAGCCCATGGGGAGGGAGAGAAACATGCAACTCCCTTGTAGCTTTCTGACCAGCCCCTTGACTCAGGCTGGTAACCTGTACCCAGTATTTCTGAGATTCTTCTAGCCGTTAATTTGCGTACCTTGTCCTCAGTTTCCCTGAGCTTGCATGCCATTTCGTGAGAGTCATTTTGAGCCTGTTCCTTGTCTACCGTGTCCAAATACGCACAGAGCTGTTCCCTCAGCAAAATAGATAATTGCATACGTAGGTTTGAACCTTCCTCAATTCTCATAGATTTTCCCCATACCCTTTTAATGTCATCAGGTGACCATGGCTCTTCGTCCCCGATACCGTATTTATCCCTTATGGTAGAAAAGGTTTTATCCAAACTCATGTATTCCCATACATACTGGTTTAAGTTATTTTTTATCGCCTCTTACGTTATATTGGGGGGGGGGGGGGCAGTACCCCCTTTCTCTAATGTAGATTTATCTGGTTTTTCGGGACTGACAGGACTATTTTTAGGCGTAGCAGCCATTTTCAAGAGAACAGTATTTTTAGTACGAACTGATAGGTAACGGCTGTCTTACTGTAGTTTGTCTCTGGTGCGGCTGTAGGGGAGGGGCTGAGGGGCGGACAATTCCAATTGTCTGGAGTTTTGTTGAGCGGGTGGGTGCTAGCGGAGATTTGTTGGGGTTTGTCCGCGTGCCCCTAGTGCCTCGGTGCCCGAGGCAATTGCCTTGTATGCCAAGTGCATGCGCTGCCCCTGGGCCTATCCCTAACAGAAAAAAGCCCCAGCTTTGCTCTACACCTGTATTCAAACACAATTTAAGCACTACTGCAACACAAGTACTATAATATGTGATACACTAACAATGTCCTGACAATGACCACAGGCAGTGGCAAGATTGCACGCGGTCCAACAATGTTGGAATGTTTATCTTTATGCAAAACAGGGCACGTTGATCATTCAGTGCCTCGCATAAGACACCGTCTGAATTCAGGGCTTGATGGAGTGAATAAGCCATGCAGAGAGCAGGGAGATGACTGCAGGGCTGCTCCTGGGACCACTGCAGAAACACAAACAGGCTTCGCTCCACTCTGATGAAGATCTGGAGATTTGAGGGAGACACGCTGTGAGAACCAACAGCACCTTGGGCCACAGATGTTAGTAAATAAGGGCAGCACTTAATGGAAATTTGATTCAGTCAGGAAATGGATGGTACTGGAAAATGCACATTTTGCAAACACACACGCAGACACAAACTAACACACAAAATCCAACCAAAAACCAAGCCAAGAGATGGTAAAAGCACAAATAAACAGCTCAATTGGATGTCTGGCTTGTTCCAAAATGTCAAAATAGGATGGTCACCTGGCCTTTTCACCCACTGTCCAAATAAACAGCTTTGACTGGAACAACCTCTGACCCAAACTACTAGGCAAGCTCACTAGCTCTTGTGGGTTGGTGGCATTTATTCTAGAGGGATATGGACTAAATGAGAACCACCCCTATAAGTAATACATAAGCAAGGTCACCGAGGATGACTAAAGGCCGTTTCAGACGAGGAGCGATATCCGCACATTGTAATTCATTTTCAATGAGAGAAGCGAGCGGACAATTTGGGAGCCGCGGACAATCTGGGGTGGAGCGGCAAGCGGGCGCGACCCCGTGAAATTGTCGCGCGCGTGCTTGTTTCGTGCACACGCCCGCCCGCGACAAGAGCTGAATTGTAGTCAGCTTTCCCCACTGCGCGCAGGAGGCGTGCGTCCCCCGCTGATCAGAGCGAGAACGCAGGCGGAATATCGCTCCCCGTCTGAAACGGCCTTAATGTGGAATACTTAGAGGTACCTTCAACTCATCTTTTACAAGGGGCCTTATGCCATTCTTCAACCAAACATCATTATAATAGCACACAGCTTCACTACATGTACATCACCACACATTGACAGTGGGAGTTTGGCCCAAATATCCTAGATTCATATTTAATGTGGATTTACATAATTTCCATATCAATGACAGGAATTGAAATGGCAGCATCTCTGGCTCAAAAGTAAAGAATACTCGCACACTGAAGCTCCAAGGAATGTACCTTTATTCAGGAATAATTAGGAGAACGTTTCTACTGGCGTGCAGTCTTCGTGACCAGACGAAGACTGCACGCCAGTCAAAACGTTGTCCTAACTATTCCTGAGTAAAGGTACATTCCTTGGAGCTTCAGTGTGCGAGTATTCTTTACTTTTGATCGTACACCCACTGCTACTCAGCACCTACAAGATTGAGGATGTGCATATGACCACACTATCATTTTGCCAGCATCTCTGGCTCCCCTCCATCAGTGACCTGGAGCCATCAAAGGCTTGTGAAATGACATCTGAATACACTCCAGATCTGAACCTCTGCAACGAGAGAAGTACTTGCTATTCTTCTTCTCCTCCTCCTCTGCTCCCCATGCATGCTTGGTGTGGTGCCATCAGCATGATCAGATAATGAAACGGAGCACTTTACCAGAAGCTAGGTTAATAGTAGCAGTACTCGAAGCACTTAGATCATAACTTAGATCAACATCATCTGATATCATTGCAAATGAATGGTTAGAATCTCCCCACTCCACCTGGTTATCAGCAGGGCAGCTATTATTAGTAGTTATAGTTATTAGGGCTGATTAGTAATAACATAATTATATATTTATATGGGCTTGTCCATTTTTCATCGCAAAGCATTGCCTGGGGATCTGCAGAAGAGAACACCTCACACATACCACACAGCAATAATGGCGTTGCTGTACAGTGATTGAAACTGTCTTCCAGCCTGCGGGAACCAAAACCATTTCAGGAGGAAGATGGCAAAGGAATATAAATACTTTTGAGCAATGCATTCTGTATATTTCTATTCTCATCATGAACAAAGTTATAATGCAGAAATTAATTAGATCTGCGCTAATGTGGGAGGATGACAGCTCAGCAGGCATGTTTCTTAGAGATAAAGTAATACAAATAAAAAAGTTTGAAATTGGACACTTGGTCCTCAACAAACCAACCCTAATTTTGTTTCATTTTGGCTTAAATTGCATTTTTTTAAATAATGCTTCACTTGCAAATCGACAGTTAACAGGGTACAATGGAGCACTAACTGTCCCTGGTTACAGTTTTTCTTGATTGCTTGGCTTATTTCTTGAAACAGAAATGATAAACAACACGGACAAAACACCAAAGCCTCTTCCATCACTCACACCTTCCTAATGTACCCCTCTCTACAGTCTCTTCCATCACCCACACCTTCCTAATGTACCCCTCTCTCTAGTCTCTTCCATCACCCGCACCTTCCTAATGTACCCCTCTCTACAGTCTCTTCCATCACCCACACCTTCCTAATGTACCCCTCTCTAGAGTCTCTTCCATCACCTACACCTTCCTAATGTACCCCTCTCTCTAGTCTCTTCCATCACCCACACCTTCCTAATGTACCCCTCTCTACAGTCTCTTCCATCACCCACACCTTCCTAATGTACCCCTCTCTCTAGTCTCTTCCATCACCCACACCTTCCTAATGTACCCCTCTCTACAGTCTCTTCCATCACCCACACCTTCCTAATGTACCCCTCTCTACAGTCTCTTCCATCACCCACACCTTCCTAATGTACCCCTCTCTACAGTCTGTTCCATCACCCACACCTTCCTAATGTACCCCTCTCTACAGTCTCTTCCATCACCCGCACCTTCCTAATGTACCCCTCTCTACAGTCTCTTCCATCACCCACACCTTCCTAATGTACCCCTCTCTACAGTCTCTTCCATCACCCACACCTTCCTAATGTACCCCTCTCTACAGTCTGTTCCATCACCCACACCTTCCTAATGTACCCCTCTCTACAGTCTCTTCCATCACCCACACCTTCCTAATGTACCCCTCTCTACAGTCTCTTCCATCACCCACACCTTCCTAATGTACCCCCCCTACATCACAACAACTAGCAGCAGCTTCCATAACATTAATGGTAGCGGTCAGTGGCTAAAGCAGTTACACTGATGATAACATAAAGTCATCCCCACCAGGAACCCTGGTCTCCTGGGTGGGAGTCCAAAGCTCTCACCACTACTCTACTTGTGCAGTGGAGATCGGCGGGTGGGTTTTGGTGTCCTTCCAGTCCCTAGTGTGGTTTGGGGTTAGAATATGGGTTGGGGTTGGGACAGGATCTGATCTATAAGGCAAGGGGTAAAGGTTGGAGTGAAAGGATGAACATGTGGAGGTTTGGGATATAGTCCCATAAAGTCATCCACACCGGGTCTTCAACCCCCATCTCCAGGGTGGGAGTCCAATCCTCTCACCACTACTCTACTTGTGCAGTGGAGATCGGCGGGTTGATTTTGGTGTCCTTGATTTTGGTGTGCTGGGACTACTGCCTCTTGTGGTGCCAACAGAGAAATGCAGGCCAACATTGTCCGCAGTAACGGAGGGGAGGGAGGGAGGGAGTGATGACCGGACGAACGCTATACTAGGTGCGCTGGCACTGTAAGTCACGCACAAAAAAGCATTAATACATTAAGCTAATTTCTCCATCACCACCTAAAGCTGTGCCAGTCAACAGTCAGTCTAATCACTGAAAATAAACCACATAGGCGTAGAGCGACTGGTGCATCACATCCTATACAAAATTAATTACTATAGGATTTGAAGTGTCCTACTCCTATTGTAATGAGGACTGTCTGTCTATAATGCAGTAGCGTACCGTGGGGTCTTGCACAGGGTCTTCTCCGAAATTGTTATTACTCCCAATGCCCCCCAACCCACCCCCTGCACACCCCGTACACACACGCCGATAGGGAGAGAAACTACGCATGTAGGGGTCAGTGGAGTCTTTTGGTTTTGATGTTCTGGGACTACTGCCTCTTGTGGTAGCAGCAATGGAATTGCAGGTCAACAACAGACCGCAAGACGCACGGACAAAAAGGATTCCCTCTCCTTGGTAATAAATGTCAATGTATTATCTTTCTGAGTAGACTGGATTCATCTTACTTTTAGTAAATCTAATTGGAGAATTGGCACCAGACATGTTTGTAAAGGTCCAAATATCGCAATGTATTGCTTTAACACATGATGGAAAATACACACTATTGTAATTAAGCTCAGTTTGTTGACACCGTGCGAGTACAAATGCGGATTGCAAATGTGTATTGTAGAAAGGTTCACTCACAACTCTGTGTTTTTCATTTACGGATTGTATTTGCACACACGCAGCAGAAATGTTCACTCACAATGTTGTTTTTTCACACGCGAGTTTTGACACTAAATTGACGCCATACTTGGAAGTTATCGCGCCAACCCTGTAATCCTGTTTCGTAGTACACAGCCCAGGTCAGCAGGGCTGGTGCTAACCCTGGTCTCTGCTGTGTATCCACTCTCATGTGTGCTCTACAAGCTGGGACAAGAGCATAGGGATATTAGAGTACAATACTCCCTGCCAAATGACTATTGAAGTAAGAATAAAGAACGATAATTGAAATGGTGCTGGCCTCTCTCGGTTGTCAGGCAGCAGGCTAGTCCATTTCTCTGAGGCTTTGCCTGAAGTCAAGAGTGATTTGTTGGATCACAGAATGCAGAGAGAGGCTGCTGTATCTGCAGTCTGCAAACAAGGGTGAGCTCAGACGCACTGTCCCTGTTGTGACGATCAGCGGTCTCAGTTCAATTTATTCCTAGGATGTTTCAATCATTGGAATTAAGGAATGAATGAATTATATATATTGATACTACTCTGTTCTTCATAGGATTCCCAGCGGAGTCAATCGTCCAACATGTCGATCTTAAGACACAGCTGTTTCTGATGTTGTCTGATCCAGGATGACTAGGTATTGTTTCAGAGCAATATGCAAGATCAAGTGTCAAGTGATCAGGAGTGAGGTCATTACCGTCACTAGACGCACAAGCCAGTCTCTAAATGCTGTGCTTAACTAAAGACTGAAGACATTCCTCCAGATTTTATTGCTAAAAGAGGGTGGAAACTATTTGAGAGATTGGAAAAAACCTGCATTTCAGAACCAATCCACCAACCAATGTCTTTAGGGCAGTCCTTCCTAATGGGTCAGTGAATGTTGTTTTGTTTTGATTCTCCACTCCAGTTTGTTTGGAGGACATCATTTCTGGTAAGGCGGGTCTTTCACCGTATTCGAAATGTAAGCAGTCGTTCTGATTGGTAGTGTCAGTTTTCGGCGCTGTACTAGCGACAATTTTCAATGGAGATGCCTCGAGACTTTCAGAGGTGGATATCTTGAAAGTTTGATATGGAGAGACTTATTGCCACTAACCTTGCATCAGAAGGCCTTATTCATTGATCAGCAGCAAGAATTCCCCTGTGTGTAAAACTACAAGCTTGCAAGTGCAATGCATGACTGGCATGTTTTGAGCACATTTGTATCAAAGACAATGTAGCATTTTATGGATGGAAAAAAGTAAAATACTTAAATGAATATCAATAGACGTCCTCTGTGCAGAGAAATGGAAAAGAAATATGATTTCCCGGACTCTACCAGATCCAGCTACCGGATTTGTCTAAATGTACTCTCCAGCCAGATCAATTCTCATCTCGTTCTGCAGTGATTTCTCACCCACCAATTCATCTGTCAAGGTCTCTATAGTAAGACACACCGAGGTGCATCTCTCATAAGAAACACACTTTAACCCACATCCCCACCAGGGCTCCCTATCTCTAATTGACCCATGACCTCTCACCCTGGGTTAGCCCTGGCTCTGTGCCCCAGCCCCATGAGGAGCATGGTGCTGGAGATGATGGATGAGCACTGGGGGGACCTGCTAGATGGGCTGTAATGGAATTGGGACTGGAGAAGGGGAGAGACGGAGGACATGGGGGATTTGTAGTGCCCAGGCTATGGCCCAGCTAGGAGCTCACTCACCTGCTCATCACACACCACTTTGTGTCTTCTCTGCTCTCTACAGTGCCAATTTAATAATAGACCCGTCTCTCTTTCCTCTCTCTCTCTCTCTCTCTCTCTCTATCGCTCTCTCTCTCACACACACACACACACACACACACACACACACACACACACACACACACAGACCTTCCCTCTCTGCTCATCCCCTCAAGGATGTGATGCTGGAATAATTGTAAAAATGTTCAGCCTCCCTCCTCTCTAGGTCTTACCTGTAGAAGGTTATTGGAGGAGCTTGCAGGCTTACATGCAGCATGAAACTGTGTGTGTGTGAGGAGGGGGGCAACATGACATATTAAACACAGAGATGAACAAGCTCATTTTGCACATGTTTAAACAGGAAGTGTGAAGATTACTTCATTCTGTTTCACAGACTCGGCTCTAGTGCAATTGATTGTCAGTCTTCCTTTAGGAATTAGAAGCTCACTTGTGCTTTGTCTGGACTTAAGGAGATTAAACTACACATACATCCATCGTCCTAGTCTTTATCTATGCTATATGTGTATCCTCTTGAAGAATCATGTAAGTGATTTTGACAAGCCACTTCATAATCAAATACAGGCACTCTTGGAATCTTTCATTAACCTCAACTGTTGAGTTGATTCATACAGCTACTGTATTCAGGTTTCCTCATCCAATCAGAGTCAATGTTACCCCCCCCCAGAACAATCTACAGCATTATACCTGTATGACATTGCTACAAGATGAAAGATAATCAACTCAATCAGTTGCTGTGGTGGTGGGCTGGCTTTGTCCGTCTCACTTACTGAAACACGGGCCCAGAAACAGGGTTCCAGGACTTTGCATAAAACTTCAAAGATTGAGATCAGCAATGCACAGTCAGCTACTAAGAGAGATTCTCCTGCTGTACTCCCTACTGCAATGAAAGGTAAATACAGCAAAACAAAACCTTATGAAACAGCTTATGGGGAACCCATAAGCCAATTTATCATTTTTAAGTGTGCCTATAAAACATCAGTGCAATTGAGAAACATTAACTATACAGCACCAATGCATTTATATTTGTCATGTATTTAATGCAAGTCTATGAATTGTGTGAGACAACATATTGTGTGTAATAAAACAAGTGATGCAGCAGAATGTAACACGATGGGGGTGGAGGAGTGTGTGACAGTGCTTGCCTTGCAGCTCAAAACAGTCGAGGGTAATGCTTTTTCTTCTACTAACCCTTAAACCTAACGACTCATACCCAACCCAACTATGTATAGGAAAAAAATACTATTGAGAAATGCATACATAGATAAAGCTATTCTACAGTGCCAAAGTATGCAGTCTTCATGCCATGGGATGCTAACATTTGTTGCTTTGCAACATCTGTTTTCACATTATCTCATACTCTGTTAGGTAAGTGATGAGCGGGAACAATTTGACGATGTGCTGTAAAACAGCTTCACTTCCAAATCCCTTTACCTATGTCAAGCTGTGCTACTGCTCAGGCCGTTTATAAAGAAAAACAATGACGCCAGGAGAGTGATCGTATTTACAGTGATACAGTATAGCCTAGATAAAATCCCAAGTTATCAGGTAAATCTGTTTCCAACAAAATCCCTCCTGATCCCTGTTCATGCCCTTGTGGACTCCACTTGTGTTACTGACAGTGGGGTCCCGTGTCAATATTGATGTTTAATAACCTCTGTCAGGCTGTGTTAGCAGGCGCAAGGCCTGGATCTGCGGAGGGGTGACAGAAGACTGTGCAGAGCTGTCACCTTCTTAGAGATGGCAGGCCAGTGACACCAGCCCTGACAGACACACACAGGGAAATGAAATGAAATGAAACTGTCTGTTCCTGCTGTCCAGGAATTTACATCCAAACACCTTAAGCCTTTGTCTTTGTAATTTATCACCTCCCCCCAAGTCCCCTGCAAAACCCAGTTTTCAGTCATGTAAAACACCTCAACTCTCCCCCCTTTTGTAATTGTAAACACACTCTGCATAGCTCTGCCTCGCTCTTTTGTCCAAGTCAGAAAGGCCACACCTTGTCCTTCCTGCCCTGACTCAGACCTTTGTCTCTATTCAAAGCCATATTCAAAGTGAGTTTCATCCCACATTCCTTTCTTTCACTGTGATATCCGTCCCCTCACGATGACGCATAGACTGAATATAAGCCAGGGCAGAAGTGACTGACTTCACTTCTCTGACTGAACCACCTTTGCTGCGTTTGTCAGGAAGTCCTTGCGCTCGTAATGTTTTCCACAATAAAACAGACTCAACCTTTGAACGTATCTTGGTAAATCTTTGGACAAGACAAGTCTAAAATAACTATCACAGTTTGGCGAACGGGAATGGGAGCACTGCCTGCGTTTTGCTTCGGGATTCCAGTGGATAGGACTGATCGGCAGACGTGTCGGTCCATAGTGGGCGTTGGAAAATCAATTTTCTCTCTTGCGCCAGAGCGCAAGGTGAGATTATTTCCTCAGTTCTTCCACTGGATTCTTGAAGCGCACAGGTACGTTTAAACGAACCCTCTTGTGGTTCTGAGTTGTATTTGCCTTGATTTGGTTCAGTTGTGTTGGTCTGGATTGGTTGAAAACAGGAAACCCCAGCGTGGGTATTAAGTAAGTAACTATCCAAGGAGATGTGAACAGCAATATATATATTTATATCGTATTGTCCTTTGACTTCGTCCTTGTTTCGTTACGAGGGTATAAGCAGTGTTCAGAACAGGCTTCCCTTTTGGCCGGTCGCGGATGAGATTAAAACCGCAAAGAGATGGTAGCTACGGGAGTGATTGAGAGTTTTTGCAATCCGCGTTTCTTGGAGAAACGATTTCCCCTTTTCCCGGGTGGCTTGGTGAACCTAACGAGCGTTAGCTTTGACCAAGTGGCTGTGCAGTGTTTGGTGGACCTAAACTAGGTTTAGCTCTGACCAGGTTGCTGGTGCAGCCGGGCATGCTTTGTTGTAAACGTGGGCCTTTGTTTCATGTTTGTGTGTTAAGTCGTATATTAGTCGGTTTTGGTCGTCGTTTGGTCGTCCTTTGTTTGCGTTCCCGTGTGTCTGCTACGTTCTCTCTTGCATGTGCACGGGGGGTTGGTCGTCTTATGTGTTCACTGTTTGAGCCTCGGCTCTTGATTATTGTTTGTTATGCGCGCCATGGATCCAGGTAAAGTATTGTTTTGTACACTTTTAGACTGTTAAAATTCTGCTAGATTCCCAGTAGGCTAGCTAACTGGTTGCCTAGGAGACGCAGGAAAACTCTCGCGGTGTTCTGCCATTGAGCCAGAAGAGAACAAAGCACTTCGCTGACTAGGTGAGTACTAAGCGAATTTAATGTGTCTTAATGTGTGTTTCTTTCGAAATTGTATTCTTTCCCGCCGTGAGTTAACCATAAGGTTTCCTTTCGTTGTTGTTTTGGGGTTTTTAGGCTGCGTCGTGTTATTTGGGATTTGTTTCTTTAAATTTCCCCGCGCTGCCAAAGACAATTTCCGGGTCATACATGCAACATTTTGGGATCACCACTAGGTGTCCCTGTAACACTAGTTATTAAGATATGCTAGAGGATGTAAAGAATTCTACTGCAAACGTCTAGCCTGATGTGATTGTTGCACTGAAGCATATTTCTGCGAGCGTTTGTGGCAGATTTCGTTATGTGCTAAAGCATTTTCGATTTCTTACATCCACATCTGACATTTTAGTGTTAAATTCTAAGATTCGGGCTCAGCTAGAGGGTTAAGGGAAAAGTAGAGTTAATTCTCTAGACTGGTCTGTTTTTAAGATTTGGGAGAGTAGAACGAGAGAGTTTTTTTTTTAGGTCAGGAAGGAAAGATAAGGAGATTCAGCAAACAGTCTCTCCACCATTTCCCCAGCAGAATAACTCTGATTTAAAATTAGATTCCCCCCTCGACTTGTTGCGCCATTAGCCACGCCCCTTCTTTCTACGAGGTATTTTGTCCGAACAGGTCCGGAAGGAAGAGCCTCCGATTTTGAAGTCGAGCGCCACCTGCTGGACTTCCCTTAAACAACCCATAAGGGTGATTTTAAACTAGCCAAGATAGAGAGTTTTAATTTTTAAGGTAAATAAACAGGATAAAATAGATGTAGAGCGAACTCAAAAGTCTGACAGGGTTGAATAGGTGTTTGATTCAGGAGTTTTGTTTCAATAGTCAATGAATGGCCATAAGCTGTTCGTTTTATGCATTTCTACTGTATGAATTTTCATTCATATAATGATAATGTGTTTTTTTGAGGAGCTGGCATTAGGCCTTCTCCTCTGCTATTGAACCCAGTCTGTGTTTTGAGTCTTAATTTTCAGGTGCTATGGACCCTGGGCGGCAGGTCTTTGAGGAGCCTGGATCATGCCTTCCTGGGGACATTGGAACCTGCTATTGGTCTGTTTAACTGTTGTTTGTTTTGTCTCTCTTTCTGATATGTAGCTTAAGACATAAGGGTTTGTGCATAATAGTGGGGAAAATAGATAAGGGTTGCCAGTATCTTAATCTGAATGCACCATCTCATAACCCAATTATATATTTTTTAAATGAGTATGTTAAATATCTCATGTTTATAGTTTGAGGCACATTCATCGGGCCTGAGTGTTTTTTTTTTTCTGAGTGGTATTTTACAGACAACTGTCGTTCCGGGAGTGATGGGTGAATGCCGAACCAGGAGACGGGCACAGGACACCGGAGGTTACTGGCCTGTTTCCCTACAGATGGGCGATCTGGGTTTCGTGAGATGCAGACCAACGCCATGTCACCAACTCACTGTGAGCGACAGATAAGTATGAAACAGGAGCAGTACCCAAATACTCTGTCCTCAAATGCAGAAGAGGGAGGTTTTAGATATACAAATTTTAGCTATAAAAATGAAGCTTTGATGGAGTTTTTTTGATTAGTTAATTGTAAATGAAGCCAGTTCATTTTTAGTGTCATTTTCTTTGCCTCATCTCTATTTTTATCCTGACTTCAGGAAATTTTTTGCTTTCACCCTTAGGGGGTGTTGTTTTGTTGAGACGAGAATATGGTTATTTTATTTTCATAAAATCATGAGAGAAATGCTAGAGCCAAACCCAATTGCCTTGATCATGACTGGGGACTGGGCGTGTTGAAGTCATTCTAACGCTGCCCCTGATGTCACTGTAGGCTGCTGCAGACTGGCTCTAAAATGACACTTGAACAGACACCCTGTTTAAGTTTCCTGACTGAATAACAACATTTTTCCCCAAAGCAGGAGCTTGCGTTTAACCATATTTCTGAGAATCTCCAACAGATTTTGAATAACCGTTCCTGACCAAAGAGGGGAACAGGGGGAACAGGGAGACCAGACCAGAGGACTCTCCTTTTGCTCTTCTGTTTTGTCTCTGTTTGTCTCTCTCATCTGTGGATCCACAGACGGAGCACGTCATCAGCCTGTGCTGGGGGAGCGGGAGCGCCGAGGTGAGCCCTCCAGCAGCACGACCCGGGCCGACCCTACGTGGAGCAGTACAGGGATGGACCGGGTTCAGTTCAAGAGCTACCCTGACAAGATTCCTCCACTGTCCCTGGCAGACATTTCTGACCTACAAGCATCTGCTCCACCTGCGGAGAAAAAGAAATGAAGGACTAAGTGCACATTTCCACCACCAAACTAACCTGTATCTAGGGCCTAATGACAAACCTGTACTACCTCGTTCATGTTTTCATTATGCTTTCAAACTAGCCCACGGGCCAGATCATGTTTCAAAAACAGGGGTGGCGGAGGATGTTAACAGATGTCTCCAACAGAGTGAGGACCGCCATTTCCTGAGGCTAAGGAGGGGTTCCTGCATCTCATCTCTCCTGGGGATTGGGTCCTGGTCCACGACCACAGACGAAGGAGCTGGAACTCGCCGAGGTGGCTCGGGCCGTACCAGTTTCTACTCATCACGCAGACAGCGATCTGAGAGGACTTCGTGGACCCATGCAAGCCATTGCCGACGGGTCCAAGCAGCAGAGGACGGTCCACCAGGGGATCGCAAACACCAGGAGATCAGAATGCAGCTGAACCAGAGGGCTCAGAGGCCAAAACCATGGGCCATCACACTGTCCTCTCCTCTGACGAGGAATCGGAGGAAAAATGACCTTGCTGGTCACCTCCTCACAAGATGCACCACACACGCACACACACCTGCACACACTAACATTGAACATAACTGATTTCAAGCAACGCGACATTGAAGTTGCGATCTAGAAGAGAAGACGCCTTGCATTCCCCAGATGACATTCTCCTCTGATGAGCAATCGGAGAGTGACCTTGACGGTCACCGCCACACTCTCCTCTCCTCTGATGAGCAATCGGACTGCACCTCTGATCGCACACACTGGAACCTACATTAAACATTCAGAGACGCACACATGGAATCTATGTTCCATGGGACATCACATGCGATTATTCACAAGAGTGAATGAACTTTGAAATAATCTGAAAAATATCATATTTGTTTACAAGAGTTACAATGGTTGAAACATGAGTTGATAAATAAGTTTGGGTTTTTCCTCTAAATTGACCAAGAGGTTTTTTGCCCCTCTTACACTGGTAACCATTTTATTTTTTTTGCCTTGTTTAATCAAGTTTGTTTTTTGGTGAATGGTTGTCCACTCTTAGACTATAAATAGTATATAATCATGTCATTTTTTTTTATCTTGTTTCCTGTCAAATTTCTGAAGCAAGGGGTGTGATTTTGCACGTTGAGAGGAAATAATTAAAGTTTCCACCTAGTGGAGAGATTATTTCCTTTCCACATGTATAGCATAGCTGACTGTTTACACTGTGTTTGGATTTTATATTTTATTTTTGTGTGCCTGTTCAGGCACAAATGAGGGATTGTCCAGGAATTTACATCCAAACACCTTAAGCCTTTGTCTTTGTAATTTATCACCTCCCCCCAAGTCCCCTGCAAAACCCAGTTTTCAGTCATGTAAAACACCTCAACTCTCCCCCCTTTTGTAATTGTAAACACACTCTGCATAGCTCTGCCTCGCTCTTTTGTCCAAGTCAGAAAGGCCACACCTTGTCCTTCCTGCCCTGACTCAGACCTTTGTCTCTATTCAAAGCCATATTCAAAGTGAGTTTCATCCCACATTCCTTTCTTTCACTGTGATATCCGTCCCCTCACGATGACGCATAGACTGAATATAAGCCAGGGCAGAAGTGACTGACTTCACTTCTCTGACTGAACCACCTTTGCTGCGTTTGTCAGGAAGTCCTTGCGCTCGTAATGTTTTCCACAATAAAACAGACTCAACCTTTGAACGTATCTTGGTAAATCTTTGGACAAGACAAGTCTAAAATAACTATCACACTGCTCTGATAACCCCTGCTCATTCAAACTGACTGGATGGCAGCTCAGGTGATTCCAGTAAAATAAAGAAAACATACATTAAGATCAGTTATATTGTTCTCATGAAAGAAGGATAGATTATCAGCGCTGTGTGACAGTGTTTTAAAGGAGTAGTAAAGGGGAAAATCATGTTTAGCCCTGATTTAAGATTACTTATGATCATATACAATCGTTCAGATCAAAACGTTGACAAAACTAGCGCTTTTGAGAAAGTTGATAATTGCTCTACCACCGTTTAGGTCATACAATGGATGTGGGTGGGCACCGTGAAAAATCATTCAAAAACATGTTAAACTCTGGATTTCAAAGACAAGAAACTCACAGAGGGCGGTCTCTGCGATGCCATGCTTGGCAAAGGCTGCCTTTAGCTTATGACCTACAGCTGCTGATGTGGTTTTTTGAAGCTTGTCCAGTTCGAAGAACCTGCTGTAATAGTCAACGGTCACAATGTAATCTTGGTTGTTCCAGGTAAAAAGGTCCGTCCCCACAACCTGCCAGGGCCGGTCTGGGATGAAGTAGGGCATCATGGGCTCCTTGGTATTTGATGGGCAGCTTTCCGGACACACTGAGCACTTCCCTACGGTTTTTTTCTATGCGTTCGCACATTCCAGGCCAGAACATGATGTCTTGCACTCTCTGTTTACACTTTTCCATGCCCATGTGACCTGTGTGAATCTTCGTCAACATCTCTTCTCTGAGGCTGGCAGGGATAACTATTTTCTTCCTTTTTAAGATTATTCCATTCATTTTAGACAGCTCATCCTGGTCATTCCAATATTCAGCAATGTTTTGAGGACATTTCTTTCCCATCCCTCCATGATAGCTTGGCTCAGCAGCTTGAGTTGTGCATCCTTCTCTGTTGCTTCTCCTATCTCCTTCAATCTGGAGCCACTCACAGGTAAGCTCTTGTACACTGTGCACCTGCAAGTCCATCCCTTCACTGAGTCTGTCGTTGTGAGAGATAAGAGGCTTTCTGGATAGTGTGTTGGTAACTGGGATATCCTTGCCAGGGTAATGCACTATTGGGAAGTCATACTTGTGTAGCTGCAGTATCATTCTCTGTAGCCTCGGTGGGGCTGAGGCGAGAGGCTTCTTTATGATTGACTCGAGGGGCTTGTGGTCAGATTCCACAATGGCGTGTCGGCCTTAGACATTGATGGAAACGTTTGAATCCATACAGACCTGCATACATCTCCTTCTGAATTTGTGCATAGTTAATCTCACTGACTGTGAGAGATCTGGCCTTCCTTCCTGCATCAGCACAGCACCCAGCCCATACTTGGATGCATCAATCTGCAAGCTGAGCTCCTTGTTAGGGTCGAAGTAGGCGAGGACTGGCCCTGGTTCTCTGGTGATTATGTCCTTCATTTTCTGGAAAGCAGCATGATGTTGTTTGTCCCACAAGAACTCATTGGACTGCTTCAGCAGCTGCCTCATGGGTGTGTTGATCTCAGAGAGGCTGGGAGCGAACTTAGCTAAGTAGTTGACCATACCTAGCACGGTCTCAAGTTCTGCGCGGCTCTTTGGCGCTTCCATCTTCCTGATGGCAGCTATTTTTTCTGGATCCGGCTTGATGCCCTCAGCTGAGAGGCGATGCCCGAAGTAACTCACTTCAGTGACTCCGATTGTGCATTTGTCTGGGTTGAGCCGGACTCCTCTCTCCCGTGATCTCTGTAGCATAGCACAAAGGTTCCTGTCGTGCTCCTCTCTGGTTGTGTCATAGATGAGGATGTCATCCACAATTGCTGCTACTCCGTCTATGCCTTCGTATGTTTCATTGATTTTCCGTTGGAATTCATCCTGAGCCGAGGTGAGTCCAAATGGTAAGCGTAGGAATTTGTACCGTCCAAATGGTGTATTGAACGTTGTCAGTTTTGATGATTCCTCAGAGAGCTTGATAGACCAGTATCCTGATCGCGCATCCAGTATGCTGAAGTAGCGTGCACCCGTTAGTTTGGTTGTGATGTCCTCTAATGTTGGCAGTGGGTAATGCGGTCGCTTTTAGCTCTCTTGGGTCCAGGCAGATTGTCAGCTTGCCTGTGCGCGTTTTTTCAATGACGACCAGTGCACTGACCCACTCTGTTGGTTCGATGACCCTGGCGATGATCTCGGTGTTCTCCATGTGTTGCAGCTCCTTCCTCAGGCGGCTGCGTAGGGCGAGGGGCATCCTTCTCAGTGGGCAGACTACCGCCGTTGCTGCTGGGTCTATGTGTATGTGGCACTCCCCCAGAAACAGTCAAATTCACTTGAACACATCAGCAAACTCTTCCATGACAGTTTGTTTCTCTACAGGTGCAGTTACTGACAACACTAGCTTGATGAGGTCCATATCCAGGCATGCTTGTAGGCCTAGAACTGGGAGTGCTTGAGTGTCTACTATGTAAAAGTCCAACATCATGTCACGCTCTTTGTATATCTCAATGTGCATGTGCCCTTTATATTAAACCGTAGCCAGTCAGTCTGCATGAGGTAGGCTGGAGCTTGCACTCATCTTTCAAGCTGTGATACTGTCTCACAGGGCCGGGCTGGGGAAATAATTCAGGCTAGGAAATGTAGCTCCAGTCAGGCCACTTTTTAAGCCGGATAAGACCAGTTCCTTCCTGTTTTCGTTCAGAGCAGACGCTTTTGCTGCTTGCTCCTGCGCTTGCATTTTTCTATCTCCCCTTACTTTGTAGTTCCTCTTTTTTCTGTGTATTTTCAAATCTAAACATGGAATTGATAAGCTGGTCTCTCAACGCAATCGACAAAATCTTTTCAACACGAAACTCAGGACCGGGGGAACCTATGTGCCCAGACGGGACCTTTGCCACGGGCTACACCAAGGACGCAGGTTCTGTGCCTGGCGCTCCTTTCCATAGAGGACATTGAAGATATTTACCTATTTGCCTAAATGATAACAGGACATCTGCTCCTCGGACTGAGCATTGCCCTGGTCTATCGAAGAATTGGGAAGACGGCAGCCACTCTAGCCCAAAGGGTGCACGTCATGCTAACCGAGCTGGGCAGAGCAGTGAGTAATCTACCTGTGGTGATTTCTGAACTGAACCGTAAGATTGATACCGTGTTGGAGAAACTCACGGCTGAGGACCAGGCTCGATAAAGAGACCCGTTACAGAGAGGATTGAACATTGGAATCTGTTGTTCTTCTCCCTAACCCAAACATCTAATCAACTGTCTGGCTCCCACCCGGCCGTCAAGGCCTTTTCGCCCAAACTCCCCTGAAGATTCATAGGCTAAAGAGGCTCTGCACCCCTCCCCTCCTCCCTTCCCTCCCCATGGACTCCTGTTGTTGACTTTTGGTCTTGAGACTGATCGTGGGCGTCTCCATAGCAACCTGCTGTGTTATCGCTAAGACATTCCGCGGTATGAGCCAACGGGATTACGTCTCCACAGCCAGAGGCTTCTTCAGGCATACACACACACACACATGGACTGAACTCAGACTCAGAAAAACACACACACAAACACGCACATCACACGCACCCCACCTCCTCCCCCGCCCTCCCTCACTCCATCACCTCGCCTTTCGCACCCCCCCCCCCTTTCCCTCTCATTACAGTACTGTGCTGTCAGGATATTGGCCACGCCTGCTTGTATGGCTACTTGTCGAGGCTGGCTGCCAGTATGGTAATTCCCTCCCCCCTCCCCTCCCCTGGTATTGTATTCTGTATGTCGTAATTGCATTTTGTATGTCGCTCTTTCTTCCTTTTTATGTGTTATTTGTTTTGTGAAGCGCTTTGTGCATTCGTGTTGTGAAAGGCGCTACATAAATAAAGTTTACTTACTTACTTACTTACTTACAGTGATCTTGCGACGTGCCGACGCGGTGAGATGGAACACTTTCAGTTTTGTTTTGTTAACTATAAATGAGCGGCCTTCCCGCTTGCCGATTGTAAATCATAAATTGGATCACGTTAAACTGAATAAATACCACACGTATAACAAAAAGCTACCGATAGCTAGTTCTATCATGATGTAACTAAGCTATCTGCAAAACATAATTATTTTTCCATCAACAGATTTAACTACAATGTCAGCAAAACTTTAAGCTAGGTTGACAAATTACCGTCGCCTTAACACCCACCATATTTGTTGATAAATTATTGACCGGAGATGTCGCAGTCACAAAGAGTTGTGGGAGCAAAGGGAGCAAAAGTGACCATCGCTTGTTCACTTTGAAAACGACCGTTATGAAGGGCCCTACGAAGGGAGTACTTTTGCACGCTTCGGATTGGAACGCCCTTCAATGTGCCGGTGGTGGGTGTGGCCCCGATTACGTTCCCTTCAAAGGGTAGAGCCCTAGCATTTGGAACACAGCCGTTGAGTGCTGGAGTCAAGTGCAAGTAACGTATTCGGCTCACTAGAAAATAGTTGGTAAAGTTTCTTGGTAAAGTATTGAATGTTGTGGACATTCATTTCAGAATATACAACAGTAATAAATTAAGTCTAAATTATCCTATCAACATTAATAGGGCTAAATGAGCATTCATTCATATGTTTTTTTCATAATGCAGTGAGGATCCAAGTGCAAATTTAAAAAAGGTAGTATAGCAAGGTGTGATATACTTTAGCCATCCTTCATAACCCTGAACTGTGTTAAACCAGTTTGTGATACAGAGCAACATGGAAATCCTGTGAAGAGAATCATTTTACAGTATTCTAACAATTCCATATTTTGTTAGAGATTGATGCCACAGTGATTTATCTCATGCCTGATAAGAATCTAGATAACCCTTGGGTGACAGAATTTCACTTGTAGCCTTCTGCCAAAATCCATCTTCAGAGGCAAGACAGAAGGCTATAACTGACAGGCTAAGAAGCAGGCTTTTGTCCTCCGAGAGGCCATCCACATCCACTGGGGGAACCATGGCATCCGGTTCCACTCGGGGAAAGGCATTGTTTGGCAACAGAAGTGGCCAAAGAAAACAAAGGTGACTTGAATTAGGATGAATGGACTTTGACATGGAAGAGAAGTGATTCAAACAGGTTAGGTTGGGTAAATGAGGAGGCACAAGAGCATTATGTATTGACAGATTCAAGACAGTGCAAGAAATCCAAATAATGGCTGAAGGCATTTTTCCCTGATGGAAAAGAAAAAAATGAAAAAAATAAGCATTCAGAGTATCACACAGAAATAAGAGACTTTGCAGAGCGTCAGGTTAATGCTCCAAGCACATTAGAGAAGCTTTATGAGCTAAACAAAGTTTGATTACTCAGACTCTATCTTTGTACTAAACGATGTATACAAGAAGAAGTCAACGATGAGATTGAAGCAGAAAGTAGCGCCCCAATCTCCTTATCCAAACAACATTCTACTGTACCAACCCAGACCAGCCCCCTATCCTTGTCATGATAATGTCTGTTGATGAACAGCTGTCAGTCAACAGTGAGATAGGTGAAGCAGAAAGTAGTGCCCCAGACTCCTTACCCAACCAACACTACTCCATCACAGTCACAGTTTCATGCCACCTCAGCCTTTAATAATGAAGATCAATCACAGGACTTGTCAGAGATGGCTCCTATCACAGCCTAATGTTAGTGCTCTATACATTGACGAGGAAATCCAAATAGGATATATGTGCTACTCAGTGAAAACACGACATGTTTGACCTTGATGACACTATGACAATGATGCTATTACCAAATGAGCCTACTACTGTCCCATGAATAACAAGATTGACATTACGGTGAGGAAACATGTTTCAAAACATGTTTCAGGATCTTAATGCTGCATTTCATGAAGGCCGTGTGTCTGTTGATAACCCTATATTTTGCCGGCAGGAGAACTAGGGTGAACTTGAACGTGATAAGAGCCAATCAGTAGCTCTTACCGGAATGAAAGAGCTACTGATTGGCTGGTAAGCATGCTTACCCTGCGCACAAAAAAAAGCGGGCTGAGGCATGGAAAAAAAATAAAAAGACATTTTCACGCGTTCGAATGTGCGCGAGGGAAAGCAGAGAGAGAAGTGCTTACAATGCAGTGCCTTTACATGCAAGCAGAGTAGAGAATGCTTGCTCCTGCAGGTGGGGCCAAAAAGCTACTTCAAAATTAATGACTCCTGCTGCACTGGGACCTTAAATATGACTATTTTAATGAAAACAAAACAAACGGTTTATATTAGCACTTTTATTTTAATATTTCTGCTTATATGGACAACACGTCCCTGATGTAATGTGATTTTTGGTAGTGTCATCTGTTTTCTTGCACGTTACATTTTATTCCATGGTGGTGATCCTGTTTTACATATTGTCAATAAAAACATAATTTGAGGAATAGACTGCCTCCTGCTGTGTATCTCAAGGGTCTTTAGTCAAAACCTGTTTACCGTCACATAAGTTTAGACTGTTTCCTGTCAAACTCGGTAAAACCTGAAAAAAACATTTTTAGCAAGGACTGGTCCTTTGAAATATCTCAAGTGCTCTGAAATATCTCAAGTGCTCTCAAGTTTCTCAAGTCTCTCTCAAGTTTTCTCTCTGTAACCAAGGATCCAAGCTTGTGCCTGATTGATGGAAAATCAATCTGTATCTGTGGAATTGCTGAACCGCTACCTGCTAGCTCTCTGTTTAGTCGACACCAGGGTCTTATGCATTTCCATAAACTCTACAAATGATCCACCTCTGGTGAGAGAGGAGGCTTTGAACGAGACATTTGCAACTTTTAAACTCTGCTTCAATGAGCAGCGCTGAAATTGAACTCTGAACATCCTTGAAACGTTTGCCAACAGTCTACCATCACTGTTCCAATGGGAGTGTAGGCGGGTTACATCCTGCATCAAACCAAGCGACCATCACATCACATGCCTCTTCCCTTCTTCGAGCCCAACAATGCCTGGACGCATCGCTTTCCGACACACAACCCGCAAGGTTGCCATTTAGCACTTTCTTTTGATGTGGTGTGATGTCAGAGTCTGATCCCTATGGAGAGAAGTGTTGTTTAAGATTTGAGGATTTAGGATAGGCTGTGATAGTCTGACATCATTCATTTAATTTCTACTGTGTTTTCATATTGCCACATTTGTTTTCCATCTATTAATGAATTGTGTTTTCATATTATTTTGATAATTGATTAGTATAACTTATACAATAAATATATTAACCTTTGATCACGTCCTAGCGTCATGACATGATTTTTAGGTCCCTTGATTGAGTCAAGACCTCCTCCTTCAGACTGAGAT
This sequence comes from Borostomias antarcticus, assembly GCF_949987555.1. Lineage (NCBI taxonomy): Eukaryota > Metazoa > Chordata > Actinopteri > Stomiiformes > Stomiidae > Borostomias > Borostomias antarcticus. Next base: position 5,820,354 of record NC_140258.1, read on the forward strand.
TGATAAATTATACTATTGATAAAGGTTCTGCTTCCCTGTACAGAACAGGGTGGTGCACCATAAGAGTAGATTTAATGTATTAAGTACATATTCCTTTATATTTGTGATAACCGCGGTATAATCATCCATTTTACTTAATCAGTCATATTTCCATAGTTCTAACCTTTAGACTGCTACAAAGCTAAGATCAGTCCAGCACGACGCACGTCCAGCACGACGGCGAGGAGGTAGATAATGTGGGTGGGGGGGGGTCTATCCAAGGGGTGTCTTTAGGGTCAGTCTACTGCAGCTGTTGGCTGTTGAGCTTGCGGACTGCGTCAGGAAAGAAGCTGTCGTGGAACCTCTCCTTCACGGTTCTGATGCTTAGCCATCTTCCGTCTCTCCGGCAAGATGGTGCGAATAGGTGACTGGGGTGGTTTCTGTCTTTTGTGATGGATATTACCTTCCAGCGGTAGCGTTGGTCGTAGAGATCCTCGATGGCTGGGAGCTCCACACCGATGATCTTCTGCGCTGTCTCTGGATGGCATTCCTGTCGTGGGCAGTGGTGTTGCCGTACCAGGTTGTGATGCCTCCAGTCAGGACACTTTCAATGATGTTGCAGTAGACGTTCACAAGTGTTTGTGTGCTCATGCCACATCTCCACAGGCACCTCAGAGAGGTGTTTTTTTCCTCCTCTCCTGAAGTCCACAATCATCTCTTTTGTCTTGCTAGTGTTCAGGGTCAGGTTGTTGTTTTGACACCATGTTACTAGGTCGGACTTGTGGGACACCAGTCCTGATGTTCAGTGTGGATGAGATGTCGCTGCCTATTCTCACCACATGTGGTCTGTCAGTGAGGAAATCCAGAGTCCAGTTGCATATGGAGCTGTTCAGGCCTACACTTCTCAGCCTCGGGACCAGGTTGATGGCGCATATGGTTTTGAAGGCAGAACTGTAGTCAGTGAATAGTATCCTGACGTAGGTGCTTTTCTTGCTCAGGTGCTCTAGTGCAAAATGGAGGGCCAGTGAGATGGTATCATCCATAGACCTGTTAGCAAACTGGTGTGGGTCTAGTGAGTCTGGTATGATGGTATCGATGTGTTTCATCACTAGTTTCCACTGTGCCACTGGCCGGTAGTCATTCAGGCCGGCTACCTTGGTTTTCTTGGGTACTGGCACTAACAGCATTCACCTTCCTGAAGGATTTGCACACCTCAGCCACAGATAGTTGTAGGATCATGTTTTCAGGTTCCCTGTAGTCCTTGGCTGGTGTGCACGAGCACATCAGTACAGTACATCGAACCTCACACAACGTGAATGTGTTGAGCTTGTCTGGGAGCTGCTTGTCAGCTGCGGCAATGTAATTTTGTAGTTTGTGATGGTCTGGAGGCCCTAACACATGATCCGGGTGTCTGTGCCACTGTACTGGTTTTCCAGTCCATCCCTGTAGTTATTTTTGTCTCCTTTGTCCTCTGTTAAACACAGCGTCTCTTGTTCTGTTCTTGCGTTAGTGCTAAACACACCATGACATTAGATAGAGGACAAACAAACAAACGCGACCACAGGATTGCAGGATCAAGGAAGCAACAATTTATTTAGACATGCGCAGTCACATTTATAGCCAAGCATTCAATCAATCAATTATCCAATCTGTGGGAGAGCACATATCAACACCCCCACTTGCTCTCACATTATTAATCTTCATTATAGAAAACTTTAAAAGTTAAATGCAATATTAATCACATCTCTAGAACCCAGTTCCAATTCATAAGTTCCACCCTAGAACAACCACATTGATAACTTGTTGGTGGTGTAGCAGAGGTCCAGGGTTTTGGTCTTCCTGGTGTAGAAAACATGCTGAAAGTACTTTGGAAGCACTTTGAGGTTACAGTTGTTGATGTTTCCAGCTACGATGGACATGGCCTCTGGGTAGAGTGACCAGTGGTTGGCTATCACTTCCTGTAGTTTGCGTGACTTCCCCATCTGCTTGTAGGTGGATGTGTACAGTGGTGAGGATGACTTCTGTGACAAACTCCCTCCGCGCATAGAATGGCCAACATTTGATGGGTATGTGCTCCAGGTTTTTCGAGAATGAGTGCGGCAGAGTCCATATGTCCGTGCTCCAATCATCGTTCATCATGAGACATGAGTCCCCGATTTTTCCCCATGGTGGCATGGGACATGTCCTGTCTGTTCAGGCTAAAACCCTCTGGGCAGATCTCATCTGGAATGTCCTCATTAAGCCACATTTTACTCAAACACAAGATCTTTAGCCATGGATCTCGAATGAGTCTACAACAATTGGACAATTTTGCACTTGCTCTTTTATGAGGAAATAATTTATTTTAAATGAGTGAAGAAGAATCCTGAGGTGGTAAAAATGGTTTGTCAGATAATATTTTCTGGAGCTGAAAGCTCTACTATCCTTCAGGCTTTTCTGTCATACCTCTGTAGTTGGTTTTAAATTTCAATTTACTGCCTGTCTGCATTTTGAAAAAGCTGTGCCTTGAACTGCAGAGACCGAGGGCAATATCAGTTCGCTCTACACTACAGACGTGTGTAAAACATTGTTTCTTCTCTGCTGAGAGTGGTCATCTGCCACCATTTTGACGTTAGTCCTTAGTAAACTGTCAGTCCTTCACAGGGGGCTTTATTCTCTGGAGTTGCAGTAACCCTGCAAACCTCCCAGACCGTACACTACCAGAGCAATGTGATGATGTCAGTGCTTCACAGTCAATTAACAGCTGATGGAGGGTCCATAGTTACATCCAGTAATTGCTGTACATCACGACCAAGCTCTTGGCCCACAGGTCTTTGTGAGTCTTCAGGGATCTGCTGGGGCAGCGTTCATGAGAGCTCATATAATGGAGATACTGTATCAATTTAAGTGAATGGGAAGAGCATGGGAGTATTGACAGTCTCTGTAATAGGCACCAACCTAATGACTTTGGTCTCTGATCTGAATGTATCTGGTCTGTCTATTTCTATGTCTAGACCTCTCTACATTACTATAGGACTTTATCCCCATGCACCAGTATTCTCTACCATTTATCTGGTGGTGCAAACAAACAACATCAAAACACGTGTTTCTTAGCTCAGTAGTTCAACTTCAACTTTATTTGTACCCAAAGGATAACTGGTTTTATAGCAGTCACAGACACAAGATGATACAAATACAAAACAATACAAAATACACAATATACAAGACAGTAGGATAAAAAGCCTGCATAAGGTACATCACAACCATAATCATCAACTCATTGGCACCATTTCAACACCAAGAACAACACCATCACTATCTACCTCCCTGCTTGGACTGAGTTCAGAAGGCAAATGGTGGTAGGAATGAATGAGTGCCTGTATCAGAATCAGTGCTTGTATCGGTCTCTGAGGTCTGCTGACCAGTCTAAAGCACAGAGGGGATAGAGCCTTTGCTGTAGTAGCCCCCAAACTCTGGAACGAGTTGCCCCCCCCCCCCCCCCACGTTAGGTTGATGGGATGGATTTTCCACACTTCCAGTCTGTTGTACTGTACAGGTCAGCAAGGTCACTTTGCTCTGCTGGACACCTAGGATTTTACTGCTCACCTTCACTATTTTGGACAGAACAGTTTTTGCCTTGATGCTGAGTTTGTCATACCAGCAGATTACAGAAAAGGTTAATGGAGACTGTAGGATTTATAAAAAAGGGTCATGAGAGTATCATCAACATGGAACTTTAGGAAGGTAGAACAGTCGTCTTTTGTCTTTGCAGGAATGCCCTATCGCTAAATGAGACAAAGTACATGCTCATTGATTTTTTCCCTCCGCTTCTCAGAGCACTACATACTGTACATACAGTTCATACAGCACAAGCTCCACTGTAGCCATCAGCGTCAATGATCAGTCATCTGTCTTCATTCTGACATTCTACTGTCAACAATCAAGAAATGAACCTTGGCGATTGTCTAACTTTGATGCTGGCATCGAACGTGACACAATGGCTACAGTGGAGCCGCTGTCATTAACTTCAATCGATTCGTTCCCTCAGCGTCCGATGACTGATGGTTGACGTTGATGGCTACAGGGGAGCCAGTGTTAGTAACCTGACTGACAACAAGTTTAATTTTAGTAATTCCAACACAGAGATGCTTTGCAAAAAGGGCCAGCAATGATTGTTCTGCCTTCGTAAATAGTGATGGGCGAAAATGAACGAACACATTTTTTTTGAACGACTCTTTTAAGTGTAGATACCATACTGAGCGTTCGAGTCTACTGCCCACCCCTAGCCTGGTAAACCAGATCATCGCGAAAACAAATTACCTTTCAAAACATTTATTTTTTGCGATGAGTCTGGTTTACCAGGCTATCCCACCCGCTTCCTCCCTCGACAATTGATACATACAGGTTATATGCACACACCAGTTGCAGCTTTGAAGTTGCAGAATTGACACAAACAATGGTGTATGTTGCTATGGAATCAGCTGCTGTGTGTAGTGTGTGGTGCGTGTGTATGCATTGTCAGTATGTGTGGTTCGATACATTGTGTGTGTGTGGGGTAGGGGGGGGGGTCGGCGACAGAAAATGTTGTTAATTGTATATTAAAATGCTTCAATCTCGTGCACTTTGAGAGCAAAATTAAGAGGCTAGATCTATAAAGAACTACACACATCATATTAGATTAATATAATCTTTAACTGCAGTGGAGATCATCCAGAAAGGACACAACTTAAGTGAATGTTGATGAGAACACACCATCTATTACAAACATGAGACTAGCTCCTCCTGTCACCTCTCTCCCAGCCTGGCCTCCTCCACTCCGATGTCCATGTTGGTCTCCTCCTGTCACCTCTCTTCCACTGTGGTGTCCATGTTCATCTCCTGTCCACAAATTAACAGAGCATAAACATAAGCTATAAACACACATCCATCCATCCATCCACATTTTTTAACTTGCCAGGATCTAATTAATGTAGTGTCTCTTTGGCTAACATCAGCTATCTCACCTCTCATCTCTATGTCCTCTCCTCCTGTCCCCTCTCTACCAGTCGGGGCTCTTCCACTCTCTTATCCATGTTGGTGTCCTCCTGTCACCTCTCTTCCACTCTCTTATCCATGTTGGTCTCCTCCTGTCACCTCTCTTCCACTCTCTTGGCCATATTAGTCTCCTGTCAACAAATTATATACTTCTAACAGAACGATCAATTCTCACGCAAGCAGGAGCCAGGCTGTTCAGTGACATCTCCGATCCGGTGTTGCGACCCAGTCTCTAGAAATGTTTTGGACGCGTTGCCGACAGTTTGTGCCTCCAGCCAATCTGCGCGCCTGCCTATGCCGTAGCCTGACGTGCACCTCGTAGCCCCCGTAGCTAACGTTAACGGCTATAGCAGCCAGTGGAACTTCGTGTTGAGATGGCTCTAGCTCAAAAAGTATTTATGTCAGCTTAGATATTTAGATGACTAGAATCAAGACAAATAGACGAACAGTTTGATGTATAATATGTCCCATAATACTTTCGGATGTATTATATTATGGAGCTACGAACACACAAAAAGTCTCCAATGGCACAGGGAAAAGAAACACAGACATCAACGACCACTCAATCGGCCTTCACTGTGGTAAATCTGGAATGTGATTGGACTAACAAAATGGCAATCATTAAATCCTGTTCAGAGTACTGTCCTCCCTTGCAGTCAGCGTTTTGGCCAATCACAAATTAGCATGAACAAATTGCATTACATTGATACACCCCTAAGGGACACGCCCAAGGGAGGAATTCCTCCCTTCCATAGATATCTATGGGTCCTCCAGCTGCATGTTATAGATGTCACTGTTGGAGCTTTAGAATTTCAATAATGGGTTTTTATCCATAGGAAAAACCTGATGTATGAACAAAACTGAGATAATATTAAATATTAATTATAAATAAATAAATGCATATATTTATATTTCAATCCCTCTCTTCCCTCCAAAAACTGAGGAGGACTGTCCTCCTCTACCTTAATGGACGAGCCTCCTCTGATATATATATATATATATATATATATATATATACACACACCTACCTACCTCTCCGTCTATCTATATCTATATACGAACATCTCTCTTTCTCCCTGTCAGTGAAGAAAGCAAACACATGGTCAATTGATATGTGAATAATGGCCTCTGCTATAGTTGCACTTAATTTACTGACCTAATTTGAGTCTACCATTGGAATTAATAATGAAAGCCCATCCTGCCCCTAACCCTCCCATCCAATCACCGCAACCATGCTCCAAAACGTGTTCCATGCCCTCTGATCGGTTACCACACTAAAGCCTCGGATACACTAGAAGACTTTCACAATCTTAACAGATTATGAAATGACTGGGAGTATACACTAGACGACTGGCTTCTGCTGATTTTGAACGGAAAAACTGGGTATCGCACATTTAACGAGTGGACCAGGTGGTGACGAGTTTACACTACACGATTGCGTTCAGAATCTGCTCAAAAATATCAAACATGTTTGACATGCTCCGACTCGCTCCGACACTGGCATCAGTGTAGATATCACACTAAAACCTCAAGATGAATGTCTTTCCAGCCAGACCTGCAGGTGAGCTCGTGTTAGGTCTGCTGGTAGTCAGTCAGTCTCCTGGGCGGCCTCCAGCTGTTTCACCGCCTCTCACATGCACACCCCTCCCAGGTCCAGCATCTCCCTCAGCTCCAGCTTACAAGCATTCTCCTGGATCTCTTTATTCCTCCATTGAGTGGGACAGTGAAAGGGTCAGACAACAATGGCCTTCTCAGCCAACTTCATTCATCTCTTCCTGCAGCTTCTCTCTCTGGGTCCTCAGTGTCCAGCTCCATCTTCTTCTTATCTCCATCTGCAGCTTCACTTGCTCCTTGGGGGCGGGGGGGGGGGGGGGGGGGTGTCTAGGCTGGCTTGAGAGGGGGTGAGAGAGAGATGGAGAGAGAGACATCCAGGAGTTTCAAATTATCACTTTGAGATGTGCTTTTAAATCCAAAATAAAAATCCAACGTTAAATCACCAATTTTAAATTATAATAATTTCAATACACGCTAGCTAGCTAGCTAGTAGGTAACTAGGCTAGATAGCCATTCGGTGTTTAGCCAAGATAGCAGCTAAGGGAGGTCATGTGACTCACACATCATTGGCAGTCTTGGCCTGCGCTGCCCCCCTTGCCCCATCTGTGCCCTGGTAATTTGCATATAATAATGTTTTTGTTGACACATGTACTGTATATCAACTTAATCATTAAAGTATCTAGAATAACCCCCCAAAAGTATTGTATTTTTTTGTTTATGTGCTTATTTGTGCAAGCGGCAACTATAGTTGCCAGTGGGCACATAGCTTGTAACTAGCTTTTAAAACACTGTCTGTGGGATTGATCATAACTTACTAATTTTTAATGCTAGAATGATGTACAATGGCTCATTTTAATCCTCTAAGATTGCCATTTCTAGCTATATAAGCAAGTGTTCAAAGACGTGTCCCTAGTCTTTGACACATTCACTTCTCATTTTCTTGCTAGCTGCAAACATTAGACAACTTATGGTCTAATATTTATAACAAGTTAGCAATGTTAGCTTTAACACATAACCAGCATTAGTGTAGTAGCTACTATCTGGTAGCTAATATTAGTGTTGAGGTAGCTAGCTAGATAGAATGTGTTGCATTGTGTGGTAGAACAGAATACACACACAAGCATTCACCCCAAACAATGCAATTTGCATTTTTTCCATGGCATAGAAATTGCAACTTTTTCAGGACTTTTAAAATGCAATTTGGTGCCTTGATGTCAGCAACTTGTTCTCACACTTCGGTTTTGGATCGACTAAGTGTAATTTAAGCACTTTTCTTTTAAGCACTAATCTAGCTAACGTTACCTCTTATTTTACAGCCAGCTAGTTTAAAGGTCGGTTTGCATTACCAGGTGACCTTAACTCCTACTTGGGTGGTACCAGGGGATGAGGCGCCCTCTAAACAGGCAGGTCATGATGTCATCATGCAGCTAAGCCTCAGTCAGCCTGCCAAAGCTGCAAAGCCGAGAGGCAGAGAGTGAAAAAGTGGTAATCCACTGTTTTTATTACATAACATAACATCAAACACAAATAGTAAAAAACATAAAAAACCTCCCAATAACTGTTGCTGAGGCAGAACTGATGATGTGTCTGTTTATAATTCTAATCATGCAGATGTTGCTTCAGAAAATGAGAATGCAGTGTCAGGAAAAACAAGAGGAAGAGAAAAAATTAGACACTTGAAAACGGAGCAACATGCTCCAGGGTTCTGCACAGGTCAGCCAAGACACCGATCAAAGTTAGAAGATAGTGTAAATAAGGTATTCATTGTGTTTCTGTGTGTGTGTTTGCATGCTGGTGTGTGTGTGTGGTGGGTTGGGGGGTTGTATGCTGGTGTGTGCGTATCAGAGTAGGCTCGTCGATTGAGGTAGGGGAGGACAGTCCTCCTCAGTTTTTGGAGAGAAGAGAGGGATTAAAATATAAACATATTAATGTATTTATGTATAATTCATATCTAATATTATCTCAGTTTTGTTCATAAGGCAGGTTTTCCCTATGGATAAAAACTCATTATTGAAATTCTAATGCTCCAACAGTGACATCTATAACATGCAGCTGGAGGACCCATAGATATCTATGGAAGGGAGGAATGCCTCCCTTGGGCGTGTCCCTTAGGGGCTCTATCAATGTAATGCAATTTGTTCATGCTAATTTGTGATTGGCCACAAATTATTGGTGTGTATGTGTGTTTGTTTGTATGCTGGTGTGTGTGCGTGCGTGCGTATGTGTCTGTAGTATACAGGTATGTGTGGCATGTGTGTGAACACGCAGTGCTTCTTTCTCTCTGCTTCCACACACCAGGATTACAAAGCCAGGGAAAGAGAGAGCGCTCTGTACAGACTGTGAATAGATTGAATTTAATTTGTGGCGTCAGCAATGTGCTGAACACTTTGATAGACAGAAACACAATTAACCCGGTGCCACCAACAGCTATCATAAACACTATTCTTCTCCTGCACTCTTCATCACAGCATAATCGAACAGCAGGACAGAAGAGTTCTTTCATTGGCTCCCATACAAGTCTTAGAGTCAGTAAAGACGTATCATATCAGCATGTGGCCATTATGTTTCCTACCATTGAGTCATCAATTACCACACACAATCCTGTTGAGATAACAATGTCCTTGAATGACAAATCACACGGCTCATAGACTCTGTGCCTGCAGTGTGTGTGGTAAGCACAGTACTGCATGTTCTCTATGCAATATGGGGTATGTATAACAATATTCAATATCCATTAAGACATAGCACATGTATTGCTTTGCTACTGTAGGTAATATGACAATTTGTGTACTCGGTTACATGGGGAACGCCACAATGTTCAATCAATTAATATTCACAGAGCCATGTTTCGCTAACGATTCAGTGATTGTCCTGCCTATCGTAATCATTTTGCTGCAGCCCCCAAGGGCTCATTGTCCTTGTGAGGATACTCAGATGAAGACAAAAAACAATATGGCGGCCAGATTTCGATCGAAACATAGAGGCCATTTAACAGATGTGAGAGGAATGACTGATGCCATTGTGAGAAGACAGACAAGGCCCTACATGCTACTGGAATCCTTGCAAATTGATTGATTCACAACTCACCTAGCAAGATTCATGGCAGCTATGGTGAAGCACTTGCAAACGGCCAATAAAGCGCAGAGAGAAAGAGAGAGACAGACAGAGACAGAGAGATAGAGAGAGAGAAAGAGGAGAAAACTATTATCAAACCCTCAAATTATGAAAGGCCTGCGCCTGCAGTACACCAGCACATACCATACACCTCCATTCTTCAGCCTCATCACTCGTCTGGAACAGATAATCTGAACAGGTGAACATGACGAGCCCGAGACTTTGGCTCCTGCATTGGGATAGTCTGAAATGGCCAGCGTCTAGAAAACTCTGTAATAAGGTGTCTGGAAGTCTCAGATGCATGTGGAATGAACATTTGATCAGATCACATCCTGATGAGACTGGTCCGTTTTCCGAGCTTCCCTAGCTAGGCGGAAACTTCATAAATCTTTATTGACTCATATCATAACAATTCAACACATGGCAAAACCTCACAATTCAATCAAGCACTTAAATGAAACTCAAATATTTGACTGAAATGTCTCATGATAGGTTGAAACAACATACTGTATCTGAGTTCATGGTACTGTACATGTTTATTGAAAGGCTTCCATCAAGTTAATTGTGTGCAGTGTTGATTCTCAAAAAATCCCACACTGTTGTACAGTATTCTTCTGCAGGTGACAGTGGGATATTTTTAAGTTTCTCTAAGAAGTATTTCTTAAAAGATCACCTCTCAGGGAAGACCCTAGAGCTTTGGTATGAATGTGAAATCCTCCATTTCTTCTGGCTTAATCTCTTTTTTTTCTGTAAACAGTGTTCCCAGAAGTGGACCAACTAACTAAATAATGTCTGAACTGCATAGGACAGGTGAAAAAAGAGAGCTCTAAAGAAAGTTGGGAGTTGAGTTGAGCAGGAAAGGGGGGAGGGATGCAGAATATAAGGGAGATGCAGACGTTTTGTATTTTGTATTGTTATTCTCTTCTGATGAAGTTAATCGCTTAAGTGTTCAGTGCTTTTAAAAGGGAAAAAAGCACCTGCCACAAACCGTCTGGGGCCAGCCCACTGGCTAACTTCATTTCCTGGCTGTCAGCTGTCAGATAAGGAAAGGATTGGTTCACCTCAGCGTGATGCGGGCCAAGGCAACAGCAGCAGGCTGGAGTCAGTGGGAGGCCACATCATTATTATACCCTCTGTAGGCGCCAACACTCCTCCTCCTCAGACCTCCTCTCAGCCCAGCCCGCTATTGTTTTCTGAAAAAAAAGACATTTCTCCTCTGAGATGGAGTGTTAGAAGTAGAGAGACCAGCCAGAATTAAAAGGTGTACTCTGCAAACAGACAGACAATGGAACTAGTGATTTAGTGGAGCTTTGGACAAGGGGTAATCCTCCACAATCCTTGTAACCTTTTGGTATCTCTCTATCCTGTATAGTATCAGTCTGTTTCATAATGATGATATAATGATGGTGTGACTGTGATCTCCATTGGAGACAGGGAGGTTTATTCACTTCTCTCCACTACTTTTCAAATGTGAGTGTATGTGTCTTTGTGTGTCTTACAGAGAATATCATGCATCAGCATTCCTCTAGAGGTTAGCCTCAGCATCTATGATGACATAGCAAATTTGTCCCTTGGTGCCATGGCAACCAGTGATCATTTGACTCAAACTTAAAAGATGCGTCCCTCAGCGGGCACAGCAAGGGCACAGGTTTGCACCACTCTCAGCATAGTTGGAGGAGAGGCAGCAGTCGGTTGCACCAGCTGATCTTAAGTTACATCATAAGTTCCGTCTTAAAGTCCACACTAAACACTATGTTCAAACTAGGTAGTTTGATACTAAAGTTGTGTCGATGCAGACTTCAAGAGACGGAGGTAGAGCCCCGTTCAGATCTGACTGGTGCTGGATGTCGTTAGCTAGCCTGTCAGTTATAGACATACTTTGCTCTCGTCTAAACTGATAATGGGCGTGGATGTCCACACCGTCATATACATCCAGGGGATGAATTCGGTCTCTTTGGGTACCCTCTCTCTACGTATTCTCCTCAAATCACTCTAATGCCAATCTTTCAACGGCTAAAAATGCCATTCTGTTCAACTCTGTTCAACTTAAATGTAAACCGTTATTTAAAGTTATAACTTAAATCTTACACCTACAGTACTAAGGCCTAGGTGTAAGATTTAAGGTATAACTTATACCTACATTCAGGTGGTCCAACCCATAAATGTTAGTATCTCGTAAACTCCGACCTAACCTTGGAAGTTAGGTTCAAACTAAGCTATGTTCCAACTTACAATCAGCTGGTGCAACCCAGTGCAGGTCCTGATCCTGTTGTTCGCCTTCCTGAAGAGGTGGCGAGTTCCTTCAAGTTTCCAAATAAAGGATGTGAAATGATCATGGCTTGGTGATCAATGAGATCAACTACTGTAGATCTGTAAATCTAGCTCTACACCCCTTCTTTCCTGTAGGTCATATGCCGTGCCTCTCCATTTTTCCTTAAGTTTGTATGGCAGTTTAGAGAGAACGGCTCTCATTGAGGTTGAATTATCCATCTCCTCCATGTACTCAATGCTGTCCATTGTTTTACAGCATCCAGTTAGAAAGACTGAATACGCTTGTAGGGCTTCAACAAAGATACATTTTGAACAAATTAGAACAGGAATTAAGGCTCCTACATAAATAAAGTTTGATTTGATTTGAAACATTTAAATATGTATATATTGCTATGATAAATTGCCAGGGATCCCTCAATGAGAACATCTGTTAAAACCATGGCTTTGTAGACCACTCTTTGGCTTTGCTACAGTAACTTCTAAAATTCAGTGTCAGACTCCACTCCTAGTTTTAGACAAACAATGCAACAGCAGCGTTGAATGTTTCTCTACAGCCTTATTTGGGAGGGAGTGTGGGCATACCTAAACTGCTCCAAGCAGGCTCCAGGCGTCGAACATTAACTGAATTTTACCCTGGCAGAATAACGTACACATTGTCCCTTTACATGTACTCCTGTGTGTCTCCTATCACTCCATACAGTGTATTGTTGCCTGTATGAATGCCTATTGCTTATTGGATTTGGCATTGCTATTTAGTAAACAACATGAGACCATTAGTGTGGACTGCAACCATTAGCGAGATATTAGAGTGACCTGCACGAGAATGTATTATTTGGGGTAATTGGTGGGAAATGAGTTGCCACATCTCATAGTGAGGAGCATTTGAAGAATAGCCCATCTAAGCAGCTTAGGCTGAGCTTTGCGGCCGGCCTTTCTGTAAGGTGCTACTCTGTCTAATAGGATTATGCAAAAGTGGCTGAGTGAGTGGCAGAGAAGAGAGACTTGCATGATTTAGGCTACAGGCCTGACAGGGACAATTAGGAGACCACGCTCAGCAGGCTATTACTCAACACAGCCCAAATGAAATGCCTGGGTTTCCTTTACAGCAATGCAGGCAGCCAACAGAAGGGCACCTATCGTCTTGGTGAAATGTGATCTGTATTTGGCCACAGTGTTATGCTGTGCTGGGGGCGGCTATAGCTCAGTTGGTAGAGCGGGTCGTTCAATGATCGAAGGGTCAGTGGTTCGAATCCCAGCTCCGACTGTCCAAATGTCGAAGTGTCCTTGAGCAAGACAACTAACCCCAAATTGCTCCCAATGAGCAGGTTAGCACCTTGCATGGTAGCTGCCTCCATTGGTGTGTGAATGTGTGTGTGAATGGGTGAATGAGAGGTCATTGTAAAGCGCTTTGAGTGCCGCTAAGGTGGAAAAGCGCTATATAAGTGCAGTCCATTTACCATTTAATTTACCATTTACAGAAGAGATTCATGTTTACAGTAGCACTGCAGGATTCCTTCTCTCCTGACATGTATTTTGATTGTGTTTGAGTGTTCTTAAACACTAGCTCCGATCACAGATTTAAAGACATCTGCATATACACTTAAGTTAAAATTACAAAATTGAACGGCAGTGTATTCAACATAAAGGTTGAACAGAACACACACACCCAAGACCTTCAAGAATGAGTGAGCACACAGCACTCACTACAGTGTGATGGATGGGACAAGCAGGAGACACCGAGGTACAGGTTTCAGACAGTAGATTATTTCCTCAATCTAGATGCCGCAGAGGGAAACCAAATGTGGACCTGACCTTGACCCCTGTCTATTGGCAGCAGGAAGATGTACATGTTCCCTACCACAGTGCTGCTTTGTTTTTATAGATACTGGCATTGGGGTGAAGAATGATTTGAACATATGAACTTTGGCTCAAAGCCAGACAAGGCCTATAGACTCTAACACAGTGTGTGTAGTTTCCTAACAGTTATTCTCTCATCCAACACTTGCTTTCGTGCAGAAAAAAGTTGCTGCCAGAGCCGTCATAAAGAGCATGAAGCAGCACGAGCCAGAAGAGAGAAAGGGGGGGGGGGTGAAGATAGAATGGAAGAGATAGAATGAAGAGATTTAATAAAGTGAAGGAAGGAGATAGAATAAAGCGATAGAATGATGGAGCTAGAATGAGAATACAAATGATTAGAGATGCGATGGAGGGAGAGAAGGAGGGGGGAGGAGGAGGGAGAAGGGGGAGTAGCATACAGTACTGATCAGCAAGTAACCGCTGTGAGCGTTTATTCTGTGATGATTAATAGATTCCCCAAGGGAGGTATAGATGTGTCAGTTGACTTTGATCAGATTAATAAAGTGATTTCAGATTAATAAAGTGATTAGGGATAACTATGTTGTCATTCTCCACACGTTTCATGTCCAGAGAAACCACTGGTTTTAGGGAAAAGTTCAGTTTACCTAACGTGATTCATTTTTCTTTCGTTTTTGTTTTGAAGTTTCAGCACCAGCCAGTACCTTTTTTGCAAACCTTTTTATAGAACTGCATTTGTAAAGCAGTGCATATTTTTAAATGAAAAATAAGGATTTTTGCACTGAAAGACAATATTATTGACCGTTGTTCCTTGGCAACCATGGTTCCCCAAGACCAAAGCGGTCTTTCGCTGTCAGACAGTGTCTGTCTGAATCAGTGTACGTGTTCATTACCACTCATTAGAAACACATTCATCACTATCAGCACAACCAATTTTCCTGAAGCGCCCTCAAGGGCCAAAATTAGTTTCTGGGAAAATATTCTGTGTTCCCTTTCATCATAATTGTTCTCATGAATTAACAACCACTGACAATGTTAAATCATCAAGGTATTTAAAGGCCTTTTTAATGTTGTGCTCCTTTCTAAGCTATTCCAGATTTCCAGTGACAACGCTGACATGTTTTCTCTGCTGTCTTTTCACTGGAATGAAAGTCCACACTTTCAAATTCTACTTTCTAAAACAGAGGCACAGCATTTTCTGAACACATCAGCTGCTGATTTTTTCATTTAAATGCATCATTGCTCAGCACACCAAATAACAAAATCATGCAGTTTCAAATATGCGGCTGACTTCATGTCCCACTGGGATGCATGATGGGAAACACTGAACTGTAGAAACCAGCTCTCTCTCCGGCTTCTCTTCATGTCCATAAGAGTGTATTAATGTAGCTAGAATTTAGAGCTGGCTAGGCTGCCAATGTTTTACACCTACGTTAACAACGAGTGTCGTGTTTTTGCAGACTGCAGATTAACTACAGTGCCTGCGCCTCTAATTTTGTAAGGCGCAAAAAGCCGCGGCGTGGCATGCGAGTACCGGCGCTGTGGTGTCAGCACGTTGGCGGGAAGCACCGACGTGTTTTCCTGCAGTAGAAAATATTTACTTTAGGATCTTCAAGAATGGCGCCACATGCTGAGCAAAACCAGGCCTGTCTCCTGACCTCACCTGACCCTGCCCCAACACCACCTGGGGTAATTAAGGGCACTTTCACATTAGGCACGATTGCTTCCATACCATGCCAGAGTACGATTGTCCCCCCTCCCCACTCCCTCGCCGGTCAGCTTTCACATCACAATGCTGTTTCGTGCCCGAGTACACTTGCGTCATCATCTACGTGACATTTTTGCTGTCAGGACTGTCGAATGGTTATGACGCTACATTTACAAGCCAATCATAACATTATAAATAGCAGTCTACTTGCCTTGCTTGTTTGGGCACCATTGCGTTCACACCTGATGCGTACCACACCTGAGTACGCATGAACCGTGCTCCAGACCACCTTTTAAAGTGGGCCGGGGCCCCGGTGCTCGGGCGCGGTACGCATGTGTTCACACTGACCAAACAAACTGGACTTTGGGGTCAAGTGGACTCGGATCCGGGCCCCTAATGTAAAAGCACCCTAAGAACATGCTTTACGCCTTCAGTGTATAGATAGTCAAAACTTGTTTCTTTATGTGTCTGAAATGGGTCAAATACCTTTCTATTCAAATTATATTGTATACTGTATGCTTTTCAGGTCTTGCAAGAATGGCAAGCTTTACGCCAGCAACAAGAAGCTAAATATAATACAGTCTTGTTGGAGGATCAGGAAAAGGTAATTCCCAAGTATTCCCAAGTTCTTATTTATTGTGTATGTCGTCTGACAAAAAGCATAAATAATTAGGCTTTTTCTATTAACAGGAGATGAAGAAACAGTTATATCAGGCCTGTGAGGAAAGACGTCAAAAGGTTTGTATTTGTAATATATTCGTTTGCCAAACTAAGCAGAACCATTTTTTAAATGAGAGAAATCTCATTTCAGGCTATTGAAGCAAGATGTCAGCAAATGGCTGCATGCGAGCAACCCTCAGATGGGGTGTTGTTTAAATGTAAATATCCAAATGGATACGTCAGAATCAGGAAATTCCGCTTGTCTGACTCGCTTGTCTGTGTTCAGCTTCACAAAATATCAAGGGTTTTCCAGTGGTTTAATGGGTTATACAATTTCACTGGTAGGACTGGTATGTCTCTTGTTTATAGGTTTTGTTTGACTTTGTCGGACAAGATGAAATGGCCAGTGAAATATTTGTTGTGCAAGAAGCCATGTCATCAATTGAGAGTATTTCCTCCGGAACAATAATGGATAATGGCAAAAAAAGCATTTTCAACTCTATATGTACTTTGGTTTTCAAATCAGGATGTACAGGTAAATGTAGATGTACCGTAGACTATATGGCATATTTTATTTCCTGTCTCAAATCAATAATGAATTGGTGTTCGGGTCATGCAAGCTCATCTATTGTGCATGTTTGTCTTCAAATAGGAAACTCTCTCAGATCAGCAAAGTGGAGCTGAATCACCAATGTCTGTGGCCCCCACCCAGCCACCACTGTCTGTGGCCCCCACCCAGCCACCACTGTCTGTGGCCCCCACCCAGCCACCACTGTCTGTGGCCCCCACCCAGCCACCACTGTCTGTGGCCCCCACCCAGCCACCGATGTCTGAGCCGTCCAACCAGCCACCACTCACTCTATTCTCAGACCCACTACAAATCCAGATGCTTGATGATGAACTACAACTCACTGACGAACAAGAGGTGCTAGCTGGAGGACCTATGGATGAGTATGTTTCATAATTAAACTTGGCTTTGTATTTTCTAGTAGTTTCTGATATTTTTCTTTATCTACCACATAAAGGACCCACACTAACCCAAAGTTATTGTATGCAGTCAGTGTGATGCTTTATGTACTGTTGCATTTAATCACGTGAGCCATAAATTAAAACAATTCTAAAATATGGTACATTTGGCATATAAATAAAATGCCTTAACTTCTTTGGTTGCAGGAATGATCTACAGATCGTACTGACAAAACTGGTCAGCAAAGTTGATGATATATTCTCTCCAACAAGCAACCAGATAAATGTCTGCCGGAATGATGTGCTGGAGTGTAGCCTGTGCGCGTTCAAATGTCGGTCCTTCAACCCTCAAGCAAAAATCTACGTCGTGTTTGTGGATGAAGGTGGCAATGGTGAAGGGGCAGTGGACGACGGTGGCCCGACAAGAGAATACATACGGCTGTTGATGAGGGCCATTCATCAGTCAAGCATCTTTGAGGGCCATGAGAAAGACCGTCAGTTGTCTCTTGATACACAAGGTAAGTAAGCCCACATGCTTATGACTGTCTGCATTCAACTGGCAGAATTATTCTTTTTTAAGGGTTTCTGTCGAGTGGTTCTGTCGAAAGCCAGATTGGAATTTATCTAAGATATTCTGGTTCTTTAGAACGGTGTTGAGCTGGTTAGCAACTACTTTTTCTAAGACCTTAGAGATAAATGAATGCTTGGAGATGGGCCGGTAGTTTTGTGGTAGGGAGGGGTCCAGATTGGGCTTCTTAAGGAGGGTCTGGATGACCGCCTGCTTAAAATAGGCTGGGACTGAGCCTGACTCTAGGGAGCTATTTATAATAGAGACCAGACTGGGGCCGAGTGAGCTAATAACTTCCTTTAGCAAGGTTGTTGGTAAAACATCTAGGGGGCTTGAGGAGGATTTCATAGAATTAATTATGTCAGTTAGTTCAGTCAGGGAAATACTAGATAAACAGCTCTAAGTAGACTGCCTGGCTGGGCAAATAGGGAGGGGAGAGGGGGTGATGCTCGCCCTCACTTCAGCTACTTTGTTCACAAAAAAACTGAAGAAAACTATTACAGTCATCATTAGAGGACACAGGTGCAGAGGGGAGAGGAGGGCTCATCATTTTAATGGTGTTAAAAAGCACTCTAGGGTTTCGTTTGCTTGCAGAGATGATATTAGCAAAATAAGCCCTAGCATTCATGACCAAAGCATTAAAGTCAGATAGGAGTTCTATCTAGTCTAGCAGGAGGGGCCCTCAGATTTTGAGGTACCCCTACCCGAGTTAGAACAAAACACAACCATGCTTTTTCATATCCCCTATGTGTCCCATTAATGGGATGGATGGTTGTGGAACTTTAGTTTTGTGGGAAATACATTATTTGGGCTATTCTTTAGACCTACCCTAATATCTGAAAAAGAGCCAAATTAGGCCTGTCTGGATAGGAGTGAGGTGACAAAAAAGCCCGTAATTTCATAATGCTCACACAAATTTGCATCAACTTTGCTGTGGTTTGACCCAAGTAACTGTCCAACAACACCAAAGAGTTAAAATGTAATTTTCCCAAAGAAATACTAGAATATAGTCCTGCAAACATGACTTTAGTGTAGGCGGAAATTGTTAGTCTAGCAGGAGGGGCCCTCAGATTTTGAGGTACTGTACCCCTACCCAAGTTAGAACAAAACACAACAATGTTTTGTTTTTTTTATCTTCAGGGTTTCCTATTCAAGAAATGCATTGTTGTGGAACTTTTGTGGGATATTAGTGAAATCAACTGATGAAGTGATGCACCCCACAGAGCCAATAAAGCTCTTTCTGGGGGGTGCAAGGGTTACATTGCGCAGTCTAGTTTCCCAAAGGAAGCTCTGATCCACTTAAAGTTTTGTGTGAGAGTAGTCAGGTACCTTGTGCACATGGATTACCTGAATTTATATTGATAATTTGTTTTTATTATGTACTGTTGACCTCTAAACACAGTGATGAATAGGCGGAAAGCATATACAGTAAATTATTTTTCATGGTGAAATAACACAAAACTTTTTTATTTGAACAAAATCAAAAGGTTTTGGAAGTCAATATCCTTTTCATTTAGCCTACCATAAGCTAGCCCTTCCTGAAAAAGGTATATTCATTGTTTAGTGTTAATTTGGGATATGCAATCCATATCACCCTCTGAAGTCAATGTACAGATGTGGGAACATAAGAATGTAACTTGACCCGCGGTATTCTAACAGGCGCTTTACGTCATTCCGCACCACCGCTCGCCTGCCCATAGGGGCGCAGTAATACCACTCATTGACCCATTGCTGGCTCGCACATTAGATTAGCCTACAGTTCTCAAACTCCTTGTTGTCTGTCTGGTTGTAATTTAATTATTACGAACAAAGCCTATCTATTTATAGTTTCTATCTCTGTAACTGTCGCCGGGTCTATATCTGTTAACTGTCGGGACAAGTAGAAGTTTAATACATTAGGCTGAGTGTTCTCATATGGAACATGGCATCAGGACGAGTAAGATGGCTAACGGAGATGACCAGAGATGTGTTTGAAATGGTTCACTCACTCCCTACTCCCTATTACCATGGATGTATTGAGTGCGACTCATAGTGAACTACATGGGGAATGATTTAACAGTTTTGGGACACTACATGGAATATAACTGCGTAAGATATTCATGACTCAAACAAGCAGACGCGCCGATCACTGATGGCAGCAGGTTGAAATATCAGGTAGTATTCAGGTTCCATGTTTAGTTGAATGATAAATCCCATATAAATGGTTGGAATTCTAATGATGTGCAAGTGTGATTTTATCAACTTAATGCTGTCTGCTAATAGCAGGCTGTGAAGCTGCACGATGAGACCGTGATAGCACGTTAGCTCACGACAGCAGCTTCCATAATATTAACGGTAGCTGTCGGTGGCTAAAAAGCAGATATCTAACTTTACAACGTTGATTCCTGTAGCTATTTTGATGCTATAAGTTCAACTTCTGTTTCTCGGGCAGGAACGGAGACGAACTCGCATTAGCAGTAAAGCAGCTAGAGGAATGATCGCGCGGTCTCTTTAGCCCTGAGACCATCAGGCAGGCAGCAGGAGGTCGTTGAAGGCTTTATATATTATTATGATATTATGTCTAATAATACATTCGTTGAAAGTACACAGGCTGATCTACTATACGGAATTGGACCGAGGAGTGTTCTCATATGGAACTAGGCTGCGCGCCCGCCCGCGACAAGAGCTGAATTGTGTTCAGCTTGCCCCGCTGCGCGCAGGACGCGTGCGTCCCCCGCTCCGAGCAGAATGCAGGCGGAATGTCGCTCCCCGTCTGAAACGGCCTTGACTCCTGGAATCCCAAGGTCTTTCATATTGAAATTCTCTTGATGGCCTGGGGATGCGAGACGTGTTAAGGGAGTGCATCAGTCGTGATCCGTGACAGTAGGCTACCAGCCTGCGCTGCGCTCAGAACAAAGTTGGATGAATGGATGGACTTTTTGGAATCCTGGAAAATGTTTATTGCGCTCTAAAATCATGAAAGCATAAATGTAAAAATGCAGCAACAGAAGTAGTCTAGATGAGATGGTGGTTTAAATGAATGGCAACACATAAATTCAATGGCCGGTCATGGCAAAGCACCCGCTAACGCAGGCTACCCCCCTCCCACGATCCAGGGCTAGGAAACCGGTTCACCCAGTTTATTTGAATATAAAAGAATTTGGGGGGGGGGGTTACAATAGTCTAGTCCAGGTTCGCTGGAGGACCTGTATTTTCAGTGTTTGCTGGTAGCGGACTGCATCGATCAATGCAATGACTCTCAATGTTTTCCAGTTTTACCCTTTTCATCAATAAAACATCATTTTTACAACCATGTCTCATTGATTGTGAAGGCATTTAGAGCTGCCGGTCTATTAGCCTACATTCGGACTCAGAGGATGACTTAACTGTTTATTGAGAAACAATTGGCTATATAAAGAAATACCACAATGCATGTAGTCTAGATATATTACATTATGGTTATACACTTTATGGTAGACTGCCCTCTCCCTCGCTAAGCAGGCTACATTCTGGCTGTTTTGTTCATCGCCTATAGGCTACACATTAGAAAAATGTTTTTTTTTATATAGACCTAGAAGGAATCAGAATATGTGGAAATTTAACTTTAGCCTATTTTAATACAATTCAAATTCTGCTTAGAGGGAATTATTTTCAACGGACATTATGACCTGAGCATAATTAATAATTATCTAAGTTAATATAGGCCTATGAGAACGCAACGCTTTTTACGATAGGCTAGGCCTATGCGTCTTGTGATTGTACTGTAGCCTAGGCTACAACTTAAGGCTTGCCCTATTGAATTCATTTTATAGCCTACTAGGCTACTCATTATTATCGAATTATCTAGTTGATATATGAATAAAACAATAAGCCGTTTTAATGGCTATGGGCTACTAGTTGTAGCTATATGATGCGCTCTGCTCTTACGCACGGTTGAGGCGGCAGCTCAAATACACTTCGCACATATCCTCTGCTATAGCCTCTCACAGACAGCTAGGTGCACTTCATGCATTGGTAGACAGTTCTGCAGCTTGTCTTCACCATGCAGGTATTTTGGGGGGGGTATTCTTCTGTGGACACTGCGAGGGGCGCCGCCGGTGGCTGTTTGGAGGCCAGAGCGCGCAGCTCTTCAGCCAACTGGAGGATGTCGCGTCTAGGGAGGCTCTGCGTCTCTCCACCAGTCCCCAGCGAGTCCAAGCTATTCCCAATGAATAATACTTATTTATAATAGCCTACGTAGCGCGAAACTGTGCATATAATAGGCTGTAGCCAGCGCGAAACTGCGCATTCCCTATAGCCGTTCATTGAACAGCTGGCGGCCGGTATAAATAAATAAAAACATACACGATATTTTGTTATTTGAATGATCTTGAATATATATATTCAAGATCATTCAAATAACAACATATTGTGTATGTTTTTTTCATTTATAATTTAAGCCATAGCCTACTGCGCTCAGACTTGGCTACATGGTGCCCTGTCTTCAAATTTACTTCCGGGGTTTACGAGTAGCCTACCAGTTGAATGCGTTCCAGAAACAAAACGCAAAACCCTCACGTTCACCAGATCTTTACTAACAAATATATTTACAATACTGTTATTTTGCGCATTTGACTTAACAGACACCACGTCTTGACCCGACGTCAGTTACCGAGATAGATAGGCTACTGTAGGCCTAGATATATTATAGGTGTTCGTAATAATTAAATTACATCGAGGTGGATAAAACATGTGTTTGAGAACAAGGTAATAATAACAATTAAACGTTATTTTTATAGCCCCTTTCATACAGATACCTTCAGCTCAAAGTGCTTTACAACAGAGCATTTAAATTAAAGAATGTGAAATTGAATGATGCTTCATTCGTAGACTATAGGAGAAAAACACTGAGCCCAGCCTGCTAAATCTACTCAAAGACGCCACCTGGCGGTGGTGCATCACTAAAACGAAATAACACCCGTCTGAAATCCCACGAGATTTCCAACGGGATTTCCCTGCCAAATACCGCGACGTGAAATGCTGCAGCAAGTTACATTCTTATGTTCCCACATCTGTAGCACCACATTCCATCCAGGAGTGTGCCTCCTTGTTTTTTTCCTTTTTTTTTTTTTTGAAATTTGAACTGCCATTTTTAACCTGCCACATCCAGAGGATTGTGATAATGTTATGTGGCAGAAATAAAAAAGAAAAATAAAAGAAAGAAGAAGCTACCAGTCTAATGACAGAACAGACAGGTAACACAAATGTCTAAATATTATTCATTCATTTTTATATATTCTTAAATTGAGTATTGAAATTGAAATATTTTGTGTTGAAATTATTATTATTTTAGCTAGCTTAGCCAGCTTACTATTCCTTTAGCTAGCTAGCATACCATTGTACAATGCTAATTGCAGATACAAAGCTAACTCTTGACAATGTGTGTGTGTGTGTGTGTGTGTGTGTGTGTGTGTGTGTGTGTGTGTGTGTGTGTGTGTGTGTGTGTGAGAGAGTCTGTGTGGCAAATATGTTAACTGTGTTTTCCGTATTGACCAGCTGTCCAGAGTCCAGCTGTGCACTTATGGAACCAACAGAGCCAGCACAGTCAACAAGCCAGACACTGGCACTAAATGAAAAGCTATGCCTGATATGTGGTAAAGCTCTGCAAGATGATACAAAAAAATCCATATATGAAGAATCCCAAATTGGAAGGACTAAAAACAATATTGAAAGTTGCCCAGGAACAAAATGATGAGGTTCACAAGAGATTCTCTCCCCACTCAAGTGACCTACTCTCCTTCAAAGTGAAAGTGTCATACCACAAGTCATGCAGAGCAAATGGCTTGTATGCGTGGCTGGCTTGTTTCTGTTCAGGACTGGTAGGACGAAAGCTAGTCATGCCACTTAAATAGCTGTGAATTGAAATTACATGAAATAATGTCTGATAAATTAAGATAGGTCTTGTCGCCTGGACACATCAGTTCCAATGCTAATCCTGCACAATAAGAGCGAGATAGCCAGTTAGCTCATGAGCTCACAACAACTAGCAGCAGCTTCCATAACATTAATGGTAGCGGTCAGTGGCTAAAGCAGTTACACTGATGATTCCTGTCACGTTAGCTATTTTGCTGCAATTAGTTCAACTTATGTTTCTGGACAAAGGACAAAGATTTTTCAAGATGCCCACCCACATCCGTTGTATGACCAAAACGGTGGTAGAGAAATTATCAGATTTTCTCAAAAATGCTAGTTTTGTCAACGTTTTGATCTGAACCATTGTATATGATCATAAGTAACCTTAAAACAGGGCTAAACATGCATTTTCCCTTTACTACTCCTTTAATCACATTAATTGCGGCCTTTTGCGATTAGTTAATCGCGGAGGTCATAATCACGATTTCAATTAATTCACGATTAATTGTGCAGCCCTACTACATTTCTATGCATATATGCATACTTTAACGCCCCTGCACTCGGGAGTTGTGTTCGTAAACACAGTGACAAGACTGATTACATATCATAGAGAGTCTACCTTCATATTTTCAGCGTGTTATGTGCATATTCAGTTATATAAAAACAACCACAAATCATCACTATGAATTCTGTGAAGTGTCGCCCTGACAATATTGCTTGGCGACGCCTCGTCATTGTATGAGAATTCCATATTACTGTACAAATGTTATTCTGAGTGGGGTAGGTTAGCTGCGGACGTTACACCACACATTCTGTTGAGCCAGGAATTGCAGGGCTATCATCAAAATTTGCAACCCCGTAAAAAACAACATAACACCGTTGGATTTGAATACCGGAATTGTTTAGAGGACATTTTCAGTTACACATTAATCTACAGTGTTATTACCAGAAATTATCTGGTTGTGTACATTTACGTTTTTAGTAAAGAATTGGTGACGCTGTCGCCACAGAGTAGGAGTTAGCACACACACACTTCCACTACTATTAGCATTGCAGTCTCCGCACACCCGCTTGTTTATGGCTGTCTCAACAGGGGCGGCGTCAATAGTACATGTTTTGATAGCCCACCGTTTTTTGGTGATGCGGTGATCAGTGTAATGGCATTTTATGTTTATGACCTATTGCCTAGAGGCCAATAAATAATGACAGGGTCAAGGAGGTTTTACACTCTTGTCCACCCCCCATTTTTTCTCAAGGAAACATGAAGAGAGACAGTCAGAATGCCCCAAACACCTGATAATTCTACCCGACATCCTGATGTGAGCGGCACTGTGCTGGGTAGGGCTCCGAAGAAGAGAGCTGCTCGGACTCTCGCTATGACAAGGCGACCTAACTCGTTGATCCGATACCTAGATGCCCGAGCCTATGATGAAGGCTGTTGGATGTTAGCTGATTACCGTATAGCTGGCTATGTCTATGACAAACAGGAAGGTGTTGTGAAGATATCAACCACTAATATCGGTGCGATATTAGATAAAGATGGTGTTTCGTTCAATCAGGATGATTGGTGGATGTTTAATGCCATTGTTATGGCAGACCTGCCTAGAGTAAAGGTACCCGACACTGAGAATGTGTACAATGCGGTGATGAGGGGTTACAACAAGGAATACTACATTTTCGCTGACCGTGTTGAGAAAAACCCCGCATCATACATCTATGTGTGTAGTGGGTTGTATTCCGGCCATGGTGACCAGTTGATCTCGATAATGTCTGTCTAAGTCCTGCCTGTTTAGGGAAGATTGCATTGAGGGCTTAATGATGACAGCATCAAATCATTCTTCGAATATCTGTGTCAATTTGCATGCCAAGGAGAGGAGGCAGGGGCTCAGCTCCTCACCTGGGGCTCCATCAGACCTGTCAGTCCCAATAAGACAAGTACTCGGTCCTGAAAACAGAGGGCTTTTCTGTTTCTGAGGACTCGCAGGGCGGTGCTTCATCTACATTTGGCTAAACCAGTGGAGGCTCGTCCATTGAGGCAGGGGAGGACAGTCCTCCTCATTTTTTGGAGAGAAGAGAGGGATTAAAATATAAATATATGAATTTATTTATTCATAATTAATATTATCTCAGTTTTGTTCATAAAGCAGGTTTTCCCTATGGATAAAAACCCATTATTGAAATTCTAAAGCTCCAACAGTGACATATATAACATGCAGCTGGAGGACCCATAGATATCTATGGAAGGGAGGCTAGCCTCCCTTAGGGCGGGTTCTTTTCTCTTATATCAATGTAATGCCTTTTTTCTTGCTAATTTGTGATTCGCCAAAACGCTGAAAAATTACCGCAAGGGAGGACAGTACTCCGGCCCTGTCTGAACAGGATTCAGATATTGACAGTGAAGGCCAATTGAGTCGGCGTTGATGTCTGTGTTTCTCTTCCCTGTGCCATTGGAGACTTTTTGTGTGTTCGTAGCTCCATAATATAATACATCCGAAAGTATTATGGGACATATTATACATCAAATTGTTTGTCTATTTGTCTTGATTCTAGCCATCTAAATATCTAAGCTGACATAAATACTTTTTGAGCTAGAGCCGTCTGAACACGACAGTTCCACTGGCTGGCTATAGCCGTTAACGTTAGCTACGAGGTGCACGTCAGGCTACGGCATAGGCAGGCGCGCAGATTGGCTGGAGGCGCAAACTGTCAGCAACTCGTCCAAAACATTTCTAGAGACTGGGTCGCAACACCGGATCGGAGAAATCCACAGCCTGGCTCCTGCTTGCGTGAGAATTGATCGCTTTGCGGGGCTTATTCCTCATCCAGTGATGGATGGGTGGATGGAAAACTTTCAACTGAATGTTCATATTGTTCTGATAATTGTAGGCTATAGCAAGATAAGAGTGGCAGCTTTGACAGCAACCCAAATGAGCTAATCCCATAGCTGTACCATTGCTAGCTAGCCATGAGCGAACTGTTGGATACTGCATTTGCTGTGCAACGTATTCCATTGTCCAGTTGTCAAATCTATTTGCCAACAAACTGTTTGAGAGCCAGCACACCTCAGTGTCCCCTAATCAAAAACATTTTTCATATATCACCTAACCTCTCCAGTACCTCACCAATATCAATTAGTTTCTCTCTTTAGAGAAGAGTACAATCCATTACAACTATTGCTTACAATGTTTTATTGTTGTTTTGTAATATTTTATCATGAATATGATAAATAAATGCTGCATGCAGTTAAATAAAGTGTTATTCAGTTTTTCATATGCTAAAATTGACTGTAAATCCACTTTAAAGCTGATATTTCAAATAATAACTGACTGAGGGAAAGTGCCCCCCGGCGCCCATAGGCGGTTCGCCTCTCTTCCTCCTGTCCTCAGTTTTTTGAGTCACCAGCCGCCACTGGGCTTAACGTATGCTGTATTTATCCAGTAGGTTTCAGTAATGAATCTCTGTCTCACGTTTAATATTCTGCTTCTCTCTCTCTCTTTCTCATTGATGCACACACTCTCCTGTTTAATATCCTCCTTTATCCTCTCTCTTTATCACTCTCTCACTCTCTCTCTCTCACACTCACACACACACACACACACACACACACACACACACACACACACACTGTAGCTCAGAAGAGACATCATGTATTGTCCTTCTGGCTGCTGTGACTGAGCAGAATCCTCTCCGGTTTTAATACCTCATGTAAATCAATATCTCAGAGCTCACTGGGGGACACTGATGACTTGAAAAATCACACATCCCTGAGAAATGAGACTCCTGGAGTAGAAAAGGATATTCTAAAGTCAGACTGTTGGCTGAATGCGGATGATCGTGTGATCTCTCATCCAAATTAAATTTGGATTGTAGTCTTGCTTTCAATAAGCACTTCACTAAGGCAGGGCACGTATTTGATAGATTGTATACTGGGCTGGCTCCCTTGGATGCTGACTCTGGTTGTATAAGTGCAGTCCATTTATACCCAGTGGAAATACCAACATGCACAATGTCACACTGTTGTGGGGCTGGGAGTAGATCCCCTTCAAAGTTTCAAATGAAGAATAACGTACTCCCACACACACTTTGTCTTTGCTTTTTAATCAGTCAATGTTTATACCTTCATCAGGACAGATTTTTGTAACAATGAGAATGTGAGTTCATTTTAAACACCACCATACAATGTGATTGGATAATTGGA
This sequence comes from Borostomias antarcticus, assembly GCF_949987555.1. Lineage (NCBI taxonomy): Eukaryota > Metazoa > Chordata > Actinopteri > Stomiiformes > Stomiidae > Borostomias > Borostomias antarcticus. Next base: position 5,848,071 of record NC_140258.1, read on the forward strand.
TGTGTGTTTCCCATCCCCATTGGCTAGTGAGATGACATCATGAGATGACATCACTGCAAGAAAAAAAGAGGCAAAATAAGAAAAAAGACATCAATACACAACACCAACATTATTAGGAAAAAACATTCTAGAGAAAATTTCTAGAGATAAAAAGGGAATCTTAATCATCAAACACTTGTCTATCAGCATATTGTATCAAGCTGTATATGAAGAACATGACATAGTTTGACTTATAATAGTACAATATTGGTTTTATTCCCCCCTTGGAGCATGTCTCCCATTTCTCCTTTCAGCCCTAGAGTGAAACTAGGAATCTTGCAATCTTTAGGCCATACGTGTTCTACTGGTGAGGACAATCTAGATCCATTTTTTATCAAACTGGCAGCCCCAGTCATTATAGTGAGCCGTTGTCATACATTTTTAATCTCTCCATTGCATCTGGTATAGTTGCTCAGGACTGGAAATCTGCCTGGGTGGTCCTGTTGCGCAAAGGGGGTGATAGGGATAAGATGGATAACTATCATCCTATCTCAAGGTTACCAAGCCTAGCTTCCTGGAGACCAAGTCCTGGCAACCTTGATAAATAACCAATTAAAATCTTTTTATTTCAAGTCATTCAGTTTTAAGTACTCACCAATCTGGATAGAGCTAATCAGAGTACCATTTCAGCTGTCACTCTTGTCACTAATGACATAATTTCAGCATTACACAGGAAACACTGTGCTGCCCTCTTTGTAGATCTACAGTATCAAAAGCATTTGATACAGTTGATCACCACATGCTTTTAGGTGGCGTCTTTTTTAGATTTAGTAGGCTGGGCTAACAGTGTATTTCTCCTATAGTCTACGAATGAAGACAAGCCTGATCATTGCATCATTAAATTTCACATACCTTTCATTTAAATGCTCTGTTGTAAAGCACTTTGAGCTGAATTTATCTGTATGAAATGTGCTATAAAAATAATGTTTTATTGTTATTATTACCTTGTTCTTAAACACATTTTATCTCCATCTGGATGTAATTTAATTATTACGAACACATATATCTACAGTATATATATCAGTAACTGACGTCAGAATGCAAACTTAAATGTAGCCGGCCTATAGTAGGCTATACGCACATTTCTTAATAACAGGCCGAACGAATGCAAACGATGAGTGTATAATAATAATTAATAATTAGGCCTACGTTGGCTTCTTGCTGTGACTGACTAATTAGCCTACTGTATATTTCCCTTTCACTCTGATGATCCCAGCCTTCTCATATTGTGAGAAAGGAACACAAGTTTGTCGACGTTGTCGGGAAGAAGTGAGCTCCTTGTCTTGCTGACAATGAAGCCGGCCTTAGAAAAGTTGCGCTCTGTTGGTGTTGACGTGGAAGGGATGGAGTGCACGCGCCTCGCTGCTCTGGCAAGCTTAGGATACCGGTCATCATTTTTTTCCCATCATGTCAGAGGCCCAGATTCAACCTTCGTTCGGTCCTCCAAGTACATCTTAATTTCAGACTCTTCTGTCTGCTGCTCTTCGTCGGTAGCCATCAGCATGGATATCTCAAGCTGTTTTTCATCTTTCTGTGGCGCGGGGCCGGGCTCACCTTCCCCAGGCCTACTGCTGTCTGGATCCTCTCCCTGAGCATCTTCCGCTGGAGATAAACTCTCTGCCAGAAGCGACACCGTCAGGTATGCCTCGTCCCGTTTCTCTGCATCGAGGAATGACAACCTCTTAAAGCGTGTGTCTAGGACAGCCGCTTGTATGTATATGCTGGTCTCGGGGACTTCCTGTGAGCTCCCATCGCTTGTCGATTTCTTCCGTCAGTTTTGTCTTCAGTGCTGTGACGGTTGCGCTGTCATCGTCTTGGAGCAACAGGTGACGTCTCTTCATATTTATTAGCATGGGCAGCGTGGCAGACAGAGATGCATTTACATCCTGCGAGACTAGTTCGGTGAGCGTGATCATAGGCTTTAGCACCAAGGCGATCTCCTCTGCTGTCCTCCACTGGGCTGCTGTGAGATCAAGATCTCGGTCAGATCGTTGGGTGGTACTGGGGTCTGCAAGCACAGCTGTAATCAGCCACCTGAACGAATGAATGAATACACTGATTAATTACAATGTGACTGACTGTAAAACAGTATACGTTAGAGAAAGAAGCTAATTGCTGAAAACACGTGTAGGTCTACTGAATTGTGGCGTTAGACTGAAACGGTTTTAAAACATTTTCCTGATTGTTAAAACGGCCTGATGATGTTATGAGGCCCTTAATACAATGTTTCATTTGTCGCGTTGTTGCGAACAAGCCACGCGCCTGACTACGCGTCCTACATACAATGTTACAGTAGGCTACTCAGACGATCAGGTGTGTGGCTATAGTGTTGAATGGAATGAGCTTTGAATGACGCTGAGGGAACTAAGGGAAAACGATGCTATGATTTAGGCTATGAAACGTAGGCCTATTCGAAATCTTTGGTTTAGCTATTCAAAATAGGTGATGTTGAAATGATGATAGTAAAAAACGGCCAGGGGCGTTCATTTATGCGACAGCTCAAAACGGGACGCACCATTTCGTTGTCAAATATAGGATAATTCCATAGGCCTATTTACGGCAACTGTAGGGCTATTTATGGCAACCCTAACAGTGGCTTATCCGTTCAGCTCCCTATCGGTTCTTAAATTCTCGGCTAAAAAATACAATAATCGGATCTATTAATAATCTAATCACCTCACCTCTGTTCCAGGAGGCATTCCAGCATGAGGTACGTGGAGTTCCATCTTGTCGAGAGGTCTTGGACGAGTCTGTGTTCAGGCACCTGCTGTTGCTTTTGTTTCTCAGTGAGCGCTGCTGTGGCCTTGGCGCTTTTCTTGAAATGCCCCACAAGGCGTCTGCTAGCAGCAATGATTCGACAGACTGGATCTTGTTTCAGAGCCGCGTTTATGCATAGCTGCAGCGTGTGCCCGGCACAGCGAACTCCCTGGACATTACCCCAGGACGGCATCCCAGACATTAGTTGAGCGCACAACACCATGTTAGCGGCGTTGTCATGTACGACTGCGACCCTCTTTAATGCTGGAATCTCATATTCCTCCATCACTTCACTGAGTCGGTCTGCTATGCGGGCAGCTGTGTGGCTCCCCTCCAACACTTTTGTCGAAAGCACGATTGAATGTAGTTGCCAATCTTCAATAAAGTGTGCCGTGACTGTCATGTAACTCTCCATCTGGTTAGAGGTCCATGCGTCTGTTGTAAAGCTGACTGCCTGACAACTTTGGATTTTATTAAAAACTAATGCTTTGGTCATGTTGTACTTGCTTGTGATGCCGTGCATTACTGTGTCATGTTTGGGAAGAGTGTACGCTGGCTCGAGGAATTCTATCATCTCCTTGAACCCTTTGCCAGACACAACATTGACCAGTCTCATGTCCAGCGCAACAAAATACACGATTTTGTCCGTTATCTCCCTCTTCCTTTTCTCAGAAAGGGGTGGTCACATTACAAGGGTTTTCTGAGTCAGTGTCGGCCGCGAGGATGAAGAAATGTTTGATCTTCTTCATGAGCATGGGCTGGAGCATCTACTGTACATCCACCAACAGGAGGTGGATGTGGGGATGATCAAGGAACTTGCCATGAAGAAATACAACAGTAAATGGGTAGAGGAAATCTGTCACAAACCTAAATTAAGAACATACTGTCTGTATAAAACCATCTATGAGTGTGAAAAATATGTTGTGTATGATTTACCCAAGAGCCAGCGCTCTCTCTGTGCACAGTTCTGCTCTGGGATATTGCCTTTACATATTGAAACAGGCCGGTACACTGGAACTGAGGAAGATCAAAGGCTATGTCATTACTGTGAGCTCGGTGAAATAGAGAATGAAATCCACTTTTTAATTTACTGTCCATTGTATAACGACCTACAAAAAACACTCTTTGATAAAGTACCATATTATGTAGGCATGTCTCAAGATTCTCATGATGGCGAAATAATTAAACTGTTATTTGAAAACCACAATTTTTGCAACAGGTTTTCATGTGGTTTTCATGTAAGCCTTCTTGTAATTGGCATCCTTTCTCACCTTTTTATCTTTACTATACAATTATTTCTATTTAATTATTTCTATTTCTCTTTCTTCTGTTGCTTTAGCCATTGTTTTTCTTTCACTTTATTTGTGCAAATAAATAAAATAAACGTAATGACGTCTAGACGTGTCGTTGGCTTGCTGCCTGATGATTATACTCTTCCTGATTCAGTTGGTTCAGCCGAAGTGTGACTGTACACTGCAAGTTTGGATGGAACAGCAGGAAAGTGAGGGTGATTAAATTTGGATGAGTATGGAAAACATCTTCATGGACGAGGAAACTGTAAAATCACATTTGGTGAGTCACAAGTCAGCACAGCCTGACCTGGAGCTCTGCTGAAGGAGGTCCGGAAAAGCAACGAGGGATATTGCATGTTGAAATAAACCGGGACAATTATTCCTGAAAATATACCTCTTATCTGTGAAGTGGATTTTATTCAAATCAAATCAGAATGACTTCACCATGCCCCCTCCACGTAGATACAGTATAATAAGGGCTCTCTGGTGAGCATAGTTGTAATATTAGACAGGGAGACGCCATAAAAATGACCAAATCAACAGAGGCTTGCCCCTCGCCATGGCCCACAGATGCCTTCTCCCAGTCAGTGGCTGTGAAAGAAGAGGATGTCCCACTTCCAGAGTGCTTCATGTGTAAATCATTCCAGGACCAGTCTTTAGCATGTGCTGCTCTGTCAACCCAGCTAGGCAGATGTACTCGAACAAGCAGGGAGGTTCTAGCTTGGCGGGGGGGGGATCTTGTGTTAAGAGCCCCACTTCAGAAAGCTCACCTTGGTAGCCAATTCACAGAGCTCCATTCAGACAAACATTCTCATTAATTCATCTTATGCTCTGGGAGTCGTCCATTTGGAGTTTGTACTCTAAATTCATTAATTTTGAATTAAGCTCTTACATTCATTAAAATGACTTTGTACTTCACAAACACTTTTCTCATATTGAGCGACACCGTGCTGTGCACTGTCGCCTCACAGCAAGAAGGTCCTGGGTTTGATTCCTGCTTGGTATGCTGTCGATACTGGGGATGTTCTCCCTAGGGTTGCCAGGTATCTCCTGGGCCTTTCTGTGCCGAGTGTGCATGTTCTCCCTGTGTCCACAAGGGTTTCCTCCCAAGAACCCCAATATAAAAAACATGCAGAAAAACAGATTCCTCTCCTGTCCATCCCCAACCCCGTCCCTGACCTGGATTGGACAGAGCACTTGGTTTGGTCCCTGGGCGCTGCCCATGCATGCACCTTTTACTACTGGCAGCCTTTGGAGGAACAACAGTATGGATGGGGCAGAAAAACATTTCATCAATGGATGCCTCGTGTCTGTGTGTGTTTCAACATCGCTGCCTCCCTACAACATGTGCCATGTTCACGCAAAATAAAATCAAATGTTTGTTTTGTTTATATACATAGTATCTACTGCAATTCACTGCTTTCACATTTAGAAATACCAGCAAGCAAATCAAACTGACCCAAACCAAAGCAGGTGTGAAAGTCTCCAAACTCTCATAGTAATCAATAGCCTTATTTCCACTGTCGTGCCGAACCGTTCTGAGCACGCAGGGTAACCGTTCCGACGGTGTTTCCACATGGGACCGGTTGGGCCCAGAACCGTTCGCAGAACCGTTCCCATGGCACGGTTGTCTTACTGTACTGAGTGAAGCAGAACCGTTCTTTAGTAGAAATGTGAAGAGACAAAACAATCTACCACGGCAACCGACAATAACAACATTCCGTGGAACGCAACAGCCCGAGAGGTGGAAACAGACACTGTAACCGTTCCCATGGGTCCGGAGTGGCGCAGTTTGAGCACGGTATCGGTTTGGCACGACAGTGGAAATAAGGCTCATGTTATTCATCATGGCCACACCAAAGCAAAAAAGCTATCCCTGAACCTTGTGCAGAGAGCTGCAGGGTTGTGAGGACTAACTACACAGCAGCACCACAACATCGAGGCTTAGGTCATTCATCTCACCTGTAACGGTGGCTGTCAGGGTGGCAGGATGTGATGTCGCCACAGGCTTGCAAGTGAAGTGAAGAGACCTGGCTGTTAGTCTTTAATGAGGCCAGCTGAGGTGGACTCTCCCTCCAGAGACCTGCGCTGCCCTCTCTTCTGCTCTCCCTTCCTCTCCTCTCTCCTCTCCCCTCTCCTCCCCTCCTGTCCTCTTCCCCTTTCCCTCTCAAGACCCTCCTCCTCCCCCCTTCTCTCTAGAACCTCATGAAGTCATCCTGGCAATCTTCATGTATAAATCATGAATTCCCTCTAGCTAGAAAACAAAACATGTTTGCATGAATATACACCCAGAAGGCTCTTTATAATAAGAAGTCTTGACCCACTGACACACTGTCTGTTTCTGGACGCTCTGTTCCGTTGGTGTTGATGAAGATCATGATCAGTGATGTTACATAAAGAGGATACCAGACTGACAATGTGTGGTAATGCATCTCTTAACAGAGATGATCCTATCAAAGCTGTTGGTCTTTGCCTCAGACTCGCTGAGTCCCAGAAGCCAGATTAGACACATGCCAGTGCCTGCTGTCTGGAAAACTGGCTCTGATCACACTGCTTCTGCTGCTGCTGCTGCTGCTGCTGCTGGGATGTGTATGCCTTAATAATACTCACTCAATTACACTTCACACTCTGCACAGGAAATGTTCCGACGTGTTGTTGTGAGTGTTAGAGAGAGAGAGAATGAGAGTGTGTGTGTGTGTGTGAGGGAGAGAGAGAGAGAGATAGAGAAGGGGGGGGGGAGAAACAGTGGAGTATTGGATGGTACAGCTGTATGTATGGACTAAACTCAATTTGAAAGCTAATTTGGATTTCTCTCATTCTTGTTTGTGTTTACCTTGATAGCAAGGAAATAATTAGTAAGTAATGTTTCTCAAAGTAATCATCTGTGTGTGCGTGTGTGCGTGTGTGTGTGTGTGTGTGTGTGTGTGTGTGTGTGTGTGTGTGTGTGTGTGAAGAGAGAAAGATATACTGTAGAGAGAGATAGACAGAAAATGATACAGTAATAACCAAACAATCACAAGCTCCAATGTCAGAACATGAGATCTACTGTAAATGGTCCATGCCATGCTGCTATGAGTGAAGTAGGGAGGTGTGAAGAATTGCTCGCAAACCTCCTTAATCGTGTGCTTGGGCTCATGCTCAACACTTCCACTTCCAGTCCCCCATGCCTTAGAAGCATTGGAAAGGCTCCATGAATAATTCAGACGAGATAAAAATGTATGTTTACTGCTTCAAGTGTTTCATGCTGAGCTATAATATGCTAATGTACACATTTCAGTTTCACCTTGGGGAAGTAGATCAGAAAGCGTGGTTTGACAACACGTCGCCTCCTCTGAGCACTGCATCTTGGGAAATTAACTGACACAACAAACTGGTGGAAGTGCTTTAGTGTTGGTTCCTTCCTTCACCACGGCTTGCTTTCTCCTTCTCCCTCCTTCTCCCTTAAAACAAGACCTTTACAGTCCGGAAACATACAGTGGCCTTCAAGGCGCAAAACTGTCTCAGAGGACTGGGCTGAGTTTCCCAGACGCATCATAGCGCTACGTTCATCGTAGCGCTATGATGAACGCCATAGCTTACGATAAACGTAGCGCTACAATGCCTCTGGGAAACTCAGCCCTGGACTACAATGAACAGTTCAAACTGACAGTCATCTCCGAGCTGGGGGATTTAACATAAAACACACACATACACATGCACGCACATGCACACACACACAAATGCATGCACACACCCACACACACACCCACACACACTCCCTCCACTCAGAGCCATGCACAGATCAATGAGCGGGACGGAGGAGAGGAAGAGGGGATTTCCTGTTCCACCCATTAATCCCAGTCAATCTTATCTGCTCTACAGACTGAGAGGCTCTCACATGGCCCGTGCGAGCTAGGCACGCATGTCGTGAAGCCAGAAGCCAGTCATATGTTCATATGATCAGGCTTATGATCAGGCATAGCTTGAAGGGAAACAGGCAATTGAATCAATAAGATAGCAGTCAGCAGATTACCTCTCCAACCGCTTCCCACACAGACCTATATGGAAGAAAAATCTGATTTTAGGAGAGCCTTTCTACTGTGCATGTTGCTTACACAAGCAAATCACGGCGAACTTAAATCACAGGGTTGTGTTGCGGTACAATATGAACCCAATGTAACCTGTGCTTCCAGGCGAGAAACCGGTGACAAATATTCAGTGTGCTGGTGTGCTGTATAGGAGCAGTGCTACAGCACAATACAGCACACTGAAAACTCTCTCTCTCTCTCTCTCTCTCTCTCTCTCTCTCTCTCTCTCTCTCACACACACACACACTCTCTCTATTGCTCTCTTAACTCCCACTTCTCTCCTCCAGCCCTGTCTCCTCCTCTCTCACACAAACAGGGTGTCAGATCTCTCAAAGTAACAGGCCCAATAGATGACATCCAATTAAAAACACAATGCATTATTATTTCAGAGCTCCCGCTCACCGTCTCCGAAGCCTCGTCAGATGACATAACAGCTCTGTGACAGGCGGGGGGCTGGTGGTGCACGCGCTCAGACGACGCGGTAAGGAGGTCTTTACTAGTGATGCATGAGCTCGCACCAGCTGGGACCACTCCAGACTTTCCCCAGCAGCTCGCGCTACCACGCTCTCACTTCCTCCCTGCCGACCCCCCACCTCTCTCTCTTACGCTATCCCTCTCTCCTAGTCACTCGCCCTATTCCTCTCTCTCTCCCTCTCTCTCTCTCCCTCTCTCTCTCTCTCTCTCTCTCTTTCCGTCTCTCTCTCACACAAACGCGCACAGAAGCATTGGGATTGCAGCAGCGGCGACAGAGTGAGATGGAGAACTCCGCTGCGCGTGTGAGTGCCTATCGCTGGTGAGTGCAGGGATGAAGCGAACGGGTGTCAGCGATGCTTGAATGAGGTGAGAGAGGGAGAGAGACAGAGAGAGAGAGAGAGGGACCAGCAGGAAGAGAGAGGGGGACCTTCACTGTGGACCTTACTGGTTTTGTGTCAGTCAATTTTTGTTCCCCCTTTCTCTCTCTGTGATATCCCGAATGTCCCGATGTGCCACAACTCTGCCAGCTGTCAGTGCAGTGGCTGTCTCACTGCTTCTATCTCTGGGAGCCTACACTCTGGCTGGATACAAAGCCCCTATCCTCTGAATGGATGGATGTATGCTGGCTCTACAGGGGATCTCTGCTTTCTTGTCCTATACTTGTCTGATTTGTCTCTCAAGGTAAGACTCTGAACCTCAGGTCCCTGTCAGTACAGGGGGATCACCGAATAACAGTGGCAGATTTGTTCAGTTGCTGACACTTAGCTCAAGATCGTGGCCTGAAAGGTTTAGGTGTACTGTAAGTAATGCCGTTGGCTCTACTTGGTTTGATTTGATTTAGTAAGGTCTGTGTTTCAGTTCCCAGCGTATTATGCGTGGCTGTACCTCTGCATCTGAGCTAGAGCTGTGAAATGTTTCTGATTTATAATGGATGTATAGTGGGATATGCATGCTGTATTACTTTCAAGTTGGAATGGTTTAATGGAAGCCTATCTTATCCTTCTCAGGAAACTGCTCCAACAGCACAGAAGAACATAAAAATAATATTAGCACAAAGTATTATTTAAGTACAATATGAGGAGTGTGAGCAAAACATATGGTAAAAAATGAGTGTGATTAACTGTGTTTGGTTAGATGGCTTATTAGCAAGCGCTGAAGGTAAGCAGGATCAGGAATGATGAACAGATGACGGTGGTGGAGCTGCGGACGATAGAATGTAGACCATGGTTAGATGAACACGTTCTTCATCAAGGCTGAATCTGACCAGCGGAGGAGGAGGAGGCTCTCTCTAGAGCACTTATCATGAGTAATGACATGTGTGATCTTGTAGCCCCAGGGCACTATTACAGACAAGGTTGCTCATACTGTAGAATTCATACTCTCTCTCTCTCTCTCTCGGTTTCTCTCTCAATTCTCTCTCTCTCCCTCCCCTCTCTATCTCCCGTTCACTGTCTATGATACAGTACCAGTATATCCAAATAAATGGAGAGACCTCACGCACACACACATGCACGCAAAAGCATACACT
>NC_140258.1:5863227-6143227 GCF_949987555.1 Borostomias antarcticus
AGAGAGGCTGGGGGAGAGAAAGGTTGGAGAGAGCGAAAGGCTAGAGAAGAGAGAGAGGCTGGAGGAGAGAGGGAGGCTGGAGGAGGAGAAGGACAGAGAGAGACCAGAGGGGATATAGGCTGGGGGTGATAGAGGCTGGGGTGGAGAGAGGCTATAGGAGGGAGAGAGAGGCTGGGGTAGAGAGAGGCTGGAGGAGAGCCTTGCTATAGAGAATCAGTGGCATAACGTGATGAGTCAGCGCTATCAAAGACCTGCTCTCCGGCCCATCAACATTTGACAGGCACAATCCAAGACCCAATCACGCTGACCACCAGTCCGTCATACCCCTGCATCTGATGCGTCTTTCTGTGCGTCTAATGTTCTCCGTATGAATAACTGAAGGGTGATCCGAACAGACAACGTGGCCTGCCTGAGTACATAAGGAGATTTAAGAGGATTATTTTGCAATTTTCAATGCATTATTCATAATCCTGTGGATAGCCTGAACCAAAGCAGGGAAGGACAGGTCACTGGTAGAAAGAACTAGCTTTGAGAAAAAGAGGAGGAGAAAGGAATGAGGGTTTCACGGTGACTGTCTCAGTGTTCCCATGTGCCACTTGACGGTTCGCAAGGAATTATAAAGAGCGGAAGGGATTTGTTCTTTGTGTGAATGGATATTTACTGTTCCACAGTACATGCCCCTGCGTGTCTGAATATAAAGTGAGTGCTGAGAGGACATTGCTGCAGATGTGATTACCGTTTCAGTGGTGTGAGATTGTTATTTCCTGGTGTGAAATAATATGATCCCTTGTGGATTAAAGCCTTGTGTGCTTCAGCCTTGAAGCAATGGAAATTTCCTATCCATGAATGCTTCTGACAAAACAACGTTCACACTGCAGTCAGAATGTATAAATCACAATTTTACAATCACAATTTTACTACATCATACACCCCATCTGCAAAAGTCATTCTGGTTTTCAGAAGTAAAAGCACAAAACCTTCAGACAAAATGTTTTGAGCAATGCAATGCCAACTAAACTATTTCAGGCACAGGCACTGCTAATGTAATCATGAACTAAAATCAGTTTCAGTGGTGCAAACATGGAAAAAAAAATCCCTGAATCAGACTATGATCCACGAGCAGTCAGATACATAGAGATCATAGTGTCCAATCTGCAAGGTGAAACGCGTGGCTGGGTTCCTGGCACATTCAGCTGGCCTACTTTGTCAGGCCTTGTCCACAGCTGTCTCAGTATTGTGTGAGTAAGTGGAGCCCTCATCTTTGGGATACTGACCAGGGCAATCGCTCAATGGGTGGCAAAGGTGCTCTGTTCTTTTATTCAGGTGGCAAAGGGGAATACTGTCCTGAAGAGGAGATAAGGAGGAATGTCTCTCTCTCTCTCACAGATAAAAGTCCTGTGGGCTTAGAATATTTCACAATATCAAACACAGCAACATCACTAAAGTACAGAGCAGTAGCTATGTTAGAAAGTACTGGAATGTGCTATATACAGTACAGTGGTGTTATTATGCTATGCTATGCAATATGGCCGCTACAGTGGTGTGATTATGCTATGTAAGAGAGTACTGCAATATGGCCGCTACAGTGGTGTGATTATACCAACTCAAAAGCTACACAAAACTGAATCATTCATGGCTGTCTGATACTTATGTTTTGCTGCACTGCCTTATCTGTTCATAAGAGGGAGGATAGTGTTGACAGACGACTGTTATAGACAGACTGATCCCTCAGCACAGAGGGCAGAAGATAATTGCGGTTGCAATCTGTAATCTGTAATCAAAACTGGAGTGGAGTGAAAATGGCAATGAAGAAATATTTGGTTTAGGATAACACATGCCAGCCCAAGAAGCACACTGATGGATTAACAATGTCTCTGAATGATTGCTTAGAGAGATGCAGGCACACCATGAAAGCCAAAACCCTGTCTGGTTATAAATGACACATTCTGGTTTATTCATCAAATTGTCTCAATATAACAAGCAAGCTACCTCTGATGTATTGCTGAATCATTACATTTCCTCACTCACCCTCTCATATGTCATACATAGGTTTTCCAATATCTTACAACTTAGTTTCATTGTTACAGTGATTTACAACCTGATACAGTATTTGCATACACCACAGGGATCATACCAAGTCCAAGTATAAACCATTAGACCAAACGGACATCATAGTCTGGGGCTACCTCCTCCATCATAAACCACCTCTACTACTGTACCATTACATTCAGCTTTATTCGGCAGCCCTGCAATAACAGTATAGATATACTTTTGGGGACTATGATAAGTAAATAAAAAGTGGTTTTGTATGTGTATTTTCTGATATCAAATATGAGAGTGCAGATAAAGAACTGACTGCCGGGATTTCTGAATAAAGGGAAAACATACAAAAAACTGGTCCATCTGCTCTCTCTCTCTCTCTCTCTCTCTCTTTCTCTCTCTCTCGAAGTAAAGAACTGAGATTCCACCTCAGCTTGTAGACTGTAACTCTGCCTTTCTCTCTCCATCTCTCCACAGGAAACATGGTGAGTAAGGAGGCCTGCAGTACAAGCGTGGTTCTCTCCAACTCCGAGTCCGATTCAGACGCCGGCCCGTTCCACGGCCTGGAGGGGGAGCTGGGTAGGCAGCAGGTGAAGAAGAGGAACAAAGCTCTCCAGGTCCGCTTCAAAGACATCTGCGAGGCGCAGAACGAGCAGCGAGCCAGCAGGAAGGGCGGCCGCTCCATTTCCTGTAAGGTGACGTACAGGAAGTACATGACGATGCCTGCGCGGCGTTCCATCCCCAACGTGACCAAGAGCACAGGCGTGCAGACTTCGCCGGACCTCACCAAGCACTACCAGACATTTCCTTTCGAGAGGAAGAAAGGGCACACCATCAAACACACTGCCTTGGTGGAGAGCTACAAGGGGAAGAACAATGGTTTTTTGAGTGATGTTAAAGGAGGAGGAGGAGGAGAAGGGGAAGAGGGAGGGAGTTCGGGAGTGCCGTTGCGATGCGGGGGTAAGATAGTGGGACAGACCAAAGCACTGCTCCACCACACGGATGACAGCAGTGGGCTGAAGGATCTGCTCTCCGGAGCTAACTGCATAGATGGGCTGACCTACCCAGACCCCTCAGTCATCACCGCAGACCCTGAGAGCTGTCCAGACACAGGGGCAGAGACAGAGCACCAGAGCTGCGGTGACAGGACCAAACACAAAGGATTATCCAAAGACGACGCCAGTGCCGGCGTTTCCTCCAAGCGCCAGCTGGCCGACTGTGAGGGCTCCTCCCAGGACACCAGGTCAAAGAAGACGGGCCCCGTGGCGTGGAACTCCCTGACGCATGTGGATTGTATAGGGAGCCCCTCGGGGAGATGCAAACGCAAGAAAACCGCGCAGCTAAATGAACAACGTTCCCAGACACTTCCCCATAGCGCCGGGTGCTCTGCTCAGGGCCGATCGGGCCGTGTGTCAACCCTTAGAGGACCTCAGCGGGGCGTTGAGGAGCAGAGTGCCCCCCCAGGACAGCTGGGTCCCGGTGAGCAGGCAGTGCCCATGTCCGGAGACGGGGAGATCAAAGCACAGCTGCAGGCCATGGAGACTCTGATCAGCTCCAGCCAGGAGACCATCAAGGTCTTGCTGGGAGTCATCCAGGAGTTGGAGAAAGGGGAGGCGCAGAGAGAAGGGTGAGTGTGAGGCCCACTTATTATTATTATTTATAATAATAATAATAATTATTATTATTATTATTATTATTATTATTATAATGATGATGATGATGATAATAATAATAATAATTATTATTATTATTATTATTAGTAGTAGTATTATTATTATTATTATGATAATAATGAAAAGAATAACTACAGGAACATTGCAACTGTCTGCATTACCTGGTCACACAAGCAGACAGTTATTACTGCTCAACAGTCGACTACAGGAACTATTACATGCATGCATTCTGCTGGTATGAACACAGATATGTAAAGTTCTTGAGCCATGACCTTTGGTGAGGCCTATACAATGTTAGACTGAATGTAGAAGGCTGTGTGCTCCGTTACTAAAACTCACAGCAAATTGTGTTTAAGTCTTATCCCAGTCCTCTAGAGAACAAGGCACCTGTGGTGTCGCCTCCCTGGTCTGATTTAAAAGACCCACTTAGCTGTGGTTCACAGAGCCCAGCCTTTCACTTCTTCTTAATTGTGCTTCTCCGTGACACCTTCAGTATGCTCCATCACTATTAATAGAGAGGAAGTCACAGCCCACTCCCCCCAACCTCCCAACCCCCTCCTTCTGCACCCCCCCCCCCCCCCCCCGCCCAACATCTCTCCCTTCGTCTTCACCTCAACCCCCCCCCCCCCCCCCCTCCCCCTTCAGCCAGACCACTCAGCCACTCTTCAAAGCCCTGGTCCTGGACTCCAAGCGGAACGGGATGTAAAAGCTTTTCTCATCTCAGCGGGGATAGAGGTAGCATCACGTCCCTGGGGTTGGCAGGTGAAAGCTTTGCTTTTAGGGCACCAACGCATGTGTTGACAAGAGAGACTTCACCTCCGTTCTCCCAATGGCCCATAGACAGAAAAACAAACAGACAGGGACATTAATACTGCAACACACTGCACTACAGTTGATTAGCTGAGGTACTGCAGATACACTTTATTCCAAATTGGGAACGTACACCGAATCATTTGTTGTTAATCATTTGCGTGCTCATTATAGCATAATTGACTTTCGTTTTAAAGTGCATTAGCATTGGAATTGTGTTATGAAACAATGTTCAAGGCATTTCTCATTACATTATATCAAGGCTTGTTCTTCTTTTGTGGACGTCGATGGCAAATCAGCAATTTACCATATTTGTCATTATAACCTAGTTTGGTACTATTAAACCTTAGAAAGCATTGAAGGCTCTCTAAGATTTAATATAATTAAATCTTTTCAATTTTAATACCAGGCATATACCCCAAATGTCCTGGCGTAGGTGCCTGCGTGTTTCATATACCGGTATTATCTATATGCTGCTTTATTTTTTATTTTTGTAACATTTACTAATAAACTATGGGCCAAATCCACAAAAGGATTGTGCGGCTTTTACAGAGGCAAAACCCGTGCAAATGAGACAAAAAATAGCATCCAGGCGTGCGCAAGAACGCGCACATGGTTAATTGCAATCATGGGCGCATATTGTACACAGTTGGAAAATGTGTGGGTGTGTTTGCCCGGGCATATCATTAAAGCAAAATATATTGTGCTAAACTGGAGCAAATTGCGGTTGCAATTGTTGTGCAAAATATCGAGCTATTAACGGGAGCAATTCATTCTTTGTGGATTTGGGACTATGTTTTTATTCATATTTTCTTATTATGTAAAGCACTGTGTGCTACATTTACTTGTATGAACGCTATATGAATAATTTTTTCTTTGTCTTTTGACTTAACGCAGATGCTGAACTCACCAGGAACATGTCAGTGCTTCTTTGGTATTCACACAATCTGACATATTTGGGTATTGATATGTTGTGTTCAAAATGCACTGTTCATTTCTCAATCTATATTAAGTTAGTGTTCTAGAAGTCTTTTGTATTTGGTTGACTGTTTTGTGCTCCTTTCTGCTATCTCATTGGAGAACAGAGGGACTCAGAGGGACAGCAGATTTTCAAAGGTCGCAAAATAATTTGCTGACACTGCTTCTTCTTCCCAGTGTGTGTGTGTGTGTGTATGTGTCCACAAGCTTTTGCCTATCCTTCAAACACACTGGAGAATCCAGTGTAGCCTGACCCCAGAGTTGTTCCCTGGTTATCGATGCAGAGAACCATAATACTGTATTCCTCATGCATGCAGACAGACAGACAGACAGACAGACAGACAGACAGACAGACAGACAGACAGGCTGGTCAGCAGGTGTGTGGACAGGCTGGCAGGTGAACAGAGAGGCAGACAGATACAGACAGACAGACATGCAGACAGACATGCAGACAGACAGACATGCAGACAGACAGACAGACATGCAGACAGACAGACAGACAGACAGACATGCAGACAGACAGAATATGCAGACAGACAGAATATGCAGACAGACAGACAGACAGACAGACATGCAGACAGACAGACATGCAGACAGACAGACATGCATACAGACAGACATGCAGACACACAGACATGCATAGAGACAGACAGACAGGCTGGTCAGCAGGTAAGTGGACAGGCTGGCAGGCGGACACAGAGGCAGCGAGGCCGGAGAAGGATAGATGATAAAGGACAGGACATCGTCCAGGACAGCTGACGTGAGCAAACAACAACACAAGACTGAGCTAATGCCAATAAACGGCTTGGAAGCCTTGCAGAGCTGACTCTGGAGGCGAGGCTAGGTGAATGACTCTATCGCTCTGCCCATGACAGAGCTTAGAGAATGCCTTTTCTACAGATAAAATTTAGCAGCACAACACCGGCATTGTACTGAGATACCTTCCTCTTCTCCAAATGGTAGTTTACAAAATCAATCACCTCGATTGAGATAAACATCAAATGTGTGACCTTACAAATTGTTACCTGTTTATCACCTGAGGTACCAAACAATCGATTACTTGATTTGAACATGAGATAGACTAAAGGCCCATAGCATTTCTGGGTCTGGGTTTCACAGTCCTGAGCATGAGGAACCAACTCGCTGTGCGACCTTGAGTCCTCATCAGTGTGTTCGATAATCCCTGGGCACGACTATGGCATCTGGGGTCACCTCTTGTGTCACAGTGAACAGCTAGGATAGAAACCCCTCCAGCTGTCATCTATCAGCCCCCACTGACAGCAAGCAATTACATGTACTAGTGGCACCTCCCTGTCCCCCCACACAACACACAGACACACACAAACACACAGACACACTGACACAGACTCACACACACATGGACACAGACACATACAAGCACACGGACACAGATGCACACACACGCACACACACACATTAAGCAAAATAACTGATTTATCCCATAGCTGCCACTGAGGTGTAGAATGTGATGGAAGGGGATGTTTTAGCCTTGGGTAGCCTTGATACCTCTCCATGCATGTCCATACTGGGCCTCTGCATGCCTCTGGACACAGACATGCACAGCTCCTAACCCGGAGCCCGACCCTAACCCTACCCCTGACCCTTAACCTAGGTGGTCAGGTAGCCGCTATGGCTGATACAGTACATGTGACATGGTGGCCTCAGTACTATTTGTGTGTACCGGCGTGCATCCTTCCTCTACATCATACATGGTGTACCTAAAGAACCTGGTGTTCCTTCTCATCAGATCTTGTGGTGTAGCACTGTCTCCTAAAGCCTAACCCTACAGCTTCTCAATACAGTAACCCTACAGCTTCTCAATACAGTAACCCTACAGCTTCTCAGTACAGTAACCCTACAGCTTCTCAATACAGTAACCCTACAGCTTCTCAATACAGTAACCCTACAGCTTCTCAATACAGTAACCCTACAGCTTCTCAGTACAGTAACCCTACAGCTTCTCAGTACAGTAACCCTACAGCTTCTCAATACAGTAACCCTACAGCTTCTCAATACAGTGTGAAGAGGAGCTGTTCCCAGTGCAGGCCCTGGGGGCTCTATGGGAATGTCATATTGTAAACACCGTGCATAGGTAGCATTTGTCATTTTGATTGTCTTCTCCAGAACTCATTATTTCCTAAGTACACTGAAGCGCAATGAATCACATAGGAGAACAGGAAGCATGCAGTAGAGTATCGCTTCATCGATTATTCATTAGACATGATTTATATACATTTACATGTTTCTCGCTGCTCTATAGAATAACGTCAGAGAAGGTGAGGCACATTTGTATACCGAGGGTAAAATGAGATAATCCTGTTTTGTTAAATGAGCTTGTCTTGTACCTGATTAACCTACAGTAATCTGGGAAGAGGGTTGTAGTAGAGACACAGCTAAATGAAGATGAATCAGGGGGCGCCTTACTCACTGGGTAAGGCGCGCACCATATGAAGGCTAGTCCTTTGCGCGGCGGACCCGGGTTCGATTCCCTGCTCGGGTCCTGTGCCGCATGTCCTCCCTTCTCTCTCTCCCACTTTTCCTGTCTCTCTACACTGTTCTATAACATTAAAGCTGAAAAGCCCTAAAAAAATATCTTAAAAAAAAAAAAAAAATGAAGATGAATCAACTGAACATCTGTAAACATAAACATCTCTAAACATATAAACATCTCTAAACAAATAAACATAAACATCTGCAAACATATAAACATATGTAAACATACTGTACAAACAACATAAACATACGGTATGTAAACATATAAACATCTGTAAATGTATAAGCATCTGCAAACAAACTTCTGTAAATATATAAATAGCTGTAAACATACAAACATCTGTAAGCCCATAAACATCTGCAATCAAACATCTTTAAACATATACACATCTGTAAATATATAAACATCTGCACAGTGCAGCCACTGGATCAGAGATCAAGACCAGGACAGGAGTCAGCCTCTCAGCCACTAGATTAGATAGATAGATTGATAGATAGATACTTTAAAAATCCCCATTGACATTTGGGGTTTCAGCAGTACGGTACAACAGCATTGGAAAAAAAGTACAACAGCGGAATAAAGAATATACATAGATAATATATGAATTAAATTACAAGAAATATATACATACAGTATGCATAAATATAGGATATATACAAACATACAGTACATACATACATACATACATACATACATACATACATACATACATACAGGTGCACCTCAGATAATTGTGAAAGTAATTTTTTTCCCGTAATTTAATTAAAACAGGGAAACTTTCATGTATTCTAGATCCATTACACAAAGTGAAATATTTCAAGCCTTTTTTGTTTTAATCTTTATGATTGTTCAGTATGTTCATTTATACACTCAATACCTGGTCGGGGCTCCTTTTGCACAAATTACTGCATCAACGTGGAGCATGGCATGGAGGCAATCAGCCTTGAAATATTTCACTTCA
Source organism: Borostomias antarcticus (assembly GCF_949987555.1). Lineage (NCBI taxonomy): Eukaryota > Metazoa > Chordata > Actinopteri > Stomiiformes > Stomiidae > Borostomias > Borostomias antarcticus. The sequence goes on from NC_140258.1 coordinate 5,872,205, forward strand.
TGTGTAATGAATCTATAATATATGAGTTTCACTTTTTGAATTAAATTACGGAAAATAATGAACTTTCCACAATATTATAATATTTTGAGATGCACCTGTATATACATACATGCATACATACATACATCAGAATTTGATTATTGCCATACAGTTTTTCAACGTACTAGGAATTTGCTTTCTGTCAGAGATAACATTGGACAGGATGCAGGTACGAGACAGGGCAGTGCAAAGACCGGACAGTGCAAAGAGCGAGTACAAAATGCTAGTGCAAAAAAGGATAAGCTAAGGCCCAATCCCAATACTCCCCGTTAGCCCTAGCCCCTAGTTTTGGAGTGCCCTCGACTGGGTAGTGTTATAGATTTATTCCAATAATTAAGAAAAGAGTAATCAAGAATGCCAAGGGTCATCTTTGGAAGTCCAAGCTACTGGTTACTTTTATTCCAAATAGTTTACGAGTTTGCAAAGTCGCGCTCAAAGAGAAAAGGAACATCCACCAAGAGCAAAGATTTTCAGGAAAACAGAGCATTATAAACAGTGTGGGTGTGACATGCATGTGCAAATACTTCACTAGCCAATTATCAGTGAGTAGGTTAGGTCTGAGGGTCAACAGCTGAAGTGAACATTTACAGAGAAGATTAACTGGGAGGAGGTAACCTCTGGTGAGGTCTCCTGCCATAAAGTCAACGAGAAAGCCTGGGGACAGTGGGGTCAGGGCAATAAACAGAGGACAGCGCTCACTTTATAAGACAGACAATGTCTTGAGCAGAGAATACACTCAATTGAATGTATCTATTACAGTAGTGGCCCTTCAGAACGGAGCCACAAGTGATAGGGGTTGAAATCTTTACCTAAGAAATGGGACACCACTCGCTATGTCTTCAATCAGAATTGTATTATTTGCCTGATTTTCTGTGGAGTCCCTGAGATGTAACAGTATGATTGTTATTATTATAGTGACAAATCTGACCAAATGTCAGGACAGAACAAGACAGATGGAAGGAGCCAACAGTGGTCACTGGGATGTTATTCAGCGTGATGGGGGGAGGGGGGCTGGTTTCTTTCTAAAGTCTACAGTCATCTCCACTGCAGCACCTGTAGGCGGACTTGTCTCCCTCAGAGATGAGTCCGATGAGGTTGGTGTCATCGGCAAACTTCAGGAGCTTGACAGACTGGTGGCTGGAGGTGCAACTGATGGTGTACAGGGAGAAACGACGCAGCCCTGGGGGGAGCCAGTGCTGATGGACCTGGAGTCAGAGATGTTTTTGCCCAGCTTCACGTGCTGTTTCCTGTCCAACAGGAAATGTGTGGTCCACCTGCAGGTAGAGGAACAGGATCCTGGCGTAGGTGCCTGCGTGTTCCAGATTCTGTAGAATGTTGTGAAACCAGGATTGGGTCCATGATGGATTTGAGGTGCAGCATACGTACGTCTCAAGTCAAGACACCCTTTTGTGCCTGCACAGGATCTCCTGCAGCAATGCAGAGATCTTAACAACAGCGAGGCAGGATGGGCGGACTACATCTGGCTTGTGGAGTGGGAGGCAAACAGTGATTTCCTCCCGGGATGGACTTACCCAGACCGGTGTGGGTGAGGCTCAATCGCCTCCGGACCGGCGGCGGACGCTCATCAATGCACAGATGGGGCTTGGTATCCTGTGCGGCGTGCGAGTGTGGCGCCGAGGAACAAACCGCAGACCATGTCATACTGGACTGTCCGATGTATCGGACAGCGGAAACCCAACGGAATGACCTGATGGTTTTGGATGACGAAATGGTGACATTGCTCCTGGAGGTGTGCCCGGATATAAAGCCCGGGTGGTAAAAAGATAGCCCCTCGGCCCCGAGCCTGGGGAGGAGAGGGCACAACACCTAACCCACACGACAAAGAAGATATATACATACATAAAATACATACACACATACATAAATACATACATACAGTCTGTATGTATAATAACACTCAATGTACTCAATTATACATACAATACATACATGCACACATCCACAACACTCATGAACACACAGAAACACTCAGGCACTGTTATAGAGTCTGATGGCTGCTGGCACAAAGGAGCACTTGAACCGTTCTGTATTGCACCTACGTGGGATGAGCCTATGGCTGAAGGTGCTCCCCATCTGCCACAGCTTATCATGGAGGGGATGAGAGGGGTTGTCCAGGATGGACTTCAGTTTCTCCTGTCAGCATCATGTTGAATGCACTAGAAAACCTCAAATAGCATGACTCTCACTGTCCTTTCTGGCCTCCCCAGGGCCCATTCATCTTCTCTTCACACTTTGCTCATTCACCTTCTCCCCTGATTACTTAGTTTGGCCAGGCGGCCAGCTCTAGGAAGGGTCCTGGTGGTTCCAAAATTCTACCATTTAACAATGGAGGCCACTTTGTTCTTCAGGACCATCAATGCTGCAGAACTTTTATGCATTCTTTCCCAGATGTCTTGGAGGTCTATGGATTTCCTCGACTTCATGGCTTGGTTTTGGCTCTCACGTGCACTGTCGACTCCAATCAGCTTATCACTAATGTAATCATTGCCAAAGGTGCCTCAAAAAGTACTGAGTAAAGGGTCTGAATAATTATGTACAGTACATGTGATATTTCTGTTTTATATTTTAATACATTTGTAAAAAAAAATCAAATAAAATGTTTTTCACTTTGTCATTAAGGGGTATTGTGTGTAGATTGATCTTATCCACTCAAGCACCGGGCAGAACGGTAAAACTGGTGGTAGACTTATTCATTAATTGAAGAGAAATGGGCCAAGAAATGGTCACATTTTGTTTTAATCCATGTACAGTATCCACCCAGTGATTCGAATAGCATATGATTTATGTTTAATTCCACAGGATCCAGGCTAGGAAAATGTAATTGTTGCCTCTGTGCCCGGCAACCGCCAGGGCAGCGGTATACATTTTCAGTCGCGTGTGTTCGTTATTTTGTTTGTTCGTTAATTTGTTCGTTTGTCCTTTAGCAGGATTATACAAAAACTACCGGAGTGTTACACAGAACTCAGTGAAGGGGTATAGCATGGGCCAACTTAGAACCCATTCAATTTGTTTCTCACAAATCAGATATTATTTTGTTTGACATATAAAGACAGAAAATATAATATTGTTCATGAAAAAAGCAAATAAAGTTTATATATATCTATCTAAAGTTTAATTGACTCTTGAAAAACTTGAAAAAAAACATCTTTGTTGGCCAGGACTCAGTCCGGTAAACTTAGCAGATGGAAACGGTCCAAGTATGACCAAGTTTTATTTTAATTTAATTTAATTATGTGTATCCGCCCAGTGATTCGGTTCTGCTCCAAAACATAATGGGTTCTAAGTTGGCCCAAGCTACACTGAAAATATATCCCTAATGGGGGCAATAACAACAATTAATTCTTAGAGTAAAGTGGAGTTTCTCAGTGCAAAGGACATTTTTGTCGTTCTTCCGACTGGATTTGGCAAGTTTTATCTATGTTTTGTTACACTGATTGGCTGAAAACTCAAATCGTTCTTGGCGTCCGGAAGTCCAGACTGTATTGCAAAACCTTTTTTGCGAGGAAGTGTGGCTTCCAGGTTAGCGGTCGCTGGGCACGGAGGCAATAAGGCTGTAACATAACAAAATGGGGAAAAAGTGAAGGGATGTGAGTAGGCCTACTTTCCGGATGCACTGTATCTATAGGCTATTTAAACAAATAACAATTAACAAGCATACACATTTGCACCACACAAAAAACAACTAATATTAGTTAATATAGGCTAAGTAAAACTGAATAATTATTTAGATTTTTTTTGTCTATTTCCAGCGTCTCTTCATGAGAACAACATGGTTGTACCCCAAAATGTACCCCCAAAACTATGACCGATATAATTTATGATTATACCGCGGTTATCACAGATATGAAGGAACATGGATTTAAGGCATTAAGTCAACTCGTATGGGGAACCACTCTGTTATGTACAGAGAAACAGATAACCTTTATCAATAGTCTAATTTATTCATCAATCTCATTCTGTAGGCGGAATTCTTTGACTCAATCAAGTGACATAAGATAATGTGATGGCGCTCGGACGTGGTCAAAAGTTAATAATGTTTATTGAAATTATACTAATCAATTATCAAAATAATATTATAACACAATTCAAATAACAGATGGAAAAACACAGGTGGCAATATGAAAACACAGCACAAATGAAAAGAATGATGTCATGGGTTATCACAGCCTATCCTAAGTCTTCTAAGCTTACAACACTTTGGCATCTCACACCACAATCATAGGAGACTGTTGGATACAACCTTAGTAGCGGTGTGTTAGCGTGTTGTCCGGGCGGTGTTGTCTGGCTCGAAGCATGGAGGAGGCACGTGACGTGGTGGTCGCTCGGTTTGATGAAGGGGAGCGCACCTGCGCTCCCGTTGAAACAGTGATAGTAGCGTTGCTGCGCGAAGTTGATGTTCGCGGAGTTCAAAGTTCAGTTTCAGAGTTCACAAGTTGCAAATATCTCATTCAAAACCTCTGCTCTCGCCTGAGGTGGATCTTTGAAGTGTTGATGGAAATTCCTAAGCCCTGTGTCGACTACAGGGTTCTCAGATAGCAGTTCAGCATTCCACAGATAAAGGCTGATGTTATCAGCCGGCACAAACTTAGTTACTGGAGAGGTGAGAGAACAAGAGAAATCACGAGAGAGCTGCACCAGAGTGTGAAAAACGAGAGAGAGAACTTCCTGTCTGATCCCTTTTTAAGGAGCAGAGAGTGAGGTGTGTCACTTGGATCAATAACCCAGTGGGCACCTGTTACCATCGTAAAACAGAGCTCACATTCTGTACTCACTGTGGAATCATCAAATATCCCGGTTATGATTTCAACATGATATGACAATTCCACAACATGCCTAAACAACTGATTCATGATTTTAGCCAAAGATGGATGCTGTGTTTGATACAGAATCAGCAGTATATAATCCGTTATTTGTACAACATGCCAAACAATTGTACTGAATCGACTGCGCCCTTGTCCACGCTTGGCCTAGTCCACCACGGGAATAACTTGACCTTGACAATAGCCTGGCGCGGCTTCCGGAGTGGCGTGGGTTTGGGGAGAGACCGGGGGTGATAGCCTGGTCAAACCAAATGAATAACTGGTTCAGCTGATTAGTACGTAAAACATTCAGTCATCCTTTTAACCAAAGAACACTTTCCACTGACTAACATTTTTTCAGCACTTGTGTGTACCCTGGTAGCGCTTTCCTTCTGTCTTTGTCTCTACGTCTCCATTAATCTTTTGCAGTACATGTTGCTGTTTAGCCTTTAACCGTGGGTAGAACAGCCTGTGGAATGCGTTAATTGATGATGTTGTATGTTTTCTTTGTCGTCCGCAGGCTGTCATACAGGACAGGACAGGACACCGCCAACTGTGACACGTGTCGAAACAGCGCCTGCATCATCTACAGGTGGGTCCTTTCACATCCATCTTGCTGACTGCCTGACATGTTGTTCACGGCTCATTCTCATTTATCATCACTCATCATCTAGGTCTACTGTAGGTGTCCTAGAACCAATGGAGGACAGACAACCATCATTTATATAAAATAAAAAAAAATAAAAACTGCCATAGTTTGTAAAACGGATTAAATTCTTGTCTTCACTGTTGAAGATTAATGTAAAATGAAAAATGAACACTTATCCAGCTCAGACTGAACAGATATTAGACTAAACTTTATCTAGACGTGAGATCAATAAATACTTCTGTAAGCATGTCAGGTCAATAGTTCACCCTGAAGAATTGTACTATGATAATACCTTCATTACTGTACAATGTGAGAGTTAAAACTGTATTTTCAGGTTCTGGCGATAATATGAATAAGACATGTAGTCAATATAAAAATTCATAAAAATACGAGTATGATCTGAAAAGGCAAATTATGGAGATAATTTCCTGACCCAGGTGGAGAGGATGTGTACCTTCATAATTGTTGAAAGGGCAAAATAAAATGTAATTTCTCCAATATGCCATATCATTCTGGGCAGAGAGGAGTCCCTGTGACGAGCTGGAGGAATAGGCAATCATACACAGCAGAGGAAATGAGTTAGCCTGGAGAGAAAATACAATTGTGTCTCCAGGAGAGCAGCTGGGAACCGCTGTTTCATAGCTCCTACAGTACCTGTATAAATAAATAAAGTCAGCAGCCATCCACTAGCCATGGAAACTCGACTTAACTTTGAGTCCACTTCAGTACCTTGACAAACAATTCCATTTTGACTAATTAACTCTGACACACACCCCAAAATGTTCATGGACTCTCGTGATGGTTCACATGTAAAGTCACAAAGCCAGGTAGTCAAGCAGAGAAAGCAAGGGAGGTACTGCTAACTCAGAGACATACAGTAGAAACCAGGGAGGTACTACTAACTCAGAGATATACAGTAGAAACCAGGGAGGTACTGCTAACTCAGGGACATACAGTAGAAACCAGGGAGGTACTACTAACTCAGGGACATACAGTAGAAACCAGGGAGGTACTGCTAACTCAGAGACATACAGTAGAAACCAGGGAGGTACTGCTAACTCAGAGACATACAGTAGAAACAAGAGAGGTACTAACTCAGAGACATACAGTAGAAACCAGGGAGGTACTAACTCAGAGACATACAGTAGAAACCAGGGAGGTACTGCTAACTCAGGGACATACAGTAGAAACCAGGGAGGTACTAACTCAGGGACATACAGTAGAAACCAGGGAGGTACTACTAACTCAGAGACATACAGTAGAAACCAGGGAGGTACTACTAACTCAGGGACATACAGTAGAAACCAGGGAGGTACTACTAACTCAGGGACATACAGTAGAAACCAGGGAGGTACTGCTAACTCAGGGACATACAGTAGAAACCAGGGAGGTACTACTAACTCAGGGACATAGAGTAGAAACCAGGGAGGTACTGCTAACTCAGGGACATACAGTAGAAACCAGGGAGGTACTAACTCAGAGACATACAGTAGAAACCAGGGAGGTACTGCTAACTCAGGGACATACAGTAGAAACCAGGGAGGTACTAACTCAGGGACATACAGTAGAAACCAGGGAGGTACTAACTCAGGGACATACAGTAGAAACCAGGGAGGTACTGCTAACTCCGGGACATACAGTAGAAACTAGGGAGGTACTGCTAACTCAGGGACATAGAGTAGAAACAAGGGAGGTACTGCTAACTCAGGGACATACAGTAGAAACCAGGGAGGTACTACTAACTCAGAGATATACAGTAGAAACCAGGGAGGTACTGCTAACTCAGAGATATACAGTAGAAACCAGGGAGGTACTGCTAACTCAGGGACATACCTGTACAGTAGAAACCAGGGAGGTACTAACACAGGGACATACAGTAGAAACCAGGGAGGTACTGCTAACTAACTCAGAGACATACAGTTAAAAAAAAACGGAAAGCAAGAGAACAGCTCTAGAACTCTTCATCCAGGCTAAAAAAGAGCAGTAGAGGCGCTACATCAGTTGTTCCACTGATCAGAGTGTGTCAACAGCTTTAGAGACAGAAACTAGCGTCTACCTTGCATGATAATGATGCTCACCACTTCTTGTCAACAGAGTGTAAACAATCGCAACATCTAACGCCGTGCAACCTTTGTGCTCAAAACCAATCCATTGACAGTAATAAGTTGCCAATGTAAATGCAAATTACTCAGTGGGCGTTGTGCACTGTCCACAAAGGAGAAGATTATCATTTCATCTGTGCTCTGTATCATCAAATGGCTTTTTCAGATCATCTTCTTTGGATTGTGCACCTCAGTGTGATTTCAAACTCCCTTGAATGGAGCAAAGCAGGAGTTGGCAAGCAAGACGGCAATTTATCAAGACACTATCTGTCTCTGCCAAAGCCATGGTTGTAAATACAACTAAAACATTACAAATAGTCCAATTTTGTATTCCTCTGCAAAATCCTCTGACTTCAAGTTAATGCTGAGTGATGCTTTACGGCAAAGACACATCAAGAGTTCTTCAAAGATTTAGGGCTTTTACATTTTTATGGGTTTTATTTTTTATTTCCTCCTACTTACCAGGACATAGTGCATACGCACTTCCCATTTAATCTAATTTCTGACCCCATCAAATCTTAAATTATGTCTTATGATGTATGGTGCATCCTAGGGCTGCACGATTATGACAAAAGATAATAATTGCGATTATTTGCTTCAATATGGTAATTGCGATTAATAATTGCGATTAATATTTCAAAGTAATAACTTTAGCTCTGCACAGTTTGCATATGACCTGCTGGGCTTGAGGGACATCATCTTTTTCGTAACCAAAATGCTCCCAAATTATCACTTTCTTGCTACTAACTCACTGACCTCGTTTTCGCTCATTTTTTCACTACTCACGGCTGCGGGTACTCTTGTGACACTTGTCTTGCCCTACTGCTATCTGTCTTCTCAGTGAAATTGCTGCGCGCAGCACACTCAGCGGAAACGCATGTGATTGGTCAGACAGCATAAGCGCCTGTGATTCGTCCGTGTAGTCCTAGCACACTCAATTCAAAGCAAAATTATTAATCACATTAATTGCGGCCTTTTGCGATTAGTTAATCGCGGCGGTCATAATCGCGATTTTGATTAATTCACGATTAATTGTGCAGCCCTAGTGCATCCTCCAAATAAGATCCATAGACTTATCCTGTTCATGTGTTTGTTGGTATAAAGTCCTCAGATGAAGCTGTAGATAGACCCATCTGGTCTGAAACCAGCTGAGTGTGTTATCACAGCCCCGCATATGCCAGCTCAGTCAATGTGCTGAGAGGGCAGCAATAATCACCTTGCGGGGCACTGCACTCTGTGGCTGGCCTTAATGAGCTGGCCTGGGTACAGTCAGGCAAATAAAAAAATAAAAATAAAAAAAAGAGCCAAGAAACAGAGCAAGTCGGAACCAATAGGCCAATTATTCCTCAAACTTGGACAGTAACTGCCCCTCGCCAAGATTAGCAGCCGCTGAGATGTGGGCCCCTAATGCGGAGTGATGCAACAGCTCCAATATGGATAATAAATCCAATGCCTGGGTCCCAGACGGCGCCCAGTTGAGCTAGGGTAGTCAATCTACCGGCCCTACCCAGTATCCAACTCCCCCCGACTCCCCCTCCCCTCAGTGTACCGCAGCATCCCAGGATGCATCACGGCTGCTGATACAAATAAAGTAGGATACAAACAGGGCAGAGAGAGAGAGAGGAGAGGGAGAGAAAGAACAGATGTAAAGATGGAGGGTTGGGGAGATGAGATTGGGGGGTGCGTCCCATCCAAGACACAAGAGAGCTAAGGGTAGAAATAAGGCCATGCGGGTAAAATGAGATGAACATCAACTGGCTGTCACTAAACAGGCCCCTGAGAACAGATACAGATATACGAGTAGTAGCAGCAGTGGCGTGCACAGACATTTTGGGGAGCAGGTGCTCAGTGAAAAATGAGGGCACTTGCGCGGCGAGATGTTGATGGGGGGATTGTTGCGCGAGTTATTGACGGGGGTGCTGACAGAGATTTTTTGATTGTCGCGTGAGTTGTTGGCCGGGGGGGGGGGGGGCTTTTGCCCTGTTCGATTCGTTCGATCCCCCCCTGGCTACGGGCCTGTAGTATGTAGGGGTTGCTCATTTCTCCGCGTGAGAATTGTGAAGTGTGGCGTGTGAGCGTGAGAAGAGGCTGAAACGCGTGTGTCTCACGCCCTGTAAGCCTAAGGTTACTAGATAATACTAAATCTTCAGCTTAAGTATACTGATAGCTTAAGCTTTACATGCTGTACCAACAACAAATTCTACCGACATCGATCGTGTGGTGGTCATCATTACGTTAAATCCATTAATTGATTATGACTAGCCAGGGTTGGGAAGGTTACTTTTAAAAAGCAATCCCTTACAGTTACAAGTTACTTTTGAAAAATTGTAGTCAGTAACGTTATCTGATTACCACAATTTAAAAGTAAAGTAAGGGATTACTTTCAGTTACTTTTGGATTACTTTAAATAAAATGTGAAATACTGTGTATTTCACCAGATATAAAATGTACTGTGTATTTCACCAGAAATCCTACATTATTTATTATTTTTCTGTGTTCTAGAGCTGACAACATAGCTAAACAGCAGTTGCCCAGCGCCCACCCAGTTAGAGCAAGTGTTAATGCCAAGAGGTTAGGGTGCGTGTCATCTTGCCTTGGCTAGCTAATTGCAGTCTGCAAAACACGACACTCGTTGCTAACGTAGCTAACGTTAGGTGTAAACGTCGGAGCCATCTCTAAACTCCAGCTCTCATGCATTCTAAGCAGCTGTGATTGGCGCTATTCAGCTATACAGCTTGCCAGTGGACACACAGCCTTATATATTATGGATAAAGTACCCACTGACCAGTTTTCCCAGGCAGTTAGTTATAGCTCTTGAATAACACCGACAGACGCTATTGTGTGAAAATAATCTGAATGGGCGCTTAGGTCTGGTTTTCTGGTTGAACATTAGTGCTATACTGTAGAAGCCTACTGCTAGCTAATTTATCTGTCAGTGGAAGTAAGGTTAACGCTAACGTTAACTTACCTGCAAATGCTCTTTCAGGTTGGACATTGAGTCCCCGGCCATCGAGAGGGTTTTTTTGGCTGGGAGGCATAGTTTACACTGTGCTGTAATATTGTTGTGGTTCTGTGATAGGTAAATAAAAAAAATGCTGGTATTTCCAGGATTTTAATGCACATTGCGGTATTTCTGCCATGATGCCCGTGCTGCTCGCTATCTGTCTGGCAGCTGTGGTCCAACGAGCACATCAGTGGGAGTCTTGTTGGCGCGCTGCGTGCAATTGGTATTAGCCTACTACTTTTTTTTTCTTTTTCTTTTTAAAGTTATTTTGTAAAACTGATGAAGAGGCGAGGGGTGATTGTAATCACGCCTGTAATCCCCGTTAATAAGCAAATGTAACTGTACATATTTAAAATTGTACTGTAACGGATAACAGTTAGTTTTTTTGTAATCTGATTACGTAACGGCGTAACATGTAATCCGTTACTCCCCAACCCTGTGCGTAGCTAGCTTCTTAAACAGGTGCAGTCTGCTAATTTAGGCTCAGCTGTTTGCCGCTGTATGAGACTTACTTCACAACAGAGACAAATAAATGCAAGTTATAGTTTGGCAACTGAGGCTTAGGGGGCAAACAATACACTCGTTTGGTTTATGTGTTACCTGGCTGGTTAGCTGTCATCACTCGGGCACTCTGGATGGGGAAAGGGCAGGGGAGGAGATGTGTGTGCTGTGTGCAGTGCTGCTGCAGCGCGCCTCTGTTTGTGTCCGCTTTTCGCGTTTACCGTTGACAAAGGAAGAGAGGGAGGGGAGGGGCACGGGTGTGCCGCGGGCACGTGTGTGTGTGTGGGGGGGGGTTCTGGCAAAATTACAACACATTTTGGGGCATTATTATTACACGCTTTTAATCGAGAATTGATCGATGTCACCATGGGCCAAATACAGTAGGCCTACACTGTAAAAAAAGAAAGAAAAATTAAGTAACTTATAAAGGGCAAAGGGCAGGTACTCTAGCACCACCTCGTTTCTATCTGTGCACATCCCTGAGTAGCAGCCATCCTCTGCACCTCATCTCTTCTAGTGCAGAGATGAGACCCCAACCAGCCTGGCTATACTGTATACTGAATGTGTACCAGCAACCATCAACAGCCTGGGATCTGAGTGATAAGGCAGAAAAGGTTATGTTGAGCCTCAGAAAATTAAACATTTTGGGTGCAGAGTGTCTGTAGCACACAGCAGTGTCACCTAGCTAACAACTGAGTACACACTGCAGGGCAAATGGAAACTATTGTAGTCCACCCATATCCCAGGCACAGAGAGAGTAGCTGAGCAACACTGCTATCGGTTATTATCCTCTCATGGGTTATAAAAGAGAGAGGGGATGTTAGGATGGTGATATATTCCTTCATCAGGATGTGTTTCGTTCAATTTGGATCCGGTGATGACTGTAGAGGCGTGCTAATTTATGAGATGAGCTCAAAAGAGATGTTCTGTAATGACTGTTAGGAGATGCTAGGTGCTAATTAGCTCCTGTGCTCCACACTGAGACTGGTGTGCTACAGTAGTTGTAGCACAGAATAATTGTTTGAAATGTTTTGAAAGCTTTGATGTTGTTGTGTTCATTAGTCCACTGTTACTGTATGTTATGATGATATTGCAGATTGTTTTACAGTGTAAGGTAGTCGGCCTCAACATAACTGATTAGTTATGTTATGGCTTAAAATTTAATTTTCTTTGAAAGGTGAGAGGTATCTTTGTTAGTTACAGTAAGTAAATAGTTATTAATTCATGATTTAGTCATTTGAATCAATAAGCCTTCTCTTAAAGGCTGAAGTTGCTTGGCCCGTTACCTAGAAGGAGAGGTAGACAGGGAGTTGGAGAAGCAGAATGTAGGCTACTCTTTGGTGGACAGGGAGGTAAAACAGGGGCCATGACAGAGAGGAGACAGGCTGTATCTCAAATGATAGGCAGCTGGCTGCTGTCTTTCTGTCTAGCGAGTATGCTTTGGAGTCAGTGCTTTTGTCTGAAGTTGCCTGTAAAGGAGTCTGGATTGAAACGGACTTCCAAGGCAGCAATGAGTAACAACGTCATGATGTCACGTCACCAAAATACCTGTCACTCACTCAAAAAATAATTCTGGAAAAAAAAGTCTTTGCTGTGCAACATCAACTTATCTGTTGGCAAAACAAAAAGCCCCAAAACTGGTTGTTTTGCTGGCCAGCTAACATGTACCCAAATAAATGTTTGTTTAATACGTCAGCCTATTTGACTGCCCATCGCTATCCAGTCACAAATGATGGTCCCAGTATAGGTTAAAATGAAGGAACAAGTTTTTTTTTTTTTTTTAATTGGTCACATTTTGGGAATAAAAAATATTCAAACTTAACTACATATTAAAGGTGCCACAGACAACTTTTTCGTTTTTTGATGATCAGCAGCCATTTTGCCGATTCTGAAACGTGCTAGTTACTTCGGTCTCATGTTAGCTATGTTGATGGCTTACGCAAATTGCATAATTGTATCCTGTGCAGATGGTAGAACAGAGAATTTGCAAGGCTATAATGAACCTATCTAAACGCTGATGGTGTATTTTTCTATGATAATGATGTATTAAAGGTATAATATGTAATATGTGGATTTTTTTTTTTTTTAAAAGAATACATCCATATTGCTTTGCAAAGTATTGCTTTTCCATAAAAAATTATATTTTGTCTGAAATTATTACATTATGAAATTTTGACGGCCTGACAATGACACTGTTGATATCATACCAGCCAATAGTATTACAGCGTTGGTACTGTGCGCTGGGTTGCCAGGTACTATTCTAGCTTCACCACTGTGAGATTAGCAATAGCCAGCTAACGTTATACTGCCATGAATTAGCAGCATTATAGATGTTGGTTAGTGTGTGTGCGACTATAAAACGGCAGCTTTTCCGTCCACTTCCGCTCACTTTTTTCACGTTTGGTAAAATGGCAGAGTTCCGTCGTCCTGCTTCTCCGCCTGAGCCCCGGCGAACCGTGCGAAACGAATCTCAAAAGCTCAGTGACCGAAGAAGGAGCAAAAGTCGGATAGATATCGGGCCAGCCTTTGCTCGTTGGACGGAGTTTATGGAGTTTCATGGGATAAAGTCGCATGGTGACATGGCTACTTTTCTACTAGACCCGTAAGCTAGCTAACTAGCTATCGTTATCTTTCTTATCTAACGTAACTTATTACATGGAACTCTGAAATACTTGATTGTGATTACTGATTAGTGACGTTATGTTCCTCTCGGAGTGAAGATCTTATCACAGTATGACTGAAACAGTGCATTCTCTGGCATTTTGGCAACCAATACGTTGTGTTGTTGCAGTTCTTATCTTAAGACACTAGATGGGGAAAATAATCCACATATTACATATTATACCTTTAAATCAAAAAAGGTGTTTGTGTAACCTTTAACAGTCTACACAATTGCTCTCCATTGTTGTTCCCCTTGGCGGAGCAGTGGAGCAGGCACATGGGATTGTGAGATATATTGACCAACAAAGGATACATCTATGCTGTCTTCAAAATCTGCCCAGTTGGAGGCACCTCAGCAGGCAGCATTTTTGTAAATATTCTATTGGACATGACTTGATGCCTCCGTGTTGTTTGGGACACAACCATAATGTGTAGAACCATCTGGGAGGGAGCAGTGGAGAGTAAAAGCAAGAGGACAATGCAGAGAGGAGACAGCCTATGAACACCTTCCTTCAATACAGTGCTTAATTTGTGCCGGATCCTGCCGCTACAAGATCTGGGACCTGCCAAGATCCGGAGAGTGCTGACGGGCCGGACCTGGGCGGCAGAGGCTGGCTCTGGGGATATGGAACGTGGCCTCACTGGGGGGGAAGGAGCTGGAGCTTGTGAAGGAGGTGGAGCAATAACGATTAGACCTGGTGGGGCTCACTTCCACGCACAGTGCCGGCTCTGCAACAAAACTCCTGGATAGGGGTTGGACTCTATTCTTCTTTGGAGTGGCTCATGGTATGAAGTGTAGGGCAGGTGTGGGCATACTAGCCAGCCCCCAGCTGAGCATGAGCTGAGCATACTAGCCAGCCCCAGCTGAGAGTTCACCCAAGTGGACGAGAGGGTCGCCTCCCTACGCCTAAGGGCTGTGGGGGGGGACTCTGACTGTGGTTTGTGCATATGCACCAAACAGCAGTTCAGAGTATCCGGCCTTCTAGCAGACCCTAAATGGAGTCCTATATGTGGCTCTTGCGGGGGCTCCACTGTCCTACTGGGGGACTTCAACGAGCATGTGGGAAATGATGGAGACACTCGGAGAGGCGTGATTGGGAAGCATGGCCACCACAATCTGACTACAGAGTCATCACAGTACTCAGCCTCCCAGGGAAAGTATACTCTAAGGTGCTGGAAAGGAGCGTCCGGCCGATAGTCGAACCTCAGATTGAAGAGGAACAATGCGGAATTGTGTCCTGGTCGTGGAACTGTCGCAAGGACCTTGGAGGGGGCTTGGGAGTTTGCCCAATCTGTCTACATGTGTTTTGTGGATTTGGAGAAGGCTTATGACCGGGTCCCTCAAGAGATATTGTGGAGGGTTCTCAGGAGTATGGGATGTCCCTGCTCAGGGCCATCCAATCTCTGTACACCCAGAGCGAGAGCTGTGTCCGCGTCCTCGGCAGCAAGTCGGATTCTTTTCCGGTAGGGGTTGGCCTCCGTCAGGGCTGCGCATTGTCACCAATGTTGTTTGTGATTTTCATGGACAGGATATCGAGGCGTAGCCATGGAGGGGCGGGCTTGCAGATCAGTGAGCTGGGGATCACGTCGCTGCTTTTTGCAGATGATGTGGTCCTGATCCTGGCATCATTGGCCTGTGACCTCCAGCATTCTCTGGATCGATTCGCAGCCGAGTGTGAAGCGACTGGGATGAAAATCAGCACCTCGAAATCTGAGGCCACGGTTCTCAGCAGGAAACCGGTGGATTGTCCACTCCAAGTAGGGAATGAGTCCTTACCCCAAGTGAAGGAGTTCAAGTATCTGGTGGTCTTGTTCACGAGTGAGGGGACTATGGAGCGGGAGTTTGGCCGGAGAATCGGAGCAGCAGGAGCAGTTCGCAATCGCTTTACCGCACTGTTGTGACGAAAAGAGAGCTGAGCCAAAAGGCAAAGCTCTTGATCTACCAGTCTATCTTCATTCCTACTCTCATCTATGGTCATGAAGAATGGGTCATGACCGAAACAATGCGATTAAGAATACAAGCGGCTAAGATTAGTTTTATCAGGAGGGTGGCTGGTGTCTCCCTTAGAGACCAGGTGAGAAGTTCAGTCATTCATGAGAGACTCGGAGTAGAGCCAGCTGAGGTGGTTCGGGCATCTAGTGAGGATGCCTCCTGGGTGTCTCCCTAGGGAGGTGTTCCAGGCATGTCCAGCTAGGTGTGCCTGTTATGGCATGTTCAGAAATGTGATTTTGTAGATGATCTTGTAGCCTAGGCTATATTTAGTTTTCTACATTTTTTAAATTTACAATTTGATCAATAAACCTTTCAAAGAATCCTGACTGGTACTTTTATTTTCATATTGGGGTAATAACACTAGTTTAATTGGTGGTGCCTTTGTTAAGCAAAGCAGATTAGCCTACTTAGTTACTACAATTGTATTACGTGCCTGAACATGGTTAATGGTCTGTTTCTAGTACATGCATGACCTCCTACTGTATATTGTCTTGCCACATATTTAAAACATGGGGAAAACAGATTGCTAAGTCCAACTGTGTGCCCTTCTCCAGATACAGCATTCACTGAACATAGGCTGAACATATCACCCCATGCATTTTACTGAGGCTGCTAAATATGACAGGTGGAGTCCAGTCTTTAGAATTTCGTTTGGGCATTCCACGTTGACAGCTGCGTATTTTATAGGCTACATTTTTGTAGACTGTAGGCTATTTTATATCGTATTATATCACTTTGACTGTTCTGTCTCACTAAGGCACATTCCTCGTAGGATGAAACCTACAGTAGGCCTACTTGGCTAAATAAAAAACAGATTTTGATTGCAAACGCTGGATTCGACCTACAGTCCTCTTACTTGCCAACGCACCTGACACAACCCCACCTAAACCATGAAAACTTGGGCGAGGATGACCAGTAGGCCTATTCATTCAGAGAAGTGACATGCGCACAACCCTGTAGTTACATGTCCTTATGGGGCAGTTCGTTTTGTAGCAGCCTCGTAAAGTGCGGGCTTTCACACTTGGCTGTGCTCTTGCACACATCCAGAAATATGTTACCCAAGTGCACACCTCAGTGAGGGGCATAGGGCTTAGGGTGGGTATTGGGACAGGGCCTTAGATGGGGGGATTTACCAGTAGTGGTTTAATGCTTTTTGGTGTCGTTTTGGAATAATAATTACTTTACTGTAAGCCCCACAGCTAAGCAAGTAGGGGTTTGTTCTGTGAAATGGTGAAATGATGAATGGCTATCATGGAAACTCATGAGTCCTATTGTTGTGGGCATGATTCGTGTTTCATGGAGGTCACGCATGCGCAGAAATTGCGACTCGCGCGTGCACATATAGGCTGTATTCCGGGACCTCCTGATTTACAAATTAAGCACTGCTCTACTCCAATAACAGCCAATCATTGAGTGTTGTTGATACCAGCAGGACCTCAGGTAAACAATCAGTTCTCTACTGATCATAGGATCAGCCACTCGCAGAGCATAGCTAAACTCATCATTCATCTGTGTATGAAAGCCTCTCCATCTCTCCCTGTTGTGTTTACAAGGAAATGATCTTAGATCTGGTGAATTTGTCTTGCGCCAGCTCCCCAAGGCCACCTGCATGGTACAGTGTGCTTCCGACGTCCCACTGAGCCAATTGTCCACAACATGTGTAATTGCAGCTCTCTGCCAAGTGATTAATTGCATATTAAGTGCCAAGACTATTCTGTGATGTGCTGTTGTATTCTGCTCTGTTCTCTGTAACTAGGGCTTGGCATCTGGCTGTGTTGAGAAGATGAGCTTTCAAAATAAACTTGTAAAAATACTGAGGGATAAAGTCGTTTGAATTATACAAAGCAGCCAGGAGTTGGTTTCAAAGTTATGGAAAGCTGGGTCTAGGAGAAAAACTGGTTGAGTTGCTGGGTGCATATCTGGTGATATGAATTTTAAATCTAATGGTGTACAGTATGTTCTCTCACACACAATGTCACATTAAAGTAGATTAATGCAAGAATCTATAATGTGAATAATGTTTTGGGAGTAAAGTTC
This sequence comes from Borostomias antarcticus, assembly GCF_949987555.1. NCBI lineage: Eukaryota > Metazoa > Chordata > Actinopteri > Stomiiformes > Stomiidae > Borostomias > Borostomias antarcticus. The sequence goes on from NC_140258.1 coordinate 5,890,011, forward strand.
AGAAACTGATTTATTGCATTTTCAGGGATTCATGTCTTTGAGATTGCATTCATATCTAAAATGTATTGATTGACCGGCCAAGTCCATTCTGGCGCTCTATGCCATTTTCTTGGGAGGTTTTAATAGAGTTCCATTCTTCACTGACAGTTATCTCCAGCGCACAGACCGTTTCCAAGATTCATTCGGTCACTTTGAGCAGGGCATGTCCTTTATAGAGCTAATTGGCCTGCCCATCAGTGGTTCAAAACAGGCCAGGGTTTGTCCAGATATATTCATCCTTCTGTCTGTCTCACTGGCTGTCTGTCTGTCTGTCTTTGCTTGCGTCGCCAAGGTGCGCAAGTAAGGTGATCACTGCCATCGGTCTGGTTGTGTGGGTATGTGGGTGGGTCTCTACATTGCATGCAATTGCATCCCATCATCCTCTATTTCTAAGTTTTTTTTCCCAGCAGATATCTTAGTTAATACAAGATTGATCTTGGAAGACCAGTTATTTGTTCATATGTGTGGTATTTATTCCGTTTTGGAGTCCCGTGACCGCCCTAAGCAGCACTCAAGAAGGAAGTGGCGCTCCGGGCCAGTGTAACAACTTGATGGGGAGCGCGTTACAAATGCAGTACCTATACCTATACCTAAGTGATTTGGCATGAGAGCATGAAGTTGCGGGTGTTTAGGATCAATCTGTAATGGAAAACAATATTTTCCCAGCAAATATCTTAGTTAATAAGAGGTTGAGTGATCTAGGAAAGCAGTCTTGTTTTGTTGTTGTTTATGTATGATATTTATTCACTTTCGCGATTGCTCTCGAGTAGCACGAGGAAGGGAACTCCTCCAACCAACATCACAACATCAAACTGCAACTGCCTGCTGGTGCTAGCTTCCTCGCCGATGGTGATGTTGCTAGTGTGTACTAGCTTCGATAGCCTCTGGAGCACTTCTGCATTCGATTGCACCTGCTGCGCTGTCATTTCGAGTGGTAACTTCTTCATTAGCTTTTTTTTTTTTTTAATGAAGAAGTGGTCAATTGTTTTTATAGCTCTTTTCGCCATTGTGAGCAGGTTGGCTAGTTGTAGCTTGTTGAGCACTGAGCAGTGCAGCCAGATCTCTTTTTTTTGCGGTAACAGATCAAACCGTAAATTATTGAGATCGACGGACGAGTTGTGCCATTGGTGGATTATGAATATATATTTTTTTAAAGGTCACCTAGTTTAAGTAATAAATACACTTTTAAAATGAATGATTTTAAACCACAATTATGTATTTAATAATTGTGTTAATTAGTTTTAAAAAACCTTTTAAAGAATTTGAGCAGAGTTGGGCTGGCCAATCAGGGGGGGCACTTGCCCTTGCCGTGCAGCAGGCACAAAAGGGTGTCTCGACTTGAGACGCCGGGGAGGCTCCGCTGTTGCAGTGAGCCTGTCGTGGAGCAGGTGGTTAGGCCCAGGCGAGACGTGCTGTGGTTCCTGTACGGCAGAGGCCAGCGGGCTGGATGCCTGTGAGGATGGGAAGGTGGTCCACAGTAGGGGTGTGCCGGGAGCCCACTATTTGTATTTGTATTTGACAGCTAATTATTCGTATTCGGACAAAACCCGGAAGTGGGCAGGGCTTAACCCGGAAGTCGGTTCAAAACGGTTTAAACTGAAGGGAAATGTTATAACTAATTCTTTAGCCTGGATGCTTCATAGGGAACCAATAAATCATGTAAGTATTTTAAACCATTTATTGCTTTGTAGACCAGCAATAAGATTTTAAAATCTATCCTTTGTCTCACAGGAAGCCAGTGTAGTGATTTGAGAACCGGTGTGATATGGTCCAATGTCCTGGTGTTAGTAAGGACTCTGGCAGCAGCATTCTGAATCAGTTGCAGCTGCTTGATTGTGTTGAGACCTGTTAAAACACCATTACAGTAATCTAGCCTACTGAAAATAAATGCTTGAACAAGTTTCTCTGTGTCTTGTTTAGATGGAAAACCCTTTATTCTAGCTATGTTTTTCAGGTGGTAATAGGCAGATTAAGTAATAGCTTTTAAGTGTTTGTTAAAATTTAGGTCTGGGTCAAAAATTACACCAAGATGTCTGGCTTGATTCGCTGTTTTCAGTGAAATGAAGATTAGCATTGATCTTTGACTTTTCATTTTTGGGGCCAAAAAAACATTTATTTTTGTCTCTTCGCTTCAAAATTTTCTGGGGGAGGGCCCCCTGACCCCCCGTTTGGTGCTCCACCCACTTTCATTTACCTTCCAACGCCCATGCGCCCAAGTGCAGTCTAGTGCTGTCTGCATTCCTGTCTGTCTGTCTTTTTTTTCTTTCTGGTTAGTAAGATCTAGTTATTGAAATATATCCCTGCCTCTTTTACATAAGATAACAGATAACATACAATGATTCATACTCAGCTCATTTTCAAGGCAGTACATTATTATCCACCCACTGGGGAAAAACATTTTTAAAAATAAACTGAACTGGATCAATAGCTATGAATGAAGAGGATGAATGGACTACGGCACATTATTTATTTATAGTTATGCATTCATCCTCTGCTTATTGTATGATATAGAGAAGAGCAGCATATCTGTCTGTGTCTGCTTGGGTTCTCCATCATTTCATTTGGGATTAAGCCCTGTACTCCCAATCCCGAGAGATTTAATTTGAGAGTTCAAGTGCAGTGTCCCAACAGGGTGGCCAGCCAGGGATTACAAAACAGTGATGAGGAAATATGATGTCATAAGCATCCCATATGTCTCGCTAATCCGTGCAATATGTAGTATTATCACAGGGAATCACTGGATCAATCTCTGCACTACCACTACATGTATGTAAACATGATCATGACATACACAGTCCTATACTCTGGAGTCATATGTAAACATTGAAATGTTTTGGGGCTGATGTAACAGTTGGTTGGGGGGCGCATTATAAATAAAAATAACATAACATAACGTGTATGATGTACAATGAATTGCTTAGATGTGCCCAATGTACAACTGAGCTGGCCAGGCGACATGTGCAAGGATGTGAGTTGTGTTGCTAAGACAACTGTGGTGATGCAAGGCTAATGTCTTCCATCCACTCAGAGTCCATCAGGCCTCACGGTTAGCTGGTAGCCACCACCCCAGATTATCGCAAATATGTAATGTTAATTATTATAGCAATTTGGCTATAGGCACTCTAAAATAACACATTTACTGTAAATGACCTTTTTAGCGGGTCAAATTCCAATACACGGGACCGTCATTCTATGAGATAATTAAATACTCACATTAACATAAAGCAAATCCTGGAGGTTTGCTGATAAGACAAAAAACAATAACAAAAAAAACGACAGACCACTTACACCAAGTGTGTGTGTGTGTGAGTGTGTGTGTGTTAATCATTCTTACACTGAAACAAAGTCATTGTTGCCTCATATAGAACACCAAGGCTTTGTGGAGCATGCTGCAAAAACTGTGTTGTTTGTGTTGCAGTGTGGAGCTGGACTTCAAGCAGCAGGAAGATAAGCTCCAGCCCCTGATCAAGAGACTATGTCCAATGGATAACCCTCAATACCCTGCCCTGTCTTACCACCAGGAGGTCTTCACCTCCACCCCCAAACGGAAGTCCAAGACAGAATCCAAAAAGCATGGCCGCTGGAAACTCTGGTTTCTTTGAAGAAACTCCCTGGCTTTGGAATGGCCTGCTGGGGCTGTGTTTAGCTGTCTGCCCCGCTACCAACCACCTCGACTTCCCGCCCCCCCCCACACACACACACAGACACACACACACACCTTCCGTTATTGAAGGATTCTGTTATGGAACTACAATGGAAGTCCACTTTATGAGGGATTACAAAACAATCGTTGCTCATAAAGGTTTCGCAAGAAGGAGAAGGTGAGACTCTGGGTCTGGGTTTGTGTATTTTTTGAGGATGAATAGTAATTTATTTACTGATAAAATGTACCTCTCACTTTTTTATTCATGATTTTACAGTGCATTTTTCAAAGCAACACACATCTGGTCTGTTTCTCCCTAGAGACACCCAGTGTTTGAGTGGAAGAGGAATTGCCCTGTGAAGGTGTCTCTCAGAAGCTTCTTAAACTGTACATCATACCCTTGGAAAGCACAAACATTTGATACTGAGAGCGACAGGAATAGAGAGCTAAAATTAAACAGTACTCTCTCTATCTCTCCTCGTTCCTTCCCTCTCCTCTCACTCTCTCTCTGTCCCGCTCTCTCTCTCATGCTGTCACACCTTTCAGGAGTGCTAAAATAAAATCAGAATGCCTGGAATGTTTGCCCTCTGTAACTTTTAGAAGCAATGTAATGATATTGTCTATATCAAACTGAAATCAAGAGTAGGGTCTACTTGAAGCATACAATCCCTAGATATGAAGAGATTTTGACATTTTGGTACAAATGATGAGAACAAAATACAGCAGTGTGCTATTGATTAGCATTTGAGTATGTTCTATAAATATCATTGAATTTCAGATGTGTGTGTAAGGTAAGGTTAGTTTTGACACCGGTTGTTCAGTTCAAGTTATTATTGCCTTTCATCTACACACAGTACTACACCTTCTCTCTCTCTCTCTCTCTCACCCACAGCAAGTATATGTATTGTAAAGATCTGCATCGCTTTCTATTCTCTGGGGAATACTGCATCTGTTTTACATTTTGGCTCACTTGGCATCATAGTTACTCAACACAGGTCAATTCTACAATGAAATTACACAGCAATTTCGTACAACATACTTGGAACTGATTATCTTAAAAATATTTTGATTACGATCTGTATGGTTTTCTTTGGTTTGTCAACATCTCACCAATCAAGACAAGGAATCCATACACTGAATGTGCTACAATCCTGAAGGGCTATTGTATTTATTAAGGTGAGTTTGGCATCAATCTCTGTATGGGTGTACTATGGATGATGACACTCTAGAAACGAAAAGGTGCTATATAGAAACGTTTGTAATTCAATAGAAGAACCGTATGAAAAAAAGGTATGTAGAACCCTTTCAGGTCTGTGCGTTTCTATATAGAGCAGAAAGAATCCTTTAGGGTTCCGAATAAAACCTTTCTGAGCTAGAAGGGGTTGTGTTTGGAATCTTGGGGTTTATTGAACCCTTTTTCAGAGGGTTCTTCTATTGTTAGAAAGTGTATAAAAGAGCACCCTTTTGTTTCTAGAGTGTAGATGGTGATGTGAGCAGAAACAGCAGATGTAGCGTATAATCATGGACGGTCATAGAAGTCATGTCACTAGGTATTGCGGTTCTGTACAGATGTTATATTTCTATGGGATAAAACAAACATATCCTCTCCTGTTGACTGGGTCACCGATTTCAAAGCAGGGTTTGAGTCTTAACATACTGTTACTGGTACTCAGCTAAGAGAAATACAAATACATAAGTATACCTTGAGGAAGTGCAATTCATTGATTATGTGCAATATTATGCATTTTGTACCGTTTTTACCTCACAATTAAAGCATTTTCAATTGAAAATGTCTCTGGACTTTGCAAAAAATGTACTGTACTATCCAGACTATGAGCACTTTGAGAGACCACACTTGATACCATTGTTTAAAGAGAAAAGAAGAGTGGGAACATCTTGTGCTAAAATCTTCCTACTGTGTGTTATTACATGCATATATAGTAGTACGCTTCCCATCCTGCCTTGCTAGAACAGACCTCTTCTGGATTTCAACTGCAGTGTTCTAGAGTATAAACACCTGCCCAGTCTCACATAACTCACTCTTTTATCCCTGACTGTGATTGGCTTACTTGTACCCTATGATTGGCTGGCATACAGCCCACCACCTGCTACCCAGTTGCTCTAAGCTTGGACCCCTCAGCCCTAGGAGTGCAAATTGCAGAGGGAGGGGATGGAGGAACAGGGATAGATTGAACCATACAATCTCCCTTCCTCCTCCTCCATCCATTATTCCCATCCTTTTTTGCACCCTTCTTGTGTCATTCCATCACTAAGCCATGTACAGTATGTGTCTGTTCCCGCAGTCGTTTCCTCTCACTGTTCTCTCTCTGTTTATTTCATACTTGTTTGTTTCTCACCTCTGCTGGGCTCTCCCTCCTCTCTACCGGGCCCCATGGGGACTATGCCCAGAGCTAGAACGAGTGGTTGTCATGGTAAAGCAAGTTGAGTGACAGGGCTAGGGCCAGAGAGGCGAGTCTCTGGGGACTGTTCTAAGGATGAATAATGTATGACCCAGTACAGTGCAGGACCGTGCACTGCATAGTGTATGAGCTCACCTGAATTATCTGATGTCTGATCTTCACTGGTTTAAAAGCATGGGAGGAGCACTGTTTGAAGCAGGTGGCTCTGCCCCCTGACATCGTCCACATGCAATGTTCCCATACCCGAGACAGGTGAGATATCCACCCACGCTAAGACAGGTGAGATGTCTCTCCACACTAAGACAGGTGAGATGTCTCTCCACACTAAGACAGGTGAGATGTCTCTCCACACTAAGACAGGTGAGATGTCTCTCCACACTAAGACAGGTGAGATGTCTCTCCACACTAAGACAGGTGAGATATCCACCCACGCTAAGACAGTTGAGATGTCTCTCCACACTAAGACAGGTGAGAGGTCTCTCCACACTAAGACAGGTGAGATGTCTCCACACTAAGACAGGTGAGATGTCTCTCCACACTAAGACAGGTGAGATGTTTTCCACAATAAGACAGGTGAGATGTCTCTCCACACTAAGACAGGTGAGATGTCTCCACACTAAGACAGGTGAGATGTCTCTCCACACTAAGACAGGTGAGATGTCTCTCCACACTAAGACAGGTGAGATGTCTCTCCACACTAAGACAGGTGAGATGTCTCTCCACACTAAGACAGTTGAGATGTCTCTCCACACTAAGACGGGTGAGATGTCTCTCCACACTAAGACAGGTGAGATGTCTCTCCACACTAAGACAGGTGAGATGTCTCTCCACACTAAGACAGGTGAGATGTCTCTCCACACTAAGACAGGTGAGATGTCTCTCCACACTAAGACAGGTGAGATGTCTCTCCACACTAAGACAGGTGAGATGTCTCTCCACACTAAGACAGTTGAGATGTCTCTCCACACTAAGACAGGTGAGATGTCTCTCCACACAAAGACAGTTGAGATATCCCCCCACACTAAGACAGGTGTGATACTGTATCACCCCAACCAAGACAGGTACTGTGTTGAAGTCAATGGTTACTGTACAAGACAATGCTGAACGGGTCTTTTAATAAATTATTAGCACTCCATTTTTCCATCTATGTTGGCCACCCAGTACCACCATTTCTTTGAGGATGCAGGGGTCACTCAACTCAGTCGCAGCTCTTCTCTGTTTCCGCGCCATAATGGTGTAATGAACTCACCCACACTGCCAGGACGGCAGTGTCTCGAGACCCATTTCTTTAAAGAACACCCAGGACCTCTCCACTGACCTTCTTCAGCTCGTAACACTCCACTTCAGCTCGTAACACTCCACTTCAACAAAACACAAAATATTCACCTGTCCTCTTTTTTTTCTCTAGCACTGTGACTGCTGGTGGCACTTGTTCTTACTGAAGTCTTTACTGACCATGACTGGGATGTGCGGTACAGTCGGTTCATTGACTTGCTTTGGATCAAAGCGGCTGAATGACTAAAATATAAATGTGAATGAAAGAGGAAGAACTCTGCCTTACCTTACCCATCACATTCTTGGCCATAACCTACAGGCTTGCACCTGCTTGGGTTTTCCGTGACATTGAGGCAGTTGCATTGCTGCACTTCTTGAATCCTTTACTCTGTGGGGACCTTAGCCCTTCTCAGGAACTGTGAGTGCGCTGATGACGTAGCATCTGCTACCACAGTCCTTTCTACCAACATAGGACATTTTCACTTTTAAATATTTGGCGGCGCTTGGCGCTCATATTTAAAAGTGTCAAATAAACATTTCAAAGCCACTCACCAAAGCAGAAACGCCTATTCTAACAAACGATGGGTTTTTAAAGCTCGGCGCTACCGTTAGGTGATCTTTTTAGCCGGTTTTTGTGGCATCGTCATTATTTTTCGAGGTAGTCTTCTTCAACTGCCATACAACTCCACATAGCGGACAGCGCCCCATCTGGTCGGATATCCTCGAAACTACCTCGAAAAATAGTGACGATGCCACAAAAAACGGCTAAAAAGATCATTTAACGGTAGCGCCAAGCTTTCAAAACCCATTGTTTGTTAGAAAAGGCGTTTCTGCTTTGGTGAGTGAAATGTCAATTTGACACTTTTAAATATGAGCGCCAAGCGCCGCCAACTTTTTGACTATTTAAAAGTCAAAATTTCCTATGTAGACTACGTCATCAGCACACTCACAGTTCCTGAGAAGGACTATGGGGACCTATTTTCTCTGTGGAAGTATGGCATTACCTTTATTTTGAAATTCCTTGAAAGAAAGCTACCTGGCATGAGTTTTGGTTGCTGTAGGTTCTCCCTGACAAAGTAAAGGATGTTTGGTAATAATAATAATAATAATACACTTTATTTATAGAGCACCTTTCGTGACATAAAATGCAGTTCAAAGTGCTTTACAAAAGCAGACATTAAAAACAAAAACAAATAACAATTGAGATATAGTAAAAGTAAAAGTAAAGTTCAAAGGATAAGAGTCATTAATAGCAAAACATCAATTCAGACTCAGAGATAATAAAAATAGAAAACCATAAAAGAAGCAAGATAAAATAGAATGGTATAATAGAATACAATAAAATGAGAAAAAAGTTAAATAAAAGAAATCAATTAAAGCAAGGTCATAAAAGTATGTTTTGAGCTGCCTCTTAAAACTGTCAACTGAGGTTGCTTGTCTAATGTAGGGGGGAGCATGTTCCAGATCCTCGGTACATATCTACTGAAGGCAGCATCACCGTGCCTCTTGCTGTTTGACAGAGGCCCCCTCAGCAGACCAGCACCAAGCGATCCGAGGGAGCGATTTGGAAGATACTCCATCAGGCAGTCTGTGCATTGCAATGATCTAATCGTGAGAGTACGAGGGCTTGAGTCAGTTTCTTGGCATCCTCTAGGGAGAGCTAGGGTCTGACTCTTGCACCGTTTCTCAGATGATAAAACTAAATTTATCAGTAGTGGTAGTGGATGCCACTGCATTGCGCTAGCATTAGCAATATGTGTACAGTATGCCCACAAGTAGGACGTGGCATCAGCTGAAAAACCTAATGGCTAAGTTGTAAATTAGACATTATGTCCAAAATTCTGAGCTACCACTTTAAGGGCTTAAAGACATGCTGAGAGTGAACAATATTGATTTTATTGTGCAAAAGGAGCAAGTTAAAACAAAAACAGTAAAACAGAAAAGACTTAAAGTGACAACATGTAACGTATGCTCAGAAACCTGCCAGGGTAAATTCAGATTATTGTCTGGCTGGAGCCCGCTTGGAGCAGTTTGGGCACGCCCATACTCCCAAATAAGGCCGTAGAAAAACGCTCCATGTTGCTGATTGACATCCTCCTCTAGACATCCTCCTCTCTGGAACAATTACAGTACAGCTGTTGCTGTTCTGGCAGGTTGCCTGAATCACCTAGGTCAATTGGCATTCAACCATTTACGAACCAAACAACAAGGAGGCACCTTGCTCAAGGTTGGAACTGAAAGACAAAAGTCAGATTTGAAGGGGGGGGGGGAAATAGCTCAATGTCTTCAGATAGAAGGAGCATGCGTTCACAAAGAGGATAATGTTAATGTAGTAGTCATAGAGACATGTAGCATTTATTTATTATTTTTACACTTTATACTGTATGTTACATGGTAGCCAGGGCACCATTTAAAACAAGACATTGGTCTAAATTGCCTCCCCTGGTAAGTAAATATTTAATTAATTAATCAATAATCAATGGCTGTATGGGTTATATGTCTGAGATCAGTATTCTGAGGGTGGCGTCACGGACGCTCTTGAGGAACACCATGGGTCTGGACCCCCCAGTACCAGTATCATCCAGCACTCTGCACACCCCTCTGAGAGGACAGCCTGAGGCGCGGGCCTGGGTCCCTGGTACGGTGATGTACCGGGCCACGGCGCACAGATGGTAGCTCCGCAGGTCCGCCAACGCCAATACACAGCTGTCGTAGGCGTGGCAGATGGACCAGCTAGAGCATGAGAGGACATAGTCTTGCAGGGAGGGACAGAGGGACAGGGTCTCTATGAGCTGACGGTGACTAGGGAGCATGTAGTCACGCATGCGCTTCAGGTAAGAGTCTGCACATGAAGGACAGGCAGTGAGAAGAAAAAGACATCATTCTTCCAATCAGATTATTAACCGGACTGAGGGCCTTGCAGATAAGAACTGGAGCATCGCAAGGGTTCAGAGTTCAGAGTGGGGTCATACCTGACTGGTCATCATGACGAACCCCCAGCAGCGCATCGAAGCACTGGATGCAAGAGCTCTGAGCAGCACTTCCTCCAGACAAAAGAACAGGTTTGTCAGAGGCCCCATCATACCACAGCCCTTCTGGCAACATTGGGTTATCTCTCCACCTGGCACAGGACAGGTCTTTTTTATATTGTAGGTTCTTTGTTGACAGAATTACACTGGAAAGACACTCATAGAAAGTATGAATGGCATGTGCTTACCCAGAGAAAAACACCCTCAGAGTGCCATGGAATATGGCTGGGTCTACATGCTCTGAAAAGACATATTGCTGCGTAGTCAAGAACAATGATAAATGTATCCATTTAGTGTATGAATTTATACAACTTTATGATGTTCATATCGTCTTGCTAAAAGACAAAAGTATAAGGACTAGGAAAGAACATACTTGAATACACTTAATAAGATAAGGTGTGTGTGCGTACGTGACCTACTATGCATGAGTTTGAACATTTCCTTCATCTTCCTCAGAGACTCGGCCACCTTGTCAAGGCCTTTCTGTAGCCTGATGATGTCACAGGTAGCCATGGCATTCATCACCTCCAGTGCTCCCTGCAGAGTTCAGGAGTATTAGACAGTAGGGATGGTACAGAATATAAATATGTCATTGGGAAAGGCACAGCAAATGTGATGGATTTTTTTTTATTTTATCCAAAGCTATTCATTATTTTTTGGGGAAAAACATGTGCGTCATCCACATTAGCATTTTGTTATGTTGGTGAGTGAATCAAAGGAGACGCCGCGCTACTCCGATGAGACCACTAGCAATGACTACAGTGAGGCGGTAAGAGAAGGACAAATTTTTACTCACCCGTTGTCAGATAAAGTTGAAAGATAAAGCAGCAAGTTTCTTAATTCAGCTAATGTTAGCTGGCCATTCTGTTTTGGTAGGTATGGATTCTAAAGTATGTTCCACCGGTAGACTTTGTATCCATTGCAGTAACGTTATAGAGAAAAAACATGGCTAGAGCCATAACGTTAGATAAGACTAATATTATTGTCAACTAGACAATAACTTCAAAAAATAGGCTACACTCAGTCTGAGACTAAATGTAGCTCTTGTGGATGTTTCCTACATATGTGGTACTGCTGCCTGCATTGTTGTAGTACTGCTAAGAACATTTTGCAGCGCACTTCATTCATGTCCAAACTGTTTTGCTCGCTTCATGTTGTTGTCTGACTCTGTGAGAGCGAACGTTACTAGTCAGGTGACAGCTGGCTTCTGAAATGGTAGCACAGCACCTTCTGTTGGATTTAAGAGTTGTTTTCGACCACATCCCAGTTGATATAGCCTGATATCAGACAGTACTGTCAACTCATTACACTCCATTGACAACTTTTAGTGTCTGGATTCGAATGTCTGGACCCAGGCTACAGTTGATGGGCTATGCACGTAAATTAAAAAATTGACTGTTTAATAAGTTTAGTGGGTTAGAATTATTATCTGGTTATCAATTAAACGGTTAATTGTTAAAATCCCTACAGACTGCAAGATCAATATTGAGACAGAGGAGATGAGAGAGGGAGTGACATAATAACAGATGAGAACTCATAATTTCTGGAGTCACAGTTAGAATCTGTAATGAGTCTGAGTCTTAGAATCTGTAGTTTTCAATTGCAGTTTGTATTTCCAATGCAAAACAGATGTTTTTATTTATAGGTTTATTTATAGGGTTCAGACAGTTCATAAACCTAAAGTTTAGTTAAAAATTAAAATATAGTGAGAGATGAAAAGTAAAATATGAGTTTGTGGAAATATATTTCAGAACTAGTTATATGCCTATATTAAATCAAATTGAAGGCTAAAAAATTGCATTGGCAATGAATATTAGGTTAGAAAATATGATTTAACCCAACTCCCGGTATAAACCATGCACACTTCAGGTTTATATCAAAAAACAGATACAGATAATTTTGTTAGTTGAACAGATACAGATAATTATGTCTCAGTGCAGACAGACAGGCTGACAGACAGACAAACATTACATTACATTAGTCATTTAGCTGACACTTTTATCCAAAGCCACTTACAATAAGTAAACGTCAGTGTACTACTACTTGCCAGAACTCACAAGTGCATCTCCTTTCTAAAACAAGAGACTAGGGGCCAGATGTACTAACGTTTGTGAGCGCAGCGTAAACAGCACCTTGAGCAGTCCGCAGAAAGCCACGCGGGGCGTCTTCTGTTTGCATACAAAGCCTGCGCCTCAATGCGCAATCAGCGCATGTCACCGCCGTCAAACCGTAATGTGCGCAGGGAAAATACAGCGACTTGCAGTACACAGTCTTGCTTTGTCCATAATTAGGCTACCTCTGTGTAATTGACTGCTTTAAATGATGAGGATTGATGTGGTAGGCTATCTTTAGGCTGGTCATTGCTGTTGATGGTGTAAGGCGATGATCACATCGGCCTTGTGTATCTTATTTGCAAGTGAATTGTAGGCTATCCCTGGCATGTATTCATTTTCTAAAGCTAATTGTTTAATTACAAAACCTTGTAGCCCTGAATGGTTCCAATTGTAATTAGTGAATGTCTGCAATATCAATGCTCCAGTCCACGCTATAATCATAATTTACTGCATTTTAATAATTCCAGGCCTTAATACTGTACATCAGGACATATTAATTATATCTGAGACCAATTTGATTAGTAGGCTATGTGACCTCATTACACCTGCTTTCCAAAGGCGGATAAATTTCACCGCAAAACAGAAAACAGTGTTCTTTACCCCACAGCTTTCATACATACAACGGGATATTAATAAGTGTCTCCTTGCGCATCTCCTCACCGTTTGTGCGCGTTCACACCCACCTTTCCCTCCACCCTCCCATGAATGCATATGCATGAGTAGGAAAGCGCAACTTGCCCTTCTGTGGTCCTGCGCCAGGCAGAATGCGGGTCGACCCATGTGTGATCTGTTCCCACATATCATGTTGTCAGGCGCATGTTGTGACGGAATAACTACAAAAACGGGCGGTAACATGTTAGTACATCTGCCCCTAAGAGAAGGATCTAGTGCTGAATGTAAAGTGAAGAGGTGCTTAAGAGTGCTGGTAGTACTTCCTGAAGAGGTGAGTTTTGAGCCTGAGGCAAAACATGCGCAGCGACTCTGCTGTCCTGACCTCAGTGTGGAGTTCATTCCACCACTGTGGGACCGGGACAGAGAAGAGCTGTCGATCGACTGCAGGGGCCTCAGAGTGACGAGGCAACCAGTCGCCCCGAGGTAACAGAGAATAGTGGTGGGGGGGGGGGGGGGGGGGTAGGGTTTGACCATGGCCTGTAGGCTGGAAGGAGCTGTTCCTTTCATTGCCATGTAGGCTAGTACCAGAACAAACAAACAAACAAACAAACAAAAATCAAACACACAAAGACGGACAGACAGGCCTACCAACCGACAGACAGACATACAGGCCAGCTGACAGACAGACAGACAACCAAACAAGCTAACCAATTGACAGACAGACAGCGTGAAAGAGACTTGCCTGTATCCCTGAGCTACCAGCCTTCTCGACCAACAATGAAACCAGGAGGAATCCCCTGCAGCTATCAGACCCGGGAAAAGAGAACACCAAATCCAAGTTCCTGTATTTAATTGCACATGACAATCACATGAATTAATCACATTAAACGGAACAAGGGAATTTCCATTCAAGAGTTCAAGTAGGAACTGCAACAGACATAAATAATATAGGTAGGTAGGTAGGAAGGTAGGTAGGTATTACTTTATTGACATAATGTACTCACCCCATATTCATGCATCTGAAATGACAATACAGTTAGTGTGTGTCTGCCTTCCCTTTACAGAACTACTACTGTGGCAATAATGTTTAGAGGTCATGAGTAAAACTCACCCTGCAAGGTCCTTGAGTTTCCAGTTAGCCAGGACGCAGTCAGTGTAGGTCAGGATGGGTGGAAGGCCAAGCCTCTTGGACACCAGCCAATAGGGCAAGGCCAGGGCTTTGGGGAGAACCTGCCAATCACAGAGCATTCTGTGATTTCACAAGCATCATTCATGGTATCATGAATTTCAAAGGAGAACTCCTGGGCCCTAGACATTAGGGCCCAGGATCCAGAGCTTGTTCTGGTGAGGTCAGTGAGTTCATCTCCAGGTTGTGGTCCAGGATTGGGGATGGAGTAGTGCTTGTTCTCACCTGGGCGGGCAGGTGTTCCCCCTCCTGCCACACGTAACCCATAGTTACGAAGCCCAGAGCCAGGTGAGCCAACCTTAGCTCCCGATGGCCCCTCAGGTGGTGAGGACTCAGAACAGGAATCTGTTGGCACAGTTGATGACCTGTGGTCACTGACCAATGCACATAGTCTCCTAAGAATCTAAAAGCCAGCCACAAGGGGGTCACCCACACTACACCTTATTAGCTTCTTTACCACACAATATTACCTGTGTTTAGACCTCAGGAGCTACCCTTTTGTAATGAAAGATTCAGGGAATAGGCTCACTGTAACTAAAGCTGTGCACCAGTACTCTCAACCTGCCCTTTGCAGATATGACTGTAGGTTCTCATTTTATATGGATTCATCCTTATATCCATTGAATGGCTGGCTAGTATGTGTGCACCACTATACTGTACCACCTTGGGAACTGGCTCCTCAACAAGCGATACTTTTATACAGGAATCTCAATATCATAGAGTAAGAGACTACAGTACACTGTATGAAGTGAATATTGTTGTGCCAGCTTTTTCTAATCTATTGTATTAACAGAAATTCTACTCCATTACGTTTCACCTATCCTAGGCTTTTCTAGGCACTGTTTTGACTGTTTTGACTGTTTTCACTCCAGGGCCCCGTCTACACTGCTAGAGAGGATTATTATTTAAATAAAATGAAAAATCAATACCTCCTCAGGCACCATACTCCCTTTCCTTCACCCCTGCCTTAATTATTATTACTTATTATTTCAAGTCCTACAGTAGGTCCTCAGAGGATACCTTATAGCA
The DNA here is from genome assembly GCF_949987555.1 of Borostomias antarcticus. Taxonomy (NCBI): domain Eukaryota; kingdom Metazoa; phylum Chordata; class Actinopteri; order Stomiiformes; family Stomiidae; genus Borostomias; species Borostomias antarcticus. The sequence goes on from NC_140258.1 coordinate 5,905,358, forward strand.
AAAGAGCCCTGTAGTGCCACCTGACACCAAATACAGTAGCCCTGTGTAACAGCATGACAATTAAAACCAAATAGGACAGCTTTATTTATGAGAGTAAATCACACATTCTACAACAGAGAGTTTGGATACTTGATTCTAATTGGCTAGCAGCTGTGGTAAAATACTCTGTAACCCACGGCTGCGACCGCATAACAATTAGTATTAATGCGCCGTCAATCTCATTGGCGAGGCCACTGATAAAATCAAGCGGTAGGCTATGCTTTGCGTAGCAACCACTCGCAGCAACCTCGCCTTTTTCGTATCCTATTACAATAACGCACTCATCAGTTCGACTCCAACACTTCCACACCCCTACCAGCAAAAACGAGTGCTCTGGAGAACTGTTTTAATAACTGCACCATAGCTGGAAATATTCAAATAAACGTGAACCACCCGAATTATGCCTTATGTGAACAAGGTCAAAAATAGGCGAGATAGCCTATGTTGCCTAGCAACCATTTAATTCAGAACTATAGCCTATCGCAGAAGATTTTGTAAATACTAAAATGATAAGAATGATCGGTAAATAAATGATTGAATGTTACTACTGTGTGTTTTTTGTGAATATATATATGTAGTAACCGTTGTAGAAAAGCAATTGACCACTTGAGGCATTGGGTTTAGAGAGGCACTGCCTCTCGTGGTCAGTTGCTTAAATGTAGCACACAGTATCTGGAATAGAAAGAAATACCCTGGGTGGATCAATCAGAGTCACCATGCCCAGCAGTCTGAATGACAAAGCCCAAACATTGTTCTGTTGGTTTCGCACCTCATGGACCAGGTCTCGTAGTTGATGTGTGTGGATGAGGTGTGTGAGGTTGCTGGCCAACTCGATCCATACACGGTAGTACTCTGGAAGGTCGGTCTGAAGAGGACAAAGGTAATGTTTTCATTCAGGACACTACAGCAAGTATCCATGACCGGTTGTGTAACTCAAAACATAAAATGTTATCTAGTCTCAGAAGTTTCTCATTGATCTATTTTTTGACACAACAGCATCAAGTCTATGGGTCGATAGAGACCACAAGAGACAAGCTATGGGCTTGTATGGGCCCATGCTAATGAAATAGAGAGATATCAATAGCCCTAAACAGTTATTATCTCTTTAACTCATGAGTCAATGGAGAGTATAGGTCATTGGAATTCAGGAAAGTATCAAACTTTTCTTCTCCTAATAAAACACAACATGTACAATGTGAATCAGGATGAGCAGTCTTGTATGAGCTCTACAGCTGTAGTATAACTTAAATTCAGGGACTCACTCTAATATTCAAGGATTCAATGTTTATTACTGTATGTCCAAAGTAAACCTAGAAATGGTGCTCAGAGAGCACAGACCGCATTTCGTGGCCCTGTGCACTCCAAAATTGAATGGGTTTTAAATTGGCATGCCACACCCCTCCATCGAGTTTCATGAAAAGCAGTGTGGTAGTTTTTGTGTAATCCTAGTCCAAAAAATGAATGGAGGTGAATGGCCATCCAGGCCGTGTTTGGACGGCTCGTGATTCAGTGTGATGGAGGTAAAAATGACTGGAGTTGAATGGGTAGCTGTATTTGGCCGGCTGTGTTGCCTCCCTCAGGTCACAGCCAGCAGGGGACAGTGCGGTACGGCGCAAACCCCAGCCCAAACCCTGTGTTTCTAGTACCCCCACACAGGTAGATGGCTACTTCTACAACGGAAAGTTTGGATACTTGATTCTGATTGGCTAGCTGCCGTGGTAAAATACTCTGTAACCCACGGCTGCGACCGCATAACAATTAGTATTAATGCGCCGTCAATCTCATTGGCGAGGCCACTGATAAAATCAAGCGGTAGGCTATGCTTTGCATAGCAACCACTCGCAGCACCCTCGCCTTTTTCGTATCATATTACAATAACGCACTCATCAGTCCGACTCCAACACTTCCACACCCCTACCAGCAAAAACGAGTGCTCTGGAGAACTGTTTTAATAACTGCACCATAGCTGGAAATATTCAAATAAACGTGAACAACCCGAATTATGCCTTATGACTTATGTGAACAAGGCCAACCCAAATAGCCTATGTTGCCTGGCAACCATTTAATTCAGAACTATAGCCCATCGCGGAAGATTTTGTAAATACTAAAATGATAAGAATGATCGGTAAATAAATGATTGAATGTTACTACTGAGGGGCGAATTCACTAAAGCAAATTGCGCCCGCTAATTGCACCATAATATTGCGCGTCAGTTGCGCCCGCTATGTGCTCCGTTTTAAAAACCTATTCACTAAAGACATTGCGCTAATAATATCCCAGCGCAAACACGCCCATTCGGTGTTTGCGGCTGAGTGCAATTTGCTGCTGATATAGGAAATGACTATAAATACTGCGCATACAGCGCATACAACTCGTATGCATATCATTGGACGATGGCAGACAGAAAAAGAAAGATACGATTTTCAGACAGCGAACTTGAAGGCCTCACGGAAGAGGTTCAAAAACATGTCTCACAGCTTTCGGCAAAAAATATCACGACTGCAGCAAAAAATCATATTTGGGGTTTAATTTCCCAATCAGTCAGTGCCATTTGTGTGTGTACACGCGGAAGACTGCAAACGGAGGTGGAATGATTTAAAAAGACGAACAAAGGAAAAATTGTCATTTTATGTTATGCAAGTTGCAGCACGATGATCTGGCATACTTTTGGGGGAGTGTATAACATTGCCCCACCGGTACGATCTAGGCATCTAAACGGCTTTTCAGGATTCCAACTGTGCACCCAATCACACCGCGCGTCCTGATGTGAGCCCAGTTGTACGCCGCCTCTCCAACGTTGGAAGGATTACGCACGGGAGTCATCATCCATGGCTGAAGATGATACCTGCCGTCATCTATGATACAAAAGCAAAATATTTTCAAGACCATTGAAATAAAACAAATATTGTGTAGGCTATGTTTTTATTTATGTATTTATAGGCTACCTATATCGGCCCCCAGCCGTTCAATGAACAGCTATAGGGAATGCGCAGTTTCGCGTATAGACTATTATACGCACAGTTTCGTGCTATGTAGGCTATTATATTCATTGGGGGAGCTTGGACTCGCTGGGGACGGGTGGAGAGACGCATAGTCAACTGAGCCTCCCCAGACGCGACTTCATCCTCCAGTTGGCTGAAGAGCTGCGCGCTCTGGTGTCCAAACAGTTACCGCGGTGGTTCTAGTGTTAAATCAAAAAGTGACCTTCTTCTAAATATTCTCTCACGAACAACATGCCTGGCATTGCGATGCCTTTGCCTCGCAACAATCACTGCTGCCATGATCAGCGGACAGGCTGGCCGCGACACACCCCTTGCGCTTAAATACCACCACGTTTCTGAAAACGGTATTAATTTCACTTTAACTGCGTGAGGCAATTTGCGCCGATGTTTGTGAATTGGGCGGGTTTTGCAATAATGTTCATTTGCATAGAAAGGGGAACATTCTCCGCCCATATTACCTAATTTAAATGTCAGCTAATAACACCGGCGCAGAGCAACGCAATGACGAACGCAACGCAGTTAACACCGTATTTCACCCTTTGCGAGGGCTTTGTGAATAGCAAACATAATTTTTGACTTATTTGCACAGGCTTTGCGTCAGTAAAAGCTGCGCAATCCTTTAGTGAATTCGCCCCCGAGTGTTTTTGTGAATATATACATGTAGTAACCGTTGTAGAAAAGCAATTGACCACTCGAGGCAGTGGGTTACAGGGGATTTTACCACAGCTACGGGGCATTGTTAGGCCTGACGCGATAGCGGAGGGCCTAAAACCCCCGTAGCTGTGGTAAAATCCCCTGTAACCCACTGCCTCGAGTGGTCAATTGCTTAAATTCAAAATGTTGTTTTCATTGTGTGTAATCCTAGTCCAAAAAATTAGTGGCAAATACAAACTGTATTTGCCTGGCTCTGTGGTGCCACCCCCGGGTCACAGCCGGCGGCGGGCAATGCGCTGCACTCCACACAGGGAGCTGGCTTCATTCTAAGTTTTGTTTTCATTCGTCGATCAGGCCTGTGATCTGGATCTGTTCCAAAATAGTATGAGTTCTAAGGAGGCCCATGATATACCCGTGCATCGAGTTTCATAAAAATCGTTTTTCATAGTTTTTGCATAATCATAGTCCAAAAAATGAATGGAAGTGAAAGGGCAGTCCGGCTGAGTTTGGGCGGCCTGTGGAGCCGACCTGTGATTTAGATCTGCTGCAAAATTGGATGGGTTCTAAGTTGGACCATGCTACACCCTTCCACCGAGTTTCGTGAAAATCGGTCCTGTAATTTTTGCGTAACCTGCTAACAAATGCACACACGCATGCCACTGAAAACATTTCCTCTCGCCCTGCGCTGTCGCTGGGGTGGAGGTAATGAAATGCTCAAATGACCTGCAACATTATGCCGGGAGGGTTGCTCAACCCCACTGCTTGCATTATCCTGTACCAGGCCTATACACTGTTAAACAACACAAGAACCTCACGCTCCCTGCTTGGTTTACCAATGCTCTGTTTCCGCCAGAGCCTGCAGCATATCTGTCACGTCAGAAAAGTAACGAGCAGAACACACGTCTTTGGTCAGAGATGACAGAACATCAGTCTTAGAACACAGGTCTTACCGCTGGCTGCTCCAGAAGGAACCCACACTCCCCAGACACGTAGAAGGAGTCCAGGTCGATGTGCTCCACTGCTCTGTTGTGCCGCTCCATGGTCCGTGCTCCAGTCTAACTCTATCGGCTCTATGCTAATCTGTCTGTGCTGGTGAGATAGGGAGCGCTCTAAATGTCTGCCTGCCCGGGAGAGGGACTTCAACTTCTGGAGCTGTTTCACTCTTGTACACATCCCCTTTATAGCCATTCCCCTACCATCAAAACTTCCACAGATCACGTGACATCACAACATTTGAGCTGTGCAAGAACGTGCTAATGAGCTAAACCAGTTCTTTAACAGGTTCAACACATATAACTTTTCAACACAACTGAATTTAAATAGTTAATTAAGTAAATGTAATCAGTTACTTTTCACCTCAAGAAATCTGTTGCAGCTCACAGCATCTTAAAAAGGTGTGGTTTTGGACAAAAGTTACTGTAAGATGCATTGTGACACAAAATAGACAATATTGTAAGTAAGTAAGTAAGTAAAACTTTATTTATATAGCGCCTTTCACAGCATGAATGCACAAAGCACTTCACAATACAAATAACACATAACTCTGAAAAGGAAAAAAAGAGTGACATACAAAATACAATACAAATACGGGACACTACTGCACGTGTACAGTACAGTACAGTACGTATGCACAGACAATACTGTACACAGATAATACTCCAAATAGACAACCTGGGCAGGGAGTCCGCGTTAAAGGGCCATGTCACTACATAATAGTTTAAAGACAATATGCAAATCCTTCCTTGTTAACTTTACAAACACGGTATACCTAGAAGGCAAGACTGGACAATATTGCGAAATCCCCAATCCCAAGCTCCCTAAATTAAAACTGTCCTCACAGCCAATTAAATAATAATGTACTGGCAAGCTTTAAAAGCTAGTGCTCACCACATCAAATCATTAATTATGAATGCTGCAAAATGGGCCAGCAACTGACATGGGGGTGCATAATTTGTAATCTCTGTCAGTTGTCGTAAAATCGAAAGAAAGAAGCATTGGGTAAAGTTGCAATACTGTAGTTATAGTTGGACTAAAGCTTAGGCACCTACCTACAGTGTGTGTGTGTGTGTGTGTTTAATAGAAGAAGAGTAGCTGTTATATGGCATAGGCTTATATACAGTATAGGCATATTTCTCTGCGGGTGCCTTATTGGCACACGGCCACTCCAGCAGAAAGTGAGGTTTGGGAGTTTGTTTTTTGTTGTTCGCATGGAGTTATGAAAAAAAAAATGGTTGAGAACAAAAATAGTTAAGATAGGCCCTAGACATCTAGGGAGGTGGTGACACCAAAACACGACATGCAGGAAGCGACAGTGTACTGCGCCACCATGCCGCATGTGAGCGACTTGTTCAAAGACATTTCGGCACACTGCCGGGAGCTGAGATTGAACCGGAGATCTTCCGATCCCTAGCCGGACACTATCTCCCGAGCTACGTGAGTGTGAACTGATGTAGCCTACTTAACAGTGGCAATGTGCCAGGTGCAAACAAACAGGTTAAATGGCAGGTGATTTGTTCTCAGATTATTATTCAATTGGGTGGGATCTCACTCCAACAAAAGCCATAACCTAATTGAAACTCTATGGGAAATGTACATGTATGAACACATTTATGCAATTGTACTACTGATGTTACTCTGAAGTTAGGCCTCTGTCCTGTACTGACAGAGGCCCATATATTCTTGTTGATGTGCAGGACCGTGAGAAGGGACAAAAATGTGTAAAGATGTTTCCTGTCAAATGTGAAAAGTATTGCAAACTGCACCGATGAGCAAATAGCTCCACGGCTGCGCCAGGCTCATTTGAATGTATGTAAATTAGGTACATCCTTGCCCCAAATAAGCCTTGCGTCTGATCCACAAAGACCATGAGCTAACTGTCACACATAGTTAGAGAGGTGCAAATACCGCTTTTGAAAAGTTGGTTTTTAACTGCACAGTCAGCGCGCACTCTCTCCTTCTGTCTCTCCTCAAAACTTTGAATGATACTCAATTGATATTGGATGATATTAAGGGTGAAATATATATACAGAGGGATTTAAAAATAAGTCCAGCCAGCTGTGATGCACAGAAACAAATATAACTGATATTTTCTGCAAAAAAGTGCGGTCTGTCGTTTTCATTGTGATCCAATCTGTATCCTGAAATATGGAGAAAAGCTTGAAACACTGGGGAAATATCAGACTATATCCAATATCTTGTATCTGTATACAAGAAAAAATGGCATTCATTTGGTGGTAAGTGCGACACATATAAGGGGCTGACATGCCCAGGCTCTCCAGGGATCATGGCAGCAGTTATTGTAGCCAGACGAAGGCACCGTCATGCCAGGCATGCGCAAGAATGCGTAAATGGCAAAACATTGCAATCATGGGTGCAAATTGCACACAGTTGGTAGATTTGTGGCCGTGTTTGCCCAGGCATATCATTACAGCAAAATCTTTTGTGGATATCGTGCTAAACTGGAGCAGATTGCCGTTGCAATTGCTGTACAAAATATCGAGCTATTAGCGGGAGCAATCTATTCTTTGTGGATTTGGGTCTTAGTGTCTAGGAAGAGTCCTGGTGGTTCCAAACTTCTTCCATTTATGAATGATGGAGAGCACTGTACTCTTCAGGACCTTCAGTGCTGCAGATTTTTTTTGTACCCTTCCCCAGATCTGTGCCTCGATACAATCCTGTCTCAGAGGTCTATAGACAATTCCTTTGCCTTCATGGCTTGGTTTCTGCTCTGACATGCATTGTGAACTGTGATACCTTGCTTCCTGCTTTCGGACAGTGCAGACGCTTCTGCCGCTTGCTCTCGCCTTTGTTTGCATTTTCTGCATTTTTCTGCTGATATTGTTGCTTTTCTTCCGTAAGAAACTGTGAGCAGTGGCTCCTGGATACTTTAAATCACGGGGACTGTAATTTCTTTGAAGATTTTGTTGCCATATTTCAACATTTTTATCACCTCCTCATGATAACGTGAGCACAGCAGCAAGATGCTCCCTTTCACTGCAGATGACTTCCACAAACTTCTGCAGAAGATTACAGTGCTGGAAACAAAAATGAACCGGTCAGAGATGAGTGTGGAAGTCAATGGACTAACTGGGAACGACACCACCTTACCATGGATTCAAAACAGTGGTCAAGAGCATGCTAACACACTGCTAATTAGCACCAAGGAGACTACCAAGAAACAGGAGAGCCGTGTACTGGGCACTAAACCTACAAGTCCTCCCTGGAACTTGCTTGGTGCAAAGCCTAAGAGAAGATCTCCTCCCAGGGAAATGGGAGAACAAGGCAGAGCCCCGTTTCCAGAGAACTATGCGACTGACTGGCCTGCATTATCATCCAGGCAGAGTGCCTCTTCAACCCCTGTCCCTAGAAGGGCACCACCTTGGACAGCCGCAAAAGCGAGAACCAGAAACGGATCTCCCCGACAATCAACCATACAACTGGAGAACAAATTTGCCCCACTGCTGCAGGATCCTGCATCTCCGTCTGATGACTTGGATCACATCTCCTTACACAGCAGGGTAAGGACCGAGAGTAAATCAGAAAGTAAAAGGCTAGAGGGAAAGCCAACGACTGGGCCTCAAACTCTGATTGTGGGTGACTTTACTGTAAAAGATGTGAGAAGCATGTGCAGTGAAAGCACCAAAATACTCTGCTTTCCCAAGGATATGGTTGCTGACATGACAGAAAAAAAATCTTGCATATCGGGGCTACACATCCAACTGTGGAAAACATCATCGTGCACGCGGGGACAAATGATGTTGCGCAACAGCAGTCGGAAGTTCTTAAACAAGACTTTATTGATCTGTTGAACACAGACAGTTCTCTGAAAGTGGAGGTGTTTATCAGCGACCCTCTTCCACCAGTCAGAAGAGGGGTTGAGAGATTCAGCAGACTGTTGGCACTGAACACATGGCTCTCAACTGCCTGTACCACTCACTCAGTGCGCTACATTGACAATTTTCCATTTTTTGGGAACAATACCATCTTTTTCAGAGAAATGGACTCTGCCTTAACAGGTCAGGAGTAAAACTATTTATCTCCAATCCGTTCTATTCTCTGCATCATCCATCTGCTCCCTCTGCCATGGTGAAGGACAAGAGACAAGAAATACCAAAACAGAAGGAAGACATCGCAACATGGCAGAAACCTTGAAGAGCTGCTGCTTCAACAAAGCTCTGATTATGGGAGACACCCGCGCCAGGAAGAAGAATCTTCACACCACCCCCCATCGACAACAACCCAAAGATGCCCCTCTCCTCCTCCACCACACTCACCAATCAAGGGCCTCATCAAAGCTGCCACACTGAAGCTCAGCCAAATTGATGAGCTACTGCAAGAGGGGAAGTCTCTCACTCCCCCCTCCCACTAGCACTCACCAGCGAGGATCCACCCCCTCCACCCCCCCAAGAGGGGGAGTCTCTCACTCCCCCCCTCCCACTAGCACTCACCAGCGAGGATCCACCCCCTCCACCCCCCCAAGAGGGGGAGTCTCTCACTCCCCCCCTCCCACCAGCACTCACCAGCGAGGATCCACCCCCTCCACCCCCCCAAGAGGGGGAGTCTCTCACTCGCTTCCTCTCACCGCCACCCACCAGCAAGCACCTTCATGCGCTGTATTACGCGCTCCCAACCGCCCTTACCACCTGCAATACTTCAATTTTCTCTTCCCCCAACTCCCATGAGAAACGCCAGGCCCAGCCTGATAAAGGCACAGCACATTCAGTTACTTGTTTACAAAATACAGCAAGCTCTAACTGATATGTAATGGGTCCAGGCTACAAGGCTAATTAATTTAAGTTTTTAACTGAGACTTGGCTAGACCAAGGTAATAGTACAGTTGTTCTTATTGAGTCAACTCCTCCCAACTTCAGCTTTATGAGTGAGGCTAGAGTACATAAGAAAGGAGGTGGAGTAGCCATCTTGTTTAATGCCTCCCTCCAATGTAAGCAGATGTGTTATGGAAATTTTGGTTCCTTTGAATATGTGGCTTTTCAGTTGAATTCCTCTTCTTGAGCCATATTTCTAAACATCTACAGGCCACCCAAATACTGTCCAAACTTCTTTGATGACTTTGCTGAACTGTTGTCTACTGTCGTCTCTGGTAAGAGAAGATCTCCATGGAGAAACGCCACGCTGGTCAGAATAGAAAAAAGAGAGTGTCAAAAAACTGAACGCAGGTGGCGAAAAACAAATCTCCATGTTCATTATGACATCTATAAAGAGAGACTTTGCATTTATATTCTTGAGCTGAGAAATGCAAGGCAGACCTTCTTTTCTGACATCATCACCAAAAACCATAACAATGCCTTGTTTGCCACTGTTGATAGGCTGACAAACCTTTCTGTGTCAGTAGCCGCTGAACTTCTTTCCACCAGGGCCTGTAACGAATTTGCCTCATTCTTCACTGACAAAATTCAGAAAATTAGACAAGCAGTTAGTGCCTCCATTCCAGGTACAGGACATGTGTTGTCGCAGTGTCCACTTGAAATCAATACCATGACACTATACCTATAACCCTGGGGGACACTATACAATATCTGAAATCATCCACCTGTTGCCTTGATGTTCTAGCTACAGACTTCTTCAAAACTGTATCCAACTGCATGGCCTCTGATTTATTACAAATTGTAAACACATCTCTTCTTTCAGGTGTGTTCCCGCAAACCCTGAAAACTGCAGTCATCAAGCCACTCTTAAAAAAGAACGGAATTTGTTCATATTTATTTAAAATGTCCAGTTGGACTCAAGGATTAACTGATTACATTGTGGGGGTCAAGGGTCACTGACATCACAAAAGGTGTTTTTGGCCTTCTGAACATGATATCTCAAGAACGGTATTACAGAATTTGTACATATTTGGCCTAAATGTCCAGTTGGATTTAATTAGATTATTTGGATTAGATTTTGGTATTCAAATGTCAAAGGTCAAGGTCAAACAAATGGCACTTTTGAACGCTAATACTAGCTAGCTAATGCTAACAATAAAGCTAGCGCTAGCTAGCTAATGCTATTGCTAGTTAGCTAATGCTAATTCTAACACATTAGCATTAGCATTAGCGTTAGCTAGCATTAGCATTAGCATTAGCTATTCTAGCTGTAATGCTAGCTAGCATTAGTGTTAGCTAGCATTACAGCTAGAATACCAGCAAGCTAGCGTACACAAGCACCATCCACATCAACACAGGGGCCCTCTCTCAAGACCAACTGAATGTTAACTGCAACTTGCATTGTTGGGCGGAGGCATTTAGCCGCTACATGGTTTTTCTAGTTGATACTGATGCTAATGAGAATCAGGGTTACCATGGTCATCAAGATGTTATGGAAAAATCATGGAAAAGTTGTAAAGGTAAAAATGAGTGGGAACCCTGGAGAATACACAAAGAGTAGACCTTAACAGTATACTGGCAGGGGAGGGGGGGGGGGGGCTGCATCTATAATCTCTTGGCAAGTCACAATAAAAAAATGTTTTTGTCACAATATAAATATACAAGCATTCCAGCCAATCCCAGTGATAGGAAATGCCACTTATGCACAATTACATGGACTTTCTCCCAGATAATCTTACATCTACCATTTAAAATATAGGCCTACACAGTGAATCTGTGGAATCATTGACGTCACATAGTGGGATGCCTTGCACAATATGGCTGCCATGTCGGACGTGAGTCCATTTGAATTCTACAGCACAATGGCCAGTCTAGTTCTTTATAATGTCTATGGCTATGACACTCAAAATTGAGATCAGGTGCATCCTGTTTCCACTCATCGTCCGTGAGATGTTGCTATAACTTGATTGGAGTCCAGCTGTGGCAAATTCAATTGATTGGACATGATTTGGAAAGGCTCACACCTGTCTACATAAGGCAAGGCAAGGCAAGGCAAGTTTATTTGTATAGCACATTTCAGCCACAGGGCAATTCAAGGTGCTTTACATGAGACATTATAGACATTTAAAACAGAAAGCATGTCAAATAGAGTACAGGAAAGAGGAAGTATGTAGGAGTGGGGATAAGAGGCCAAGTATAGGTTTAGCAAGGCATTGAAGGAGGCTAAACAACGCTACTCTGAGAAACTACAAAATTAATTCTCAGATGGTAATGCGTCCTCTACCTGGAAAGGCCTCATACCGATTACACAAACTACAAATCAAGACCCCCCCCCACTGACGACTTGACCTGAACAAGATCACAGACTTCCTGTCTGACAGGAAGCAGCATGTGAAACTGGGCAAGCATGTCTTTGACTCCAGGTCCATCAGCACCGGCTTCCCCCAAGGCTGTGTTCTTTCCCCTCTACTCTTCTCCCTGTACACGAACAGCTGCCCCTCCAGCCACCAGTCTGTCAAGCTCCTGAAGTTTGCAGACGACACCACGCTCATCTGCCTCATCTCCGAGGGCGACGACTCCGCCTACAGGTGGGAGATCCTGGTACTGTCCTGGTGCGGCCAAAACAATCTGGAGCTCAGCGCTCTCAAGACAGTGGAGATGATTGTAGACTGCAGCGCATCATCTGCTCTGCTGAGAGGGTGATCGGCAGTAGACTGCCATCCCTACAGGTCCTACACGTCTCCAGGACCCTAAAAGGGGCCAACAAGATCTCGGCCGACCCCTCCCATCCTGGACCCGACCTCTTTGACCCGCTCCCCTCTGGCAGGACGTTATGGTCCATCAGGATTGGGTCCACTCGCCACAAAAACAGCTTCTTTCCCACAACCATCAGACTCATCAACAAGGCTTGTGTCCCTGGAGCTGCACCCCCCTCCCACACACACACACACACACACACACACACACACACACACACACACACACACACACACACACACACACACACTCTATACCCCCTGCACCACTTGCACACGACCTCTGATTGTTCCACATACCTAAATGGCACACACACTGCTCTCACTGTAAATAACACAGCTCAGCCACCACACTACACTCTGCATACACACTGTACATACTGTACCCTCACCACTCTCCATTCTGTATATAGTACATACACTGAAATTGTGCCTCCCCTTTTATTTTTATTTTAACAGTATATCATAATTTGTACATTGCATTGCATTTTGTTGCACTGTTTTTTCTATTTTGTGTTTGCACTGTTTTTGTACTGAAAAAAAAAAAAGACTGACACACACAAACGCACACACACTCACATACATGCACACACACACACATGCACATGCAAGCAAACACACACACACACACACACACACTCAGTCATCTCATGTTTTATTATTCAAAAACTGCTGTATCCGTTCTTCATGCATCATAGCCTGTGTAGATGTGTCCTATCTCTTGGAATATACAATATGGTATGTTGATGGGGTCCATCACAGAAGCCATCTTGTTCAAATTGCTTGGCAGGGTTCTTGTGCTTCAGGACTGAATTGGACGTGACATGATGGTGCCCCCGGGCTGGTGCTGAGCCTGAACCCAGTGCACTGCCTCAGACTATAACAAACTCATCTGGCATCTCACTGGTGCTGCATGTCTACAGATTATTACAGTAAACAGTCCAAATAGGAAGAAGCAGAAACAGTACTGTACACAGGAATACGCACCCAGGCTAAGACTCTCATAGCTCACACGTCTGACACAGTCATGGGATGGTGCGCCTGTGGATTTCACATGCTGTAAACTGTGAGCATGTCAGCAGAAGCCAAGGTATATATGTGAGAAAGACACCAAACACCTTCCCAGTGGGATGTGCAAGCACACACACACATGCACATGTACACACAGACACAAACACACACACATTGCTGTTGTGAGGATTGCCATATTCATCACAGTAATGACTCACCAGCTATTCATCACAAAACTGCTTTTTATGCAAAATGGAAACTTTTCTCTGAGTTTAGAATGAAAGCCAGCAGATCAGGGGGGAACATGTTCTCTTCAGAAGGAGAGGTAAACAGAACTCCCGTGTGGTTGAGGGAGGGAGGAAGGTAGGTGTTTTAGCGATCTCCCGGGAGGAAATTACAAGGTAGTCTCCTGTGCAAAAGAATGGCCGCTGCTGGTCGCCCACATCCGCACTGGACCAGAACAAACATTTTGTGTCAAACCCTTGTGGACTGTGGACTGTGCTGAGGATGTGTCTGTGTGTGTGTGTGTATGTGCATGTGTTTATTGTGTGTGTGTGTGTGTGTGTGTGCATGCATGTGTTTGTTGTGTGTGTGTGTGTGTGTGTGTGTGTGTGTGTGTGTGTGTGTGTGTGTGTGTGTGTGTGTGTGTGTGCGCGCGCCATGTAGTCAGTGAGTAGTGGTGGTCTGCTGTGATAGTTCCAGATGGCTTCCCGCAGCCCTTTACAGCTCTCCCAGTCTATGCAGGAGAGAGAGTACGGGCTGTTCAGAGATGAGCTGCAGATACTGGCAAAAATAAACCAACAAACAGAAGGTTAGAGACAGCAGTAAAAGCAAGGAGTAGTATTGTCTGGGCAGGGAATTTGATCTCCATATTGTCAGGATTTGCAACGTCCTCCCTGCATATTTGAAGGGTTTGAAGTGAACTGTTCAGTCTGGTGCAGTGGACTGTAGAGACCAATGCTGCAGCTGTCTCTGTCGTTCACGGCTTCTCCGACATCCCTTTTTTGAGGTTTCATCAGAAGCTTCTCTCATTAGTGGGAGGGAAGTAACTACTATGGTAACCAGTTCCCACTGTTAGAGGGAAGAATCAACAACACCATAGGCCTCTCAGTTACATGGAGCGTGTTAGCAGCATAAAGGGGATGTCAAAGTTCTGTGGGCAAACAGACTAATTCTGTGAGCCTGGGGAATCCTCAGGAGGAGATGTGGAGGTTGAGTGAGAACGATGATCATTAGCAAACACCTACAGCTCTCCTTGAACTCTCAAGGGAATAACAGACCTCTGCCTTCCCTGCGCCCTACACTGCTTAATGATGCAGGACGTGCTGCAGATAGTTTGATCCGCTTCTGGTAAACCTTCCCAAAGACTAACTCAAACTATAGACAGATTTCATGGTTTAAAAACTCCTGGGCTTAGTCTGGATTAATGAACGGGATATGCAGGGCTGTCCCTTACCCATGGGTGTGGTACCAGGTCCACAACAGTCTGGTATTTCATTTTCGGGCATGGGTCGGGCGCGAGCTGGGGTGGTAAACCAGTCCAGTAAAGGTTTACTGTAACAATGGTAAGAAGCGTCTTAATCGGAGCTGTCCACCACCTCCAACAAATCAACTGATGCCAGGCTAATCGATAGTTCCACATAATTGCATGCTCCCAAACGAAGTATTGATGTAACAAGTGGTGTGCTACTCACACACATGAACAAAGGATGCTAAAAATGAACATGCTGGGAAATGAGCCGCCCAAACGCAATTATAATACTAATTGCGAGCTGAATCCACACATCTCCCATTCCCCTGCTGTTCTGCCTACCTATTATATGTAGGTTAATGTTATGTCCTGTTCATTTGCAATGTGTATGTAATGTGCTAAACAAATTAAATAGCCTTGTTCACATTGCCCATTATACATATGAGACACCAGTGACAGGCCTATTGTGGTTCCCCCATAAAAGTGCCATTACGCACACAGCAGGATGTCTGGTAACATCAACTAACTGACACAAATAATGACCAATAACTAGCAGCCAAGGCATCTCACGCATGTGACTGTGAAACGGCTTGATATAGACAGCAGGTGAAGCCTCTCTTGATTAGTTAGTTACATGTGTCAGTTGCCTGATGTCTGTCAATTGTCCCTGGGTTGGACAGCGGCTATATTGTTAATGTGCCCTGAGACATTGTTTGAGTGTGTGCATTTGATGGGGATGAACTACTGTATCTCATACTGTATGTGCATGAAGATGTGGGATGGTTGCAGAATAATCATGGTCATGATGTTAAACTTTATTCAACTTTATACTTACAGTATAAACTTTATAAATGTATTTCAGACATGGACTGCAACTCAAATAGCTTTATAGACAAGAGCATACAACAAGTGATAAAGTAGGAGACATTAGGCTTACATCAAATAGCGGGAAAAACTACAGAGCAGCATTAAAGGAATCAATTCTGATTGGAGGGAAATAAGTTAAACATTTAAACACATGGAACCTTGTTTCATAGAGGATAGATTTTCACGTGTTCCCTAATATTAAACAGTAAAGGGGTAGGGGTGCATGGAAGAAAGAAAAAGGAGGGAAACACAATAAGGATGAACAGTGTGCACTGTATTAATATATCCTTGCTTAGTGTAACATTGATTTGCCTGACATGACTGGATCTGCAAGCACTTGGTCTCTAAGAAGGGTGTTAGGTGCGCTCCAGCCCATTCTTACAACTCCTTCTGAGCGAAAGATCATCTTAGGCTAAGAAGCAATCTGGGAAACCCATTTGCTTCTAACGGGAGGCTTAAGAAGAATCTTAAAAAGCACTTAGCGCTAAGTTCTTCATAAATTAATTTGGGAAACCCGGCCCTTGTCAATACCCATTTTTATATATTTTGTACAAGGCACTGTAAAGTGATTATGCTTTCGTTCTTGTGTAGCCAATTTACATTAGCCGTTTAAGACAATGAAATGTGTCTGTATTGATCCCACATAGCTTTCAATGGTTACAAATGGAACATTTGAAAATTGCCCCCCCAACCCCCACCGAGGTTACATCGATTCCAGTAAGGATCAGGAAAACACAAATATTGATTTTTTCCCCCTTCAAGGAGACAATTTGTTATCATCACATTACAATCACTTCCGTTACGATAAGTGTTGTCAACAGGAGAAATCAACAACTCACATTCATACATCTTTTTTATATGCTAACATCTCAGGTTCAATTTTCTTCATTTTCAAGATAGAGTGATGAACAGAACAATGGTGACAGGGTTCTAGGTTCCGCATAGGCAGAGGTTCTCCATCATCTAGCTGGACAGATGGTAGTCTTCAGATCAGCAGACTGGACCGCAGGTTTATCCTTGATGGGAGGTCTTCTAAACATAGATGTGGGGATTGATAGGAGCTCCGTTGTGACACAGAAAACAACCAAGATCTCCTAAGATTGGTTCCTATATCTGTCTGTGAGTTGAGCAGGTGAATTGTATTGATCTCAATTGGACTCAGGATAATATTTGAAAGTATTAATGTCCAGGGTTGTCTATAATACATTTGTCTGACATGAGCTCAAAAGTCAACTGGTACTGCACTTACAGTTGGTGCCAGCACTGCAAAAGGGAAAAATCCTACTTACCGAATGAGGTAGATTATTTTCAATTATCATAAACAATATATAACAGTATAAAACAATATAAATCATATAAAATTACATTTGTACATTTTACACATTAAAATATAAAAAAATAGAGGGGCTTGCACTTTGAGAGTGCAGAACTCCGCCCCTTCCCCCCCCTCAACTGCTCTCCCCCTTCCTCGTCCCCTCTCCCCCCCCTACCTTTCCTCCCACCTCCCACCACCACCTCTCATATGCTGTGCTCTCCTACTGGCTTTTTGAATCGGTTACTGTAGCAGAGGGGGGGGACATCTAGATTTCGCCTCCCCCTACTATCGCGCTTTCCACATTTTGTGGAAGGGAGGGGGCCCCTCGAACAGAGCACACCACCAAAATTCATATGCTGTATTTGCTGCATGCACAATAAATGGGTCAATTTTGACTAAAGTGATCTCGACTGAACTATAGTTGGGAGGAGAGGCTTCAATAAGCGCTGCTTCAATAAGCGAGCAAGTATTAACACATTGGATTGAATTGCCAGTCGGCGGTGTCCAAAGATGAGTTTATCTCAGGCTAGGCATCCTTGCTCTCCCTAAAATACCTTCCTCGAACTGAGACATGGATCACACCAGAAAACACCACCACACCCGCAGTTCTGTCAGATGTGTACTCCTTGTCCCACACTCCCAGAGCTGAGAGGCACAGTGGTGGTACTGGTCGTCTTTTTTCCCCAAAATTGAAATATTCTCTCTTCTCAGTTCCACATTTTTCCCCGCCCTCTTTTGAAATGCATGCCGTCACTGGCACTTATCCAATCAAGCTCACCATTGCTGTTGTGTATCGCCCATCAGGCCCCCTTGGAGAGTTCCTGTTGGAGCTTGACACATTGGTCTCGCACTTCCCTGACGATGGCTCCGCACTCATCCTTCTCGGCGACTTCAACATCCAGAGTGAGAAATTGGAACCTCTTCTCTTTTTCCCCTCCTCATTTGACCTTTACCTCTCCTCTTCTCCTTCCACTCACAAAGCCGGCAACCAGCTGGATCTCATCTTCACTAGACACGGTTCCACCTCTAACCTCTCTGTCACTCCCCTCCATCTCTCTAACCCCTATTTCATGTCCTACTCCCCCTCCCTCCCCTCTTCCCCCACAATTCCTCCCCTTACCCACATGATTACCACCCATAGCCACCTCCGCTCGCTCTCCCCTACTGACCTTTCCTCTTCTGTTATCTCTGCCCTCCCTGCCCCTGAATACTTCTCTCTCCTACCTTCTGATACTGCTACCAATCTTCTTCTCTCTACTCTCTCCTCTTCTCTGGCCAATATCTGTCCGATCAGCTCCAGGCCAACATGGCCAACTCCACCCACCTGTTGGCTGTCGGACTCAGTGCGTACTGATAGACGGAGCCTTTAAACAGACAGTGGCGCCGGTATTAGAAACATGTTCACTTCTGCCCTCATGTGTCCTTGTGCAAGCAGAGGCATACTAAAACCAAGTTTATTATTGTCCTCAGACTTACCCCAATTTGGGCATCGAGTAGTCCTGTCAGAAACCCCTCGGAGATGGGCTCTGAGCACAGCGTCAATGTAAGAGGACAGCAGCCTTGAGCTGGCATGGATGTGATGACAAAATGCAGCCCCTTGTGCCTACAGAAATCTTCCAGCCACAGATGGTGTGTGTGTGTATGTGTGCATGTGTGTGTGTGTGTGTGTGTGTGTGTGCGCGTGTGTGTGTGTGTGTATGTGTGTGTGAACTTGCGGGACACTGCCTCTGTGTATGGTTATGAGCGCACCTCTCAGGCATAAAACAAGAGCATAGCAATAAACTGTGCTGGAGCTGGCCTTGCTGCCTGTCTGAAGGAGATGATGGTATGTCGGAGATTTCATAAGGTCAGAAGTTAAGCTCCATATCTGAACTAATTTGTCAAACAGCAGAAATTGTAGAGAAACAAACTCCCACTCCTTGTATACTGTAAGTACTTGGCCCTCAGCCCCCGCCTTCCCTCCACCCCTCTCTCCCTGCCTCGCTCCCTCCATCCCTCTCTCTCCCTTCCTTCATCCCCCCCTCTCTCTCCCTGCATCCCTCCCTCCACCCCTCTCTCCCTGCCTTGCTCCCTCCATCCCTCTCTCTCCCTTCCTTCATCCCCCCCTCTCTCCCTGCATCCCTCCCTCCATCCCTCTCTCCCTGCCTCCCTCCATTCCCCTCTCTCTCCCTGCCTCCCTCCATCCTCCCTTTCTCCCTCCATCCTTCTCTCTCCCTTCCTCCATCTCTCTCTCTCTCTCTCTCTCTCTCTCCCTGCCTCGCTCCCTCCATTGCCCTCTCTCTCCCTGCCTCCATCCATCCTCCCTTTCTCCCTGCCTCCCTCCATCCTCCCTTTCTCCCTGCCTCCCTCCATCCTTCTCTCTCCCTTCCTCCATCTCTCTCTCTCTCTCTCTCCCTGCCTCCATCCCTCTCTCTCCCTGCCTCCCTCCCTCCATCCCTCTCTCTCCCTACCTCCCTCTATCCCTCTCTCCTTACTTCCCTTCATCCTTTTCTCTCCCTGCCACCCTCCATCCCTCTCACTCTCAGAATGCTTTACCGCCAGAGCCAGCAATTTTTCATCTGCTCTCCACCTCCAGATTAACAAGGAGGCCAGAGGGATGGAGAGAGTGGGGGGGAAGAAAGCCTGCTGCCCAGTTGAATTCCAAAACCACTTACCAAACCATAAAACAAAGAGTTCAAAGGGCCAGTAAATTCACTCTGCACAAGCCACGACACGACACGACAACAGAGAGCTGAAGTCACTGCAGGACCTGCAGTTCCGTCCGACCCCTCCACAGAGTGAGGGAGAATATCAAGTGCAACAGTATTGTTGGATTTACTGCTGTAACAATTGTGCCACGGGGATCAATATATGATCTATCTAGAGTGCATCTGGAAATTTACAATTTAAAACAATTTACACACAATACTATGGAAGCCCTGAAGGCTTTTCGAACGAGATAGCTTAGTCATTCGAACGAGATACCTAAGTAATTCGAATGAGATAGCTAAGTTGTTCAAACGTAGATACCCAAGTCGTTTGAATGAGATAGCCAAGTCATTCGAACAACATAACCAACTTGTTAGAAAGACATGCTGGCAATTCGTTCTACGTGTAATGTTAAGTTTTAAAGTGTCTCCAACGCAGTATACAGAAAAAACAAACATCATCAATGAATGAATGAATGAATGAATTAATTAATTAAATGTTTTACTCCAATGACTGGTGACTGGTAGTCACGTGGGACATCCGCTTAACATGGATGAAAATGAAGCGATATGGCAGAATACAAGACGCATTTAAGTCAAAAACAGAACTTGTTTCACTGAAAGAAGGCGCAAAAAACAAGTTTTATTGGGATTTGTATGGGTAAGCCAGGCTTACCCTGGCTTATAGGAGCAATCGCCACTGGTCATACAACATCTTTTTATGCAATACTCAATACATACACTCTACTTTTCTTTGTCTTTGTGGATGATAAGGGGAACTTTCAATGATCTTTACTTTAAGGGGAGACACTACAGTCAAAATTGTGTTTTTTCTTTCCAACCTCAATTTTCAAATTTTTCTATATTCTTCTACTATAACATACTATCACTGCATTAGCAGAGCAATGGCGAGACTTGATTAAAAACTTCTATTTTTCACATTTTTGTACCTGTGAAATAAGCATATGAATGCATAATGCTTATCTTTATCGGCCATTTTCTTAAAATTATGTTTTTTCAGTACCTGACGTCACTCGGTACCTCACATCTCAACTTCCAGGGCAGGTGCATTCACTAAACTTTACAGTACATACTGACTCTCAGATGTATTCTGCAAATATTTACAGCTGGAATTGTGAATATCTTATTGTCTTTTCATTTTAGGCTGCATTTCGTGTCTAAAAATAGGCAAACAAATATTTTTCATGGGTGTATGCAGTATTTTTTCAATATCTCTTGAAAATAAGCTTGTATTCACAAACCCAGCTGCAAATATTTAAGTTTTTAGTATATTGTCATAACAAAAGTAAAACTTTAAGCCTGACTTTATCCATTGTTTAGATAGTAGGTACCGAAATGTATGCAAATGTACGCATATTTCATTAGTTATTGCCTAATTTGCATACCTAAACTTAACAACTTTTTTTTCGAGAAAGTGTAATACAAAAAAATATTTCTCTTGATGTCAAGATTAAACTGGAAAAAATTCATGAGGATATCTTTAAAGGAAAAACCTTTACTCCACCTGATTGGTGGAGTGCTGCAGAGATGGTTGTCCTTCTACCCAATTACTGAGTTTGGCCAGGCAGCCAGCTCTATAGGAAGGGTCCTAGTGGTTCCAAACATCTTCCATTTAAGAATGATGGAGGCCACTGTGTTCTTCGGGACCATCAATGCTGTAGAATGTTTTTTGTACCCTTTCCCAGATGTCTCAGAGGTCTACGGACAATTTTCTCGACTTCATAGCTTGGCTTTGGCTTTCCCATGCACTGTCAACTGTGGGCTATTATACATACAGTACAGTAGACAGGTATGTGCCTTTCCAAATCATGTCCAATCTATTGCATTTACCACAGGTGGACTCCAATCAACTAGTCAATAATCTAATCACTGTCAAAGGTGCCTCAACGAAGTAAAGGGTCAATACTTATGTCACTTATGTCAATACTTATGGTTTGAAACCCGACTCATCCTGACAATATGTCGAAGTGTCCTTGGGCAAGACACTGAACCCCAAATTGCTCCCAATGAGCAGGCTAGCACCTTGCATGGCAGCTGCCGCCATTGGTACTGTATGTGTGTGTGAATGAGAGGCCTTCATTGTAAAGCGCTATATAAGCACTTTAGATAAAAGTGCATTCCATTTACCTTTTTTTATGTGGAAAAATTGAAGGGGTGTGTAAGTATTTTCCAGATGCATTGTATCTAGTGTTTTACTGTGATACAGTGGTGTGTTGCATGCTTGTGTGACAGATGAAACTCACTCCGTGTCTAATTATTTCTGCTGTTCCTGATGATGATGCTCTCATGGTAGATTAGTAGGAATGTGGACGGTGACAGCCAAGTTTCTTCTCCATGAAAGTATCCTATTTCTGTGAGAAATGGCAGTCATGTCGGAAAGAACAAGACTATTATTAAAGCTGCTACGCAGCGATGAGGCGGGGCCAGGCAATTTCAGGCAAATTTAGGAGCAATAAGCGAGAGAATAGGAAGACAACAAGAAAGTTGACATTCCAATGTTCATTTTGCATCAGTTGAGGATTGAACTTGTAACCTCTGACATCAAGCAACATCCTCTATCTCACTGAGCTAATTAGCAACAACTCACATTTGGCTTCACAAATTGACTAAGCCAGTCACCAGGGTGCATGATCAATCAATCAATCAATCAATCAATCAATCAAAGCTTTATTTCTATAGCGCATTTCATACCCAGAGGCAACACAATGCGCTTTACAGAGAACAAGGGAGGTGGGCATATGACCCACTCTCTACATATTCCAGAGGGAAGCAAAAAAACAGTAATCACCCGGGGGCCAGATAAGTGAGCTGTAAAAATTCTTCCCTGACCCCTCTCAACAAGGCGATTGAGCAAGCTCCAGGAGTATGTTTGTCTACCGGCTAAGAACATTTATAAAGCAATACATTACATTAAATTACATTTCAGAGTAAGAGAGGCTAAAAAAGCATTATAGGAGAGAGGACATTCTACGGACATGATAAGAGGTTATAATCTGTTTCATCATAAAACACTGAACGTGTAGTATATGTAAAAGCCCATGAAAAAATTTTTGTTGATTAAAGTATACACACTGAAACAAAAGATATAACAATAGAAGTTGCATCATATAATGATGGTATGCCCTTCAAAATGTGGATGAGTGGCTGAAGTGATCAGAGTCTCATAAAGGAAAGAGAAAGCTGTTGACAGTACTGTGTATTGTAAAACATTTTGATGCATTGTAAGCTCAATTTTGATGACAATCTGGTCAATGAGTTTGTGAATGATAGTCTGAAGATCCAGTGTAGCATGTTTGGTGTTAATTGATTGAAAAATGTGAGTTGAGATATATTTATTCATTTTTACAGGTTTTGTTTGCTTTTCTTCATAATTGAACATTAACTTCAGCAGCTGTGTGCTCAGTCAGTGGCCAATCAATTAATTTAGCCATTGTAATCCTCGGCGGGGGCTGGGTAGGGTTGCCTACAGCGATGTCTCTGATTGATGGAGCTTGCGTTGGATTGTTGGTTTCAGAGGACAGAATTAAACATATTTTAAAAAATTCAATTTTTGAGATAAAATTCTGAAAAAAATCACACTACATCTACCCTTTCATGAAAATTGTGCCCTGATTTTTCATGAACATTGGACATTTATTGAGCGATAATTTGTAGTAAATGTACAGTATTGCTAATAGTAAAACATTTTGATGCATCATGCGCTCAGTTTTTGATTTTTCAAAAGGATCGTTTGGTGTGGGCTGTCTGATGATGCAGTGTGTGCATTTTGGTTGCAATTCAAAAAAAATGTGGGAGGAGTTAGGTTTAGATATGTTATTTTCCATTGACCGTTTGAGGGTATAATTCAGAATACTGTAAAAAACATTCTGGTCATTTTTTGACATAAAATTCGGAAAAAATCACACTACATCTTGGATATGTTGCCGATATTGTCACTTTTTATGAGGATGATCAGACATTGATTTGGCAAGAATTTGTAGGAACTGTATACAGAACTGTTAACAGTAAAACGTTTTGATGCGCTGTGGGCTCAATTTTTCATATTTCAAAAATCTGTGAGGATACTTTGGTAAGGACAGTCTGAAGATACAGTATATCAATTTTGGTGTCAATTGAACAAAAATTGTGGGAGGAGATAGGTTTGATAGGTTTTACAGTTTATGAAAAAATCTGAGTGATGGACTTCAAAATTCCTGCAAGGTCAGAGCGTATGAAAGTTTTGTCTCACTTGGGACAACATTCACGTGGTGGTTTTACAGTGATAGCACCTATGGCTGATTTATTATAATTTTTTAAAGTTTTAAACTTTAGACTGTTGCTGTAGCGCCACCTTCAGGTTGATTGACCTACAATGCAGGTTGAGGACTTTGGGTATAGTACTGGAGCTACGTGCAAATTTTGGTGATTTGTCGTCCACGGGAAGTTAGACTTCAGTGGAAGATGGAGAATAATAATAATATAGGCAAATACAATAGTGTTCCGGCAGCTACGCTGCCTGCCCCTAAAAATTATGGATCGACTAACTATTATCAAGATGAAAGATTCCCGGCAGCACAGGAAGTGTTTGCACCTCGGTGGTGAAGAGGATGTCCACATTCCATCCCTCACTTTGATATACAGTAGGGATGACTCTGCAGCCTGTGATAGAGATTCACACCACACACCTCCAGATTCAATAGAATAAAATGGAAATGAATGCCTTGGAGACTCTCTCTCAGAGACATGCAGCACATTATTTCAATAGAAACCCCACCTCTCCTCTTCTGTTTCATCATATTCATTGTCTTGAGGCACATAAATGTAGTCCAGCTGGCTTCAATACTGCAATATTGCTCCAGTATACCATAGAGCCTGGGCTGTGTTGTATATTTAACAGGGATTAAGTGGTATTATTTAGGAAGCAATTGTTAATTAACAAGCAAACATTGTTAATTAACAAGTGGGCATACACCCGGATCACATCCTGGCTTACACGTTATTAGACATCCATCTGCACATGGTCCCCATTGTCTCTGACAGAGCTCATTTGATACTGAGAAGGTGATGCCATTCATCAATATACCCAACACTACATTACCATCATCAATCTACCCAACACTATATTACCTTCATCAATGTAACCAACACCTTTACACTAACACCTTTATCCCTCTCTCCCTAACGTTCAGATGAAGAAAGTCAGTCTTGTGTGGTGTGCTCTAGTTCTTCATTTCCCACGGAGAGTGACGCCTCCCCAGAGATGGCTCCTGGCCCTCTCTCTACAAATCCTGTCAGAGGAAATCACACTGTTCTGATCCAACCCCCCTTGAGATTCTAGAATGTCTACAAAGTTCCACAGAACCATTAATCTACAGTATAATATATATATATATATATATATATATATATATATAGAGAGAGAGAGAGAGAGAGAGACAGAGAGATTGTTAGCATCTTGATGAGGCTAGGGAAGTGGCAAGGCATCGTTGTGGTCGGGGGTGTCAGACCTCATCTTGTCAGTGTGAGGAGCAGCACTAACTATAATCCTGGGAGATGAGGCCTTCAAATACCAGCACATTAGTCATGCTCTACTGAGCCAGGTGAGATGGGAGGGGCTAAAGAAGGAAACACGCCCAGTCAGCTGATTATTAAAGGTGCTATAGATAACATTTTTATGTAGACAAACCATAAAAAAAGAAATATAAAAACTTTTAACAAGAATCTTGAGCCAATAGTATGATGACTCCTAACAGTGTGGTACCAATGTCTTAGTAGATGGGAAATACATTGCGATATTTGGACCTTTACAAACATGTCTGGTGCTAATTCTCCAATTAGATTTACTAAAAGTAAGCTGAATTGTCCAAATAGTCCACTCAGAAAGATAATACATTGACATTTATTACCTTTTAAAACTCGCACCCCCGGGACGCAGCATTCAGTCGAAGTGTGCATGCACAACGTTGTGTTAAAACAACACAGTAGTAGCCAACTATTCTGGCGTCTAGAGATATCATGTGTTTTTTAGCTCAATGATATCATGGCGGAGGTGAGAAAACCGAAGCGAAACATCACGGAGGAAGCCAGAAAAAGTAAAAGACAATCTGATAACTTTACGACAGTACGACTCGCAGAGCCTGTGGGGGCTCAGTTCCGAGAAAACCGGAGAAAACGCTATGTATTGCTTTAATGATACCGCTAGGGGGAAATTTTGACTTAATACTCTTGGCTCACGAGCATTATTAGAGGTGGGAACCAAACCTTAGACATCTCAGAGATAAATACAAAATAAATTTTTGACCTGTGACCATTTTTTTAAAATAAATTCATTATCAATATTTTTTGAGGGAAGGAAAGCATTTTTTACATAAAAAATCTACGTAAAAATGCATAAAGCGTCTACATAAAATAATATCTTATCAATATTTTTGGGGGAAGGAAAGCATTTTTTACATACAAATTCCACATAAAAATACATAAAGCGTCTACATAAAATAATATCTATCTACTGTACTTTTATCTTGAACTCACTGTTACACTTGAATGGGTTGCATTCTTGTTGTGTGTTAATATGCACGTTAACAATGTATTTTATTAACAACTTATTCAGTGAATAAGATTATTCTATATGCAAAGTTGTCCTTGAAGCACTGTCAGTTGTGCAGGTATTGGAAAGAATAAGTCCAGGTATTACATGTGAATTGTACCATATGGCGCTCCATACCAATGTGATTACTGGTACAGTAAGACCCTTTCACAGTCTGACACACTCCTCTCCACAGGGTAGATTCCAAACCAGTTCCCCAAGATCAATTTTTAATTTACTGACAGTTGGACTAATGAAAAACTCAATTACACACTAACTGACTCCAAATGGTCTTATACAGCACTCCATATGGCTTTAACCCTTTTGTAGTCAGGTTTTGCCAAGGGAAATTCTATGACAAGATCCATGGCTTGCTGCTTGGCAATATGTTGTATGTAATAGGATTTCAAGTATGCTATCACTATCAGCAGGTGGAGAATAACATGAGGACCATCTTGCTATTAGTTTTGTCTCTCTACATATTAATGAATTCAAAGGCTACACACTTTTTAATCTTTTACTCTTTGGGTAGTGCCTGTGAGGCTGGAACCAACCATTCATCCATTAATAATGTCCTTCATGAATTATTGATAACCTATCCTGCAGCTTGGACTAAGGTTTACTTAGCATGACTGCAGGAATCTTAGCTTCCGACTTTGTACTGTACCTGTAATAAAGGTTGAGCAGAGCAATGTGGGGAAACTTTCTAATGCCACTAACCAGTATCATATATACTATTCCCTCAACTTACCACCAACCACAGACCATGGGCCCTCACCAGTGCTATGCTGGCCTTCATTTTACACAGAATTTTACTGTACAGTCCCAAAGTGATACATCCCCCTTCACTATAACTACCACACACACACACACACACACACACACGTGTGTGTGCGCAGGCACACACACACATACTCACTCACACTCATGCACACACACACACACACTCTCTTGGCTCTCTGTGGGTCCAAGCCAAGGCCAGGGGCGTGCCATCAGTCACAGGCAGGTTGGAGGTCGGTGTGGCGTGGTGGACAGGTAGGGGTGTCTGGAAGCCAGTCTAGATCACAGTAGGATACCTCAGGTTGCCTCTGGCGGAGTTAGAGCAGCTTTGACTCTTAAGTGGACAGGGGGACATTCTGCTCTCAGATCTCTCTGACCTCTCTTCCTCTAGGGTCCAAACTAAGACCTAAGGCGAGGCCACTTTCAGCCACGATGACCCCAGCCTGTGGAATCACTTACAGTACCTGAACCTGAGGGTGGCAGCAAATGTGGATATCTTTAAAAGACAACTTAAAACACTTTTTTAGCCTGTCTTTTCTCAAGTGTGTGTTTATTTCAACATTTGTGTTGTCTTTTTTGCTGTTTATTATATTATACTTTATTTAATCATTTTCATGTTTTTTGTATTTAAACTAATGTACTTTTTAAAATAACTCTCATTTCTACTTTGTATTTTCAGCACTTGGGTTGCATTTGATGTATGGACTTGTGCTATACAGTACGTATACCTGTACTTAAAGTTTGTTTGTTTGATTGATTGACTGATTAATTGATTGATTGATTGATTGATTGATTGGTTGATTGATTGATTGGTTGATTGATTGATTCATATTTCATCCAGATGGACAGAGGCTGGTGCTGGGGCCCGGGGGGGGGGGGGGTTAATCTTTCTAAACCCATGGCTATAAAAGTTTCAATGACTCCCAAACACCTCAACTCACGCATCACTCTCCAGCCATAATAAAACAGCTGGTCCACTTTGACGAGACTTCATTATGCTTGGTGGAGGAACTCATCTCTAGTAATTCATTAAGACACTGGGTCATACATCACAAGTGTCATTACATTCTAAATCTATTATCCATCATTAACAGCCTTCTGAGGACTGAATAGAGCTCATATCCTCTGCTCTGATTAATTATAACTGATTAATCATAACTGATTCACATTCAGATCTTTACACATGGAACATACAGTGCAGAATCACAGTGAAATGTTGCTGACGGCTCTGAGATACATTATAATCTGATTTTATATCTAAATCAAACTCATGAACATGTATTTATTTCAGGCATCCCAGTGAAATGTTGCTGACGCCTCTGTGATACATTAAAATCTGATTTTATATCTAAATCAAACTCATCAACATGTATTTATTTCAGGCAGACGCTCCCAGTGTAGCACAATCAATGTATTTCTCTACTGTATGTATTAATCTGGACTAGGACAGCTTTTAACGGACATACAATTTTTCCATCTACTTAATAAAGACTTGACATATCCTCTTGGATGTCAGATAACCATGAGGAATGTTGTCCTTGAACAGGCGCAGAGCAGAACAGTGACACCACTTCACAGTGGGGGTGACACCACTCGGTACAGGACGATCCACTGAATTGTGAAAAGGTTAACTGGATTTCAGCACAGAATACATGTATGCAAGGTAAGGTACCATAACAGGTCTCTGCATGCAGAGAAAAACATGCAAGAACAACCTTTTGGTGCACTTCAACCTTTATATTATCAACAGTCTGTGTCCTCTGGGCTTCATTGTCCTTTAGACGATCCTCTCCAGTAAGCTTAGCGCTATCTAAATAAAAGCTGTCCGGGAGTCAGACTTCATCTGAGGGTCCTCAGCAGGAACACAGTGTTAGAAATAGTTCTGTGGGAGATAATGGATCCCATGTTAAACCATGTGTGTGTGTGGGAGAGGGGATAAAAGCATGTGTGTGAAACAGCCTTTGGTAAATGTGTACTAGAGACCAGCTGATGGCAGATAAGAGTGAACCATGCTGAGCTTAAAAGTGGAAATTGCTCTTCTTTATTGAAAATAGTAATAAGCATAATAAGAAGAGTATTAACTGACTGTATCCCAGTAGGTGTGTGTGAATGGATGATCAGCTGGCTCTGCTGTACTGTTTTCAAAATGTTTTTTTTCTTTTAATGTCGATATGGTTACAATGTACTGCAGAAACAGTAAACTGAATATAAACAGAATAGCTTTCTATATTTTTAGCTGAGTTTCAATTATTTTTTTTATTTCTTTTACCTTTTGCATGGCTAGTGAAACAACAAACTGTGTAGAGCAGGGAGGATACTGTGCCTCCTGGGAAGACCTGTTCAAGGCCTACCACATTAATGAAAGTATCTGCTTTACACTGTCAGAAGGGTTCTAGAGGGGTTTTCACTTGTCCCCGTAGGGTAACCCTCAGAAAAAGAAAAACGTAAAAAAATGTGATTACTGCTATGACCATTTATTGAAGAAATGTTTCTAGCTGGAACCTACCGATTTTTGCCCCAAAAAAGGGTTTTCAGACCCCTACAAGGATGACTGAAGAACTGTGTTTTCTCCTATAAGCCAGGGTAAGCCTTGCATACCCAAAATGAATCCCAAGAAAATTTAATTATTGTGCCTTTGTTTCCTTCAGACTGTTTTTGACTTAACTGTGTGATGTATTCTGCCATATCGCGTCATTCTCCTCTGTGATTTAGTGCTCTGTCGCCACCAACATACCTCATAAAAATAAAGAAATCACATATATGGCGTTGGTCTAACTACAGTAGCTCATCGTCCACTAACACTGATCGGACTTCATTAGGCTATTTAGATTCAAACCCTGAAACTCCGAAATCCCACATTTTCAACCCTTATTTTCAACGATGCAGTCAGAGTAACGACACTACGATACAATCAATAAATAGCGCTAAACCAGTGAAGACTAATTCATTTCAACCCGTATTTACCAACCCATGATAGAATTATTTGATTCAAAGCACACACTACCACGACTGCCCAAGTAGCTCAATTGACAGTGTTGCAGACTTGTAATTCAAGGGTCGCCGGTTCGGTTACCCTGCTGTCAGAAGGACATGGAAAGGATTCTACGTCTTCAAGAAGTTAAGACATTGCTATTGTACCTTATTATTACAAGGTAACAACAACGATGGTACAGTCGCCCCTCAGTACTACTAAGTAGGCAACTGGGGGCAAGAAGAAATAACAACAGCAGATGAACAGCAGACGACTGTTTGAAAAATCAAGACATACCCTAAATTTAGTTGCTCTTGCGTGCAGACATGGCTGCAATAAAGACGGCATGGATAGCTCCTAGGGGAGCGCTCTTCATGTTTGCTTTGCCTCTAAAGTCTGGATACTGCTGGCACACACTGGGTCTCTGGGTGGTGCGGCACCTGGCTGGAATATTTGTTTGGATTAGCTACAGCAGAGACAGTAGCCTACATAAAATTGGTTATTTAAAGGGCTATCATTTTACCAACTGATCGAACTTCATTCATTATTTAGATTCAAGCCTGTTAACTCAGAAATCGCACATTTTCAAGCCCTATTTTCAACGTTGCAGAGTAACGACACTACGATATACAATCAATAAATAGCGCTAAACCATATTGCCTGTGTAAAAATGTGGCTATCGGAAAACATAAATTATGAATCATTCATTTGATCTGGCTCCGACACAGCGCATCTAAAGTAGGCTAGGCCAACCTCATGCAGGAGAGAGAGGCCTAGAGCCTACCAAATACCGGCCTAGAAAGGATGAAATCCGAAAAAGTCTGAAAAAGATGTTAAAGGACAATGCTCGTTTTTGACAACCTGGACCTTATTTACGGCATATTATAAGACGTTTGACTCACCGAGATAACTTTGGTGTAATTCGGAGGTCTGTAGAAGAAATTTAAAATCCAGCGCGAGCCTAGTATATCCATGTAATGGCGGCGGACGGGGGACTGAGAATGCAGCTTCTAAAAAATCTATTTTCTGCCGTGAAACGGTTGTTTTCATCAATCTGTCTTCATGAATCGCTAGTTGTGCTTACATAGAGCGAGGACTTGTTGTGGTTTTTCACATGCCTCTGTAATATGATCTTTAGAAACGTCTTTAGAAACGAAATAGCTTCCCCACTTGCTCCAGCATGCATGCGCACAGCGCGCAGACTGGCTATTCTCCCTTGCGTCTGTAGGCTACACTCGCGGCTCACATTCTCTACTCTACAATCGGCGTGTTGGTGCCTGGAATATTGTGTGCAATATGCCTGAATATTTATCAGATTTTGAGGATATAGAAGATGACTTAGAATATGATGGACGCCGATCATAGCGTAGAGAATGTGAGCCGTGAGTGTAGCCTACAGACGGAGAATAGCCAGTTTGGGCGCTTTCATATTGCCGTGCTTAGCCAGGTGCAGCAAAATCAACCTGGAAAATCTCCACAATGAGCCGCGGGAAGTGGAGCCACGTTGAATAGCGGGAGTGCAAACGTGCTTTTGAACCCCCACTTCCTGCGGCTCATTGTGGAGATTTTCCAGGTTGATGTTGCCTTGCATAGGTTTACTGACAGAGGTTTACTGGATTGAGGTTAGCTAGCTAATTTGAAAGCCCACCACCAAAAAATGTGCGCACGCTGGTACAAGGTACAAGGACCCACCAGATGCCACTGGAAGAACCTACTAGTAACATGGTTCTTGTTAGCACATTTTTTCTGAGAGTCTAGGTGAGGGAGAGTGAAGGGAGTGTTTTAACACCCACTAATGTGAAATTGAGTTGTTAACTCTGTAGCTCTGATCTAAGATCAGTGGTGTGTTTCCTCCTCCAGGGATTTAAACTGTGATTTATGCAACATTAACTGACGGTGAACCAGTACTTTGGAACAACCAGCCCAGCTCAGCCCAGAGTTGTAGTATGAACAGGAGCTGATGTTTGGATCCTTGGTTCCACCCATCAGCAGTAATCAGCGTTGCACTCTGGGAAGCGTGTGCTGACAGTCCTGACAGCGGAGAGTCTGATGGGGGTCTTTGGTCTGAAACGTGCAATCCTGTCCATCAAATGTCAGTCTTAAATCTCATACTGACAAATGTCTCCTGTTTGTGGCTTAGATCAACTCAATCAGTGAATCAATAACAGTCAGCTGTACTGGACCACGGCCTGATTTCTCCAACTAAACAACATAGCTTTAGCCAGCATACACTAACAATTTAACACAATGGCAGTTGGTATGTCATTAGAACAAATACTATCAAGGAAAGCACAGCAACTTATAGGGGCGCATTCCCCAACAACATGAGAATGACATTGATTTAAATATATGTTATGATTTAAATATCCCCAATCCCACTCACAGAGAAAAGAACTCTGTAGGCTACTCAGCCATTAGATGATCATCTTACGGGCCTTGCGCTCAGTAAAGTCATTAACAATACTGCTCAAGTTCAGATTCCTGGTTCGGCTGTTCTCTATTGACAGTATAGCCAATCCACTGAGTCTTTCTTGTCCCATGCTGCTCCTTAAATACGTTTTTATCAACTTGAGCTTGGAGAATGAGCGTTCCGCGCTTGCAACAGTAAAGGGTATGGTGAGGTACATTACACATTACATTATACATAGCTGTCATTCGTGGCGGTAACCGTAAAAAAGCGATTTGGGCAATTTTGCCGTACACTCCTCTTGTGTTTTCTTATCCTTTCTTTTTTTGCGAGCCACTTTTATATTTAGGTTTACTAAACATTTTATCTTCAGACTAGCTAGTTACCGCGGACAGAAAATTTTACGTTGACGTTGATTGACGTTGGTCATCCACGCAAGGAGCGTTTGACAATGATCAAGGTCATTGGACAGACAAATCAATTGCTTGGTTACTTTGAAGAGGGCCCGCCACACCGTTCTGTTAACACATCCATGGCAGGATGCGATCCATAGGGCCCACCTAAAATAAAAAGGTGGAAAAATCCATTCCTATATTTTTGTTTTTTTGCCTTCTACATGCTGATGAAAGTCTCTTGTCATTTCACTGTGTTCATCATTCTCATATACTGTATGAGCCTCTCTCTCTCTGCCTGACTGAACTTTATTTTCAACAGTGCGTTATCTTGAAGAAATAGTTGGGGCCAAACAACACAGAAGATAATAATAGCAATAATAAATCATTTTATTTGTAAAGCACTTTTCATTGTGAAACAATCTCAAAGTGCTAAGTAGATAGGCTACAGGTAAATACAAACCCACACACAAACTCACGAAGACAGACATGGTACGATAGACAGAAAAACAGCAGGTATTTGCTGAAGTCTTATGAGCTGCCTAGGACACCAAGCCACTAAACAAACGCAGAGTTATGGCCTTGCTTGTAATCGGATCAATGTCGGAAGTGAACACATGCATCTCAATTCTGGATCAACAAGCTCAAATGTATGTCTGAAAGAGATGCAATTTATCCCAGTATCTCATGCAGACTACAGCATTAATTCATATCTACTTTGCTGAAAGCGGGCAGTAAATAATAATTTGGGTTCATGCAAGTGACGGGTCAATGGTAGAAGCATAATGTCTGAGGAATACACAGTGTTTGAGTCCTTAGTCTTTTCTCTGTCTGAAATCATAACCTGATATTTATGAAACAGATGTGTGTGTGTGTGTGTGTGTGTGTGTGTGTGTGTGCGTGTGAGGGACTTAACATTTCTTTTTCATTTTATGTACAGCTCTGAAGTATTTCGCAACCAAACAGAAATATGACGGCATTAGAAAAAAAGCTAACAAACTGAATTCTTGGGAAAAAGCCTGAAAGCCTTGAACAAGACATCAGTCCAGTGACATACTGTAGTATGCATAAACAAACATGCAGTGATTCATCCCCCTCTCCCACTCCCCTCTCCTGCTACGAAGATGAAACATTAAAACGTGCATAAAGACGTGTGAATCCATACAACACGACTACATGCACCCACAGTGTCGACATTTGAGAACCGATCACCTCATCCATTCCTAGACAGTAAATGTGTGTTTAGAGTGTAATCATTCACAGCAGGCACTTATGCCGCACGCTTTCACTTTCTCATTCATTTCAAGTATTGGCTTTTGACCATTACCTCACATGAGGGATGTGGAATAGAGGTGAACCACGCAGGGAGACTGTGATAGATTTACAGTCCCCTCCCAGGCTTATCAGGAATAACCCAGAGGACCTCCCGGCCACAGCTTCTCAGATAGACTCACGGTAAAGGACGAGACAGCTGTCATCCACTCATTAGTCCACAGTATCATAGCAACTGAGAACAGACACTCTTTAAATCAGTGATTGATTCATCCTCTTCCACACTTCAGATGTCCATGGAGTGCACTGCACAGTAATGAAATGACAGGTTTCTATAGGAGGCTAGTGGGGGAGGAAGACTGTGAAGTGGGATGAAGGTCAGGATGGATACGCCATATGCCATTTGAAGTGGTACCTTCAACCTCATGAGCTAATTGATTGTGTGGCACCCGTTGCCTGATCTTCCTCTGCTCCCAGCTCCCTGCTGCAAACTGGCTGCCGTGCCCGAGCATGTGGGCTACAGATGGGCTGGTCTGCCCCCCCCCCCCCCCCCCCCCCCCCCACCACGCAGAAAGACAGAAAGCAATACCCACAAGTGTCTCAGTAGAGAGATGCCTAGAGAGATGCCCACTTTTTGATCAAACATGCTGACCATATGGGCTCTGATCTAAGAGGAACACAGCTAGCCGTGAGGCGAGGTCAGGTTGGCATGCGTGCACTGCAGTATGATGTCAGAGGCTTCTCTGCTGTAGCGCTGGAGGGCAACCGCCTGTGTGAAACATGTCCACCCTCGGTGGGATCAACATGCCCGCAGCGCTTTTAATCTATCAAAGTCACACACACACACACACACACACACACACACACACACACACACACACACACACTCTTTTTTTCCTCTCCAATCCCCCCCCCCATTTGTTTTCTAAAGCACCATCTATGTTCCCTCCCCCTTTCTCTATTCCTTCACTCACTCCCTTTTTTCTCTCTCTCTTCCTCCCTCCCTCCATCTCTCCTGCCTTAGTTTCCCCTATCAGCTTAATTGTCTCCTGGCACCTGTCCACTGGTGTCCCAGACCCCTTCTCCATGATGAAAAATCCAGGTCTCACAGTAGCCAGGACGATGTCCAGATTAACATAGTAACCAGGAGGATGTCCATATTAACACAGTAACCAGGAGGATGTCCATATTAACACAGTAACCAGGAGGATGTCCATATTAACACAGTAACCAGGAGGATGTCCATATTAACACAGTAACCAGGAGAATGTCTCACAGTATAATAAAGGAAACAGAAGCACCTGCACACTGTCCGCAATTCAACAAGGTCACTGACCGAAACGTTGTGTATACCACTAAACAGATTCCATTGAGCAAGTGAAGACAGTGTGCGGGTGCTTCTGTTTCCTTTATTATACCTACTCTGCCTACGCACCTGTCACTTGATCCTGGTGTGCAAGAGACTCTTTTATCTACTGGTCTCACAGTAACCAGGAGGATGTCCAGGTCTCATGGTAACCAGGCGGCTGTCCACTCACACAGTAACCAGGACGATGTTCAGGTCTCACATGGTAACCTGAGGCCTACTACAGCACAAACCAAGTTGCACATACCCAGGATCATTTGTCGTTAACTGGCTTCACCAAGCCTCACCACTAGGGCTGGGTATCGATTCGAATTTCAAGAATCGATTCGATTCACAAGGTTCAGAATCGATTATCACGATTCAATTCGATTCGATTCAATATCGATTCGGTTAGTGTTACTAAAACCTGTTATTTATTTATTTTAGCTGTAACCTTAATTACATGACTGCCAAGTTATGCAACAGATCAATACTACGGCTAGGTATCGATACTGATTTCCAAAAATGAATGAATGAATCATTGAATGAATTAATGAATTATTCATTCCTTAATTTATTCATTCCTTAAATAAAAGATCGATTTTGGGATTCATTAATCCATTCTGAATCATTTGATTTCATTTGATATGAAGAATTAAAAACTATAATCCAGGCTAAAAGCAACACCGTTGCTGCTGACAAAGGCCAGAAATACAGTTAGCAAAAAAATGAAAGACTTTGTGAATGTGTAAGTTAATAGGCTTATCAATATCACTTCCCCCTCATTTAAGGCACAAGTAGATCTGGCTATAATTACAATTGTGTATTCCATTAAATTAATGTGTTGCTTAAATGTATTCTTATGGCTTGTAAGAAATGTTAGCCTTCTTTCAGCTGCAACCCCAGCCGTGTTGAACAGTCTTGGGAGCAAATAAAGAACAAATATGCATCATGCATAACTATGCATAATTCAAACTGGTACGTTGGCTTACATCTCTTATAAGGTCAACAGGTACAAGGTTTTAGTGCTTTAATGAGTCTCTGTTTGAGGATGATGTCAGTATACAAAGGCATGTAGCACAATCATAGTAGAAAACATGTGCAGGTAGCACTCATCAACTTAAAAACTAATTTAATAAAAACGGGACAGGGACAGTGCCTCAATTTCACCTGTTTATTTGGCTATCCAAACAATTCCAGTCTCTGTTTTTGGGAAGGCACGTCCAACTCCTCCTCTGCCTATAAAACAATGAAATGGCTTTGAAATTGCTTGCAGCCAACAGGGGAAAAGAATGAATCAAAAGAATACAAGCATGCATACACAATTTTGACACGTTGCAATGGCAACATATGGCTCAAGCTGCTGACAAAGATAAGCCATTCCTTCCGCTGAGAACCTGCTCCTTTCATATAGATGCTTGTCAGGGAAAGCCAAGGGGTTTTGTCCATCTGTAAAAAGTCTTGCCTTTCTCAGAGACCCTCTCACTATTTGCGCACCAAGGCCCACACGATGTTGAACGCTGAAGCCATTTTCCAAGAGAATTGATTGGTCAGCTGGTGGTGCTTCATACGTTTTGATTTGTTACCTCGAACATAACCTGCTCCGGAGCAGGTTAGCTCTTCAGTATAAGTTACCAAGTTTTATTCCTGTATTCTATTTGTCCTGCTTTTTGCTTTTTGTTTTAATGCTTTTAATTTGTCCTGCCTTTTGTTTTAAATGTCTATAATGTCTTGCTTTTTGTTTTAATGCTTTTAATGTCTCATGTAAAGCACCTTGAATTGCCCTGTGGCTGAAATGTGCTATATAAATAAACTTGCCTTGCCTTGCCTTACCATGGCGATGTATCCCAGTAAAGAGTGAACCATCATCATGACACTGGCAACCCTGGGTTAAAATCAAAGTTACCTCGCTAACCCCGAAATCCTGCTTCATAGTAGGGGCCTCATGACATGATATATTTCCTCAAAACTGCAGCAGAACCACACTGAGGGAGAGAGGAGATAGGGATATTTCATCTGAAGACCACAACTCCAGAGGCGAACGTCCAGGTTGATATGGTAGCCGGGAGGATGTGGAGGTCTCTCAGTAACCAGGCTCCCATCGGCCCCAGCATGAGCGAGTGTCCCCCAGCCGCCTCCCTCTGACTCTCCTCTGGGTTAAGATTCATACCCCAGTTATGACAGGAGACGGGGGGTTGGATAGCTCCACTCCTCTGGCGGAGGCTGGGAGTAAATAGTGTGCCTTTCTAAAGATGGTTCTCATGTGTCACAGTGACAACGGAGACAGTTTCCTCTCCTGCTGCCCATTGGTTTTACCTGAGTGGGAAACAGCGCAGGCAGGAGAGCGGGGGAGGGGTTTGAGGGAGAAGGGGGGTGGGGGGCAGAAGGCATCTTGGCACATCAACATTATGGTCATGCCTACAGCCTGTGTGATATACAACACAACAGCATAGAGGGAACTGTGGTAGAATATCCATATCCTTAAACTGCCGACATCCTGGAACTATGACTAACTACAGTAACTATGACATGATTAGAAACTTTCAGCGCTGGCTCTGCTCGTTAAGGTCGTGTTGTGCATTTCTGAGCCAAGCTGTGACAGTAATGAGCCGCCTGGTCCCTTGCTGCTACGCAGGTGCTGGATAAACCTCTGGGTTGCTCCGCATGTCACCATAATGTCATCTGCTACACAGCGTTGCATTCATGAACTGACTGGGATATTCAGTGATTCATCAATCGTAATCAGCTTCCAATAAATTACTTTCCACCTTTGCCAGCAAGCTGTTATTGATGCTGGCAAACTGGATATGAGAGCCGTCCTCATCAAGTGCTCATGATGTTCCACCCGCATGCTACCACAGTGGCTCTGGAGAGCCTACAGTATGACCTTCAGCGTGGATTAACTGAGAAACATTATTGATGGTTGTGGCAAAGCGATACCACTAAATAAGAGATTAAATGTGACATGTACTCTAGCTGCAAGGCATGTACTCTAGCTATGATTCTATTAATATTGAAGCTTTTCTATTAATATTAAAGCATGTGAATTACCATTACCACGGATACAAGCGGCCGAAATGAGTTTTCTCCGGAGGGTGGCTGGGGTCTCCCTGAGAGATCGGGTGAGAAGTTCAGTCATCCGGGAGAGACTCGGAGTAGAGCCGCTGCTCCTTTGCGTCGAAAGGAGCCAGTTGAGGTGGTTCGGGCATCTAGTGAGGATGCCTCCTGGGCGCCTCCCTAGGGAGGTGTTCCAGGCGTGTCCGGCTGGGAGGAGGCCGCGGGGTAGACCCAGGACTAGGTGGCGGGACTACATCTCCGCACTGGCCTGTGAGCGGCTAAAGATTCCACAGGCAGAGCTGGTTGATGCTGCTAGGGAAAGGGATGTCTGGGGCCCCCTGCTGGAGCTGCTGCCTCCGCGACCCGACCCTGGATAAGCGGATGAAGATGATGATGATGATGATGATGATGAATTACCATCTTATAGTGTAATATGTGCATACAACATTTGACAGCTTGCATCAGTACTTCAAACCTCCACCTGTATTCATTGAAAGGTTCCATTGCTAGAATACAAGATCACAAGATTAACGAAACAAGCATGAATCATGAGTCATTGTGAGTTACTTTAGCTAGCAAACATTTATGAATACACTTCTTCAGATGGGATCCCTGGTTATCACTGCCACTACTGACAGGCATGTGACAGAGCATCCGACTGGAGGGAAGACACCCACGTGGCGGTGTACCTTTCACTGGAGGAGAACGAGAAATATCAGCCTCCAGCTCTCGCTTCAGACACACTTTGATCTGGAAACAGCCAATCCTGTCACCTCCTCACTATGGAGACACCGAGGCGCAGGGAGACCAACAGCTCAGGTTACTGTAAAAGAAAAAAGACTAAAATAAAACCAAATAGAACTTTCCTGAGAGGGATATATACTGTACAAGGCTAGATGCGTTGGCATTCTTTCACTGCACGACACCCAGCCAGAATCCCAGACATACACAATACTTCACATTACATTGTGAATCATAAGTGAACTTGCAGTAGCTTCACGATGTGCATGAATGCTGCCTGTGTTTACTGTAGGTTTATATTTATCTGCACCATAAAAGCAAGAACAATAAAAGACAACACAAAACTGAAAAAAAGAAGAGAGGTCTGAAACCCAAGTGGGCTTATAAAAATACCTCAACGAATAGAATACAACGATGTATACCATAGAAACAACAAGAAAAATATATATATATATTTGAGTGTGAATGTATGTCTGTGTGTGTGTGTGCGTGCATGCGTGTGTGTGTGTGTAAGCACGTGGTTAAATGGAGGAGGCTAACGGGTGGCTTGATTACATCAATGCCAAAGTGATTCTGGCTCTGAGGCTGATGGTGAAGTCAATGTACAGTAGAGAGGACTGCCTATACATAACATGGGAGCAGAAGGCCAGTATAATTTGTCAACCACAAGCTGTAGGCCAGTAAAGAAGATGGAGGCTGCCTTATTCAGCATAAGCAGACATATGTTCATCCCTATACTGACTTAACAGACACATTCAGTCCTTCCATTTGCTGACCGAACCTAAAGGGGTTTCATCGTCTTCAAGCAAGTGTCTGTAGGCCAACAAACCAATTTGAGGATACATGATTTAATCTGGTTGCTTTAGTCTCACAGCATGATTGTATAAAGTCAATAGTACTGGGCCTTCTAGATTAGTCCGCTGTGGCCTATAAATTGAGGACAACATTAGTAATGTATGGCGGACATCTGCAGGGCAACAGCATACGCACACATCAAGTTTCTGTTGGACAGAAAAGCAATTTATGCTGGTGACTCCTACATAGAAACACAGAAACACACACGTACATACGCACACACACACACACACACACACACACACAAACACATTCTGGTCTAGTGACAAATTGCTGGGAGGGGGGTTGGAGGAAAACAGACTGCCAACACAAGCCTGTTAAAATCAATAACTAGCTGGAGGGCATTTGCGAACCGAACAGAATGTTGCGTTCAGGGAAGCTGCCATCTTCTCACTGCTCTTACTTTCACTCCCCAAAAAGGCTGTGACACTCCACACGCAAATGGAATTTGAAGTGATGTAGTCTGAAGATGTAGTCTTGGAGCCATGGTGCTGTGTTTTTCTCTGCTGATTCTTGTAGCTTGGGAGTACAGGAGGTACTGATCAGTACTGATCAACGTTCCAGACCAGATTTCTCCTCTGACTGTTGGGAGGGGTGAATTGGGAATAAATCAGCCAAAAAATCCTGTCGTGTGAGACTAGCATTAGGGTTATTTCGTTTCAGTATAGGGTCACACATTTATTCTGTTGAAAAGCTGCTATGCATATCTACTAATTTTATGAGATGCAGACATGTACTGCATGAGGCGGACAATCAGATGAACGTAATTGACTAGTGAGTATATTAAAGGTATAATATGTAATATGTGGATTAAACTAAAAAAAAGAATACATCCATAGGGCTCTTGAAGGCTGCAGAGTAAAAGTATTGCTTTTCCATAAAAAATGATATTTTGTCTGAAATTATTACATTAAGAAATTTTGACACTCAGTTGATATCATACCAGCCAATAGAATTACAGCATTGGTATTGCACGCTGGGTTGCCAGGTACTATTCTAGCTTCACCACTGTGAGATTAGCAGTAGCCAGCTAACGTTATACTTCCATGAATTAGCAGCATTATAGATGTTGGTTAGTGTGTGTGCGACTATAAAACAGCAGCTTTTCCGGCAGCTTTTACAGCAGTTTTGTCGTCCTGCTTCTCCGCCTGAGCCCCTGGCGAACTGTGCGATACGAATGTCAAAAGCTCAGTGACCGAAGAAGGAGCAAAAGTCTGATAAATATCGGGCCAGCCTTTGCTTGTTGGACGGAGTTTATGGAGTTTCATGGGATAAAGTCGCATGGTGACATGGCTACTTTTCTACTAGACTGGTAAGCTAGCTAACTAGCTATCGTTATCTTTCTTGGAATCTGCATAGCCAGACCTAACGTTATCTCAACAATACAGCATCGAATGTAACTCTGCACTCTGAAATACTTGATTGTGATTACTGATTAGTGTAATGCTATGTTCCTCTCGGAGTGAAGATCTTATCACAGTATGACTGAAACAGTGCATTCTCTGGCATTTTGGCAACCAATACGTTGTGTTGTTGCAGTTCTTATCTTTAGACACTAGATGGGGGAAATAATCCACATATTACATATTATACCTTTAATTTTGGTTTTATTTTTAATCAGTGACACAGCCTACATTTTTATTTTGGAATCTTTAGGCAGGCCTACATTTCTGCATTGAAATCATGGACAGGGGCTCACTCCCTATCGTTGTGGGCATTCTTAGTAAGCTCGTTCATGAGACACAATGTCATCCATAGCAGCGACATCAACCCCGCCCTTACTCTTAGCTTACAAATTCTCAGAATTCCATTATAGGTTTGTCTTAGCAGCTATGTGAATAGGTTTTAAGAGGGGACTCTTAGCTAAAAACCTTTAGAGCGATTCAAGAGTACTCCTAGTGGTAAGATAAAGTGCTTTGTTGAATACCAGTCCAGGTTCATAACAGCCTTTGACTCCCGGACTAAGAGTCCTGCTAAAGGGGACTCCTGAAAAGCTGCTTTTTTTCTTGTGCAGTCGTGCTACTGTGTCATTGTTACGGCCCCTTGCCTTTGATGTAGGCCTATTGTTTATTCCTATACCTGTGTAGGCCTATAGTTAATGTATGTTTGTTTTGTCTCCCTCTCCTGGTTTGTTTTACTCATGTTTTTCTCTTGTACCTCAGGTTTGCCCAGCTGACAGTCATTTGTGTCATCATGTTGTCTGCCAGCTGAGCTTCATCAGTCATCATGTCTCCACCCTATATAAGCCTCAGTTTCCCTCACCCCAGCAGAAGTGGCAGATCTCTGGTTTCGACCAGCTGCTGTTCAGGTGCGGCCAAAACAGCCTGGAGCTCAACATTCTCAAGACAGTGGAGATGATTGTCTCCAGTGTCCACTGTCGACTCCTTCCGCTTCCTGGGCACCACCATCTCCTGGGACCTCAAATGGGAACTCAACACCAGCTCCCTCGTGAAGATGGCATAGCAAAGGATGTACTTCCTGAGGCAGCTGACGAAATTCAGACTACAAAAGGAAATTATGGTACTCTTTTACACCTTCATCATCGAATCCATCCTCACCTCCTCCATCACCATCTGGTACTCCAGCGCTACAGCCATGGACAGGGCCAAACTGCAGCGCGTCATCCGATCTGCCGAGAAGGTGACCGGCTGCCACCTGCCCTCCCTCTTGGTCCTGCATATTTCCAGGACCATGAATGGGCCAAGAAGATTGTGGCTGACCCCTCCCACCCCAGCCACAATCTCGTCTTCGTGTTACTCCCCTCAGGCAGGAGGCTGCGGTCCATCAGATCTGCACGCCACAGAGGCAGCTTCTTCCCCACGGCCATCAGCCTCTTCAACAAGGCTTGTGTCCTCCTCCTTGACTTGACCTTGACTCCCCATCACCCCCCCCTCCCCGCCCCCACCCCACCACAGACTCCACCACCGTTGAAAGACACTGTCGATAGACACTTGCACATGACCTGAATGTATGTACTGTATAGGACGCACCGCACTCACACATCACGCTGCACACACATATACACATACACACACTCACTTACACATTACACTCATGCATGTACATGCATACTTACTGTACATACACTGACTGCACTACTTTTTGTATATTGCTATTATTATTATTATTATTATTTTTATTATTGCACTCTTATTTTGTATTCGCCCTTTGAACTGTCCTGTTTTGTCCCTGCACCCTGTCCAGTGTTGTCTCAATGTTATGCACCACAACCGAAAGCAAGTTCCTAGTATGTTGTAAAACTGCATGGCAATAAAGTGATTCTGATCACCTGATTATGGAGAGGGAGACAGAGGGCATGGTCACAAAGAAATACCTTCCAAGTTGAAGAACCTGATTTTGTGGATTTTTTGCTAACAATCTCCTCTTGTCTCTAGATATTCTAGCTAGCTTTTTTGTTGGATGAACCCTTTTGTTGAATAAATGCGTGTGCTTTAAACAGCCTCTTCTCTAAATTATATGTGATTGAACTTCATCCCGATTCCCCTGTGGTTGCCACAGTATTGTGGGACTAAAACATCCTTTAGGTAGCAGCACTGGCTGATATGC
Source organism: Borostomias antarcticus (assembly GCF_949987555.1). Taxonomy (NCBI): domain Eukaryota; kingdom Metazoa; phylum Chordata; class Actinopteri; order Stomiiformes; family Stomiidae; genus Borostomias; species Borostomias antarcticus. The sequence goes on from NC_140258.1 coordinate 5,948,958, forward strand.
CAATTTATCTATTCTAGGATCAGGTCCTCTTGGTTTAGCAGTAGAGATGGAGGCGTGACTGATATTTGCAAGATAGATCAAGGACAGGGTTATCTGTTCTAATTTACTGTATTTCCTCTTCTGCCGTGTGTCGGGAGGGTCTGTGAATGTGCAGCTGTTACCCCATCCACTGCTGTTGCATTCACCTACCTGATGGCTCTGGATACTCCCCCAGAGTGTCAGGTCTGGTCTGCTGGCGTTCCTTTCGGATCAAGATGATTTCTCATGCATCACGTGAGGATTTCGGAACACAACCCAGACACGCTATTCTCTGATGTCCTCTGTTTGATACAGCTTGAGAACACATGCAGACACTCATGCATGCTCACACACAGACAGACAGACAGACACGCACGCACACTCACAGACAGACAGACACACAGACAGACAGACACGCACGCACACTCACAGACAGACAGACAGACACACAGACAGACGCAGACAGGCACAGAGATCCAAACTCTTTGGTAGTAAACATATAATTAGAACAACCTGTCAAACATTCAGTGAGTCTGTCGAAACTAGGAAGCAATCATCATAGACTTCTATTCTTAGAGGACAGCATAATTATCAGGTTCACAGAATGCATTGGTTTTTCATAGGGTGCCAGACAGAGCACATAGTGTGTGACAGTTGATCATTAAAGACATACTGTTTGTGGCATGTGGCCACACATATTCGTGTTTCATTATACAACGGCTAGTTCTGGTTCTTGATTCTGATTGGCTGGAAGCCGTGTTAAAATACTTACAGTACTGTGTGTTACTGTAACACACACCTGGGACCGCATATCCTTCCATTTTCAGCATTAATGCGCCTCCCATTTGATCCAATGCATTGTAGGCCTATCATTGTGTTTTTTCAAAACAACTGAACATTCCATCCAATGCATCTGTTGCTTGGCAACCCTTTTGTTAGGGGAACTATTTTGCTCGGCGGAATTCAGGGAATGATGCTTTATAGAAGCTAGCCAAACTTGTAATATTCCCACTATTTCTTTCTTACTTATTATTATAATTCCGGTTCTGCCCACTATTTTGGCCCTTATCTACTTCTTCATACTTTGTGCTAGAAACTTCATTCAAACTTGTGTTCATCGTCTTTCGGTGTTTGAAATCAAGAGTTTAACATGTTTTTGAATGATTTTTCAAGATGCCCATCCACATCCATTGTATGACCAAAACGGTGGAAGAGCAATTATCAACTTTCTCGAAAATGCTAGTTTTGTCAACGTGTTGATCTGAACCATTGTATATGATCATAAGTAACCTTAAAACAGGGCTACACATGCATTTTCCCTTTACTACTCCTTAAAGGTATACTTGGCGGCCATCTCTGCCCATCAAGCAGGCTTTGGTTCCTCCACCCTAGGCGAGGACCCGTTGGTGCGCTGATTCATGAAGGGCGCGTTTTGCTCGCGTCCTGTATCTAAGCCTGTGACTCCGTCCTGGGACCTCTCCACTGTGTTAGTTGCGCTCTCCGCTCAGCCCTTCGAGCCGCTGGAGAGCGCTGACATAAAGGTTTTATCTCTTAAAACAGCGCTGTTGTTAGCTCTGTCCTCAGCTAAACGCGTGAGTGAGCTGCACGCATCTGTCAGCCCGATGTGCATCGATTTTGGTGCTGGCTTATCAAGGATTAACCTGCGTCTTAATCCTGCGTTCATGCCCAAAGTCATGTCCGCTCCCAACAGTATGACTGTGGAGCTACAAGCTTTTCACCCTCCTCCTTTCTCCTCGCCTGAGGACCGGAGGCTCAATTGCCTATGTCCTGTACGAGCGTTACGCACGTACGTGGATAGAACCAGTGCAATTAGACAGAGCTCCCAGCTCTTGTCTTGTGGGCTCCTCCTCGGGTGGAAGCTTATTTCTAGCCAGAAGCTATCGCACTGGATTTCTATGGCTTATGGGTGTAAAGACATACATCCCTCGGCTGGCCTCAGGGCGCATTCTACTCGGGGGATGGCTGCCTCTTGGTTACTGTTCAAGGGTTTGTCAGTACAAGAAATCTGCGCAGCGGTGAGTTGGTCTACTCCCCACACGTTTACCAGATTTTACCGACTGGATGTGACTGCGCCATCTGTGGCTCATGCGGTGTTACAGTACTATAGGTGTCGGCTCTTAGGTGGGCAGCTGTTGGTCCCCAGCCACTCCGCTCTCCAAACTCAGTTTTTAACTTCTCTGCAATACGGGAGTGGTCTATATCCATCGCATAGGTGAAAGATGAACGAATTTTTGAAAGAGAACTTTAGGTTACTTGCGTAACCCTGGTTCTCTGATAGTATGAGTGAAATGTTTTACCAATTTACCCGAATTGCATACACATTATGCACAGGCTCAGAAAGTTTGATCAAGAATGACGTTGGCACGGTGACACCAGATATATATATCCTTGGAAGCAGGACCCCTGTCACACGTTGCCAGTCTGTCCAGGACAGACGTTGTATAAAAGCTTCCGTCGTAGGGTCGCGCGAGCGCATCATCTAGGTAAAACATTTCACTCATGTTATCAGAGAACCGGGGTTACACAAGTAACCTAAAGTTTTTCCCACTGCCAAGTACATTTTGCTTTGTACATAAAAAAATATGTTTGTTGTCTCAGTAAAAGTATAGTATATTCTACTCAGGAGGCCATCTACTTTCTAAATCTACAGAGTTCAGAGCTTGAGGTCGTAGCTCTTTTGATGACCCTGTAGTATGTAGACATGTACTATGCATACATATGTAATATGCATTGAGCAGATCTGCTATGGCGCGGTAAAACTATATGGACAGCAGAGGCAGGCATAGATCAAATGAATATGAAATATTTTCATAACTATTTTAATCACTGATATTTTAATTCACTACTTACTTTCGAAAATGCTTATATTTTTCAAATAAATGCTTACATTTTAGACCAAACAAAAAATATGATGGGCATATATGCCAGCTCTATAGATACATACTAAACTAGAAAACCCCACTCTACTTACACATTCAACAACTGTACATGCTGACAATATGCATCATTGGTGGGGGACGACAGGGTCACTGTGCACTTGTTTACATAGAGCTAACATTTATAAAGATTAATTGAGATTAATGTCATTTTAAGGGTAAAAACATTCCTGTGCAGACTCGATAAACGCAATTGATGTTCAGTGTTGTAATGATTATGAGATTGTATTTTTTCTTATTTTAGTCCACTAAAGGCCAGATATATCATTAGTGTTAACTTCACTATCAGTGACGTATGCTGTGCAGCACTGAATTAATTTGCACAACAGCCTGCTTTAGGTTTAACACTCGCTCAACTCACCAATTAGCATTTTATATCCGCCAGGCCAATTTACCAAGTTCTTTCCTTTTTGATCACATCCTGAAAATGCTTGCATCTCCATGGCAACTGCCACATGTCGTGACTTGTCAAATAAGTCTGTGAATAATTGCAAATCTTGTGACATTCTGAGGCCATTCTTAGACATCTGCATTACCTCACACAGCATGGTAACCGGCTGCTGCCGCCCCTGATGCTGTTACCGAGTCTGCTGTGGTCGACCTCGTCAACATTAAAGATGAATTGCGGTCTCTGGATCGTGCGATCATTCGGTTGCTGGAACGCCAGTCGGCTTCATCCTCCTCCTGATGTCCTGGCTGGTCCACCTGCCACTGCCCCTGCTCTCATCTCTGCGCCCGTCACCACCCCCCTCCCCCCGACCGACCCCTCTACCACTACCCTGGTCCTCGGCAGCTCTATGGTGCGGGGTATCTCCCTCCCAGGGAACTCCAAGACCCTCTGTTTCTCTGGTGCTAGGGTGCTGACCTTGTCCCGGATGCTCCCCCTCATCCTAGAAAAACAGCCTAGCCTGCAGTCTATCGTACTTTACATTGGAACGAACGACGTCATGCACCGCAAGTCTGAAATCCTAAAGTCTAACTACGCTAAACTACTTACTTCTCTGGACTCTGGGCTTAGCGTTACTGTCTCTGGCCCTTTCCCTACCCAACCCACAGGAGAGGTGATGAACGGTGGTCTAGGCTCCGCACTTGTGGCTCCAGAACTTCTGTATTGCCACTGGCTTGGACTTTGTGGACAATTTTGAGCCTTTTAACCTGAAACCCTACCTCCTCAAGAGTAACGGTCTCTATCCAAACAGTTTGGGTACTAAGCTACTATCTGCCAATATTAGAGACTCCCTTGGTCTATGACCCAAGGGCAGTAGCTTTAGTAGTCCTAGTTCTTTAAATAAGCCTAGTGCTAGACCTGTATCCCCCCCCAACCCACCAACTGTTTTCAATATTACAACCAGGATCACCGACAGACGATATCTACACTCCCTGGCCCAGGCTCCTGTCCCAGCTGATTTAGATTCTGCCCCGGCTTGCCTAAGCAATCCAACGGCGTTCATGGATAGGAATGGCCTAGGGCTGATTCACTTAAATATAAGAAGTCTCCTTCAGCAGTACAAACTAGACCATCTGAAAATTCTAGTCTCCCAGGCTGACCCAGATGTCTTGGTACTGTCTGAGTCCTGGTTAAAGAAGTCTGATAGCGACTCCTCTATAGCTCTACAGAAATATAAAGTGTATAGAATTGAGAGTAGGCAGGGGTGGCGGGGTTGCTATTTATGTCAAATCTCACCTGTCTGTTTCTGTCGTGAATGCTATTTCTGTCCCAATGTGTTTTGAGCCGTTTGTACTGAAGGTCGAGCTGGCGTACGAGCTGGAGTACGTCATTATTTGTGATTGGTGTCTACAGACCCCCTAAACCTGATGTCAGCTCTATTGACAGAATTGCGGAACTACTCTCCTTGTATTCGGATTATGAGATAATAGTGTTGGGTGATTTTAATCTGGACTGGCTGGGTGATGCTTCTGGTTACCTGAAGGACGTGAGTGGTAATCTCGGCCTCTCCCAGCTGGTTACAAAATCAACTAGGCCAAATCCTAAAAGCCATGCAAAATCAACCCTCATCGACTTAATCTTTACTAACAAATGTGACAGGATTTCAGCAGTGGTGTTTTTGATCTGGGTATAAGTGATCATTGTCCCATAAACTAGGCCACACACTGTCTTAAGGAGAAATTCCTTCAATGCCGAAGCCTTTTTAAATGACATTGCTCACCGCAGTAGCCTCTGTCTGGTGGAGTCTGAGGATGTGCAGACAAATTCCCCTCTGGGGCAATAAAGGTTTGAATTCAATTCAATGTGCAGGTTGCCCTTGACTCTTTTGTAAAAATGTTTAACTATTTTGTTGACAAACACGCCCCCTTTAAGCAGTCCAGGATCAAAGACAGAGTTGTACCGTGGTTTTCTCACGAGCTTTCCAGCCTGTTTAATGATAGGAACTCTACCTAGTCCCGTGCTAGATCCCCAACACTGGCTTTCTTTTAGACAACTAAGAAATAAATGTCCAACTGCAGTGAGGAAAGCTAAATCAAACTACTTCCTGGATTTAGTCTCACATTCCTATTCAAACCCGGCTAAGTTCTGGGGTGCTGTGAACCTGACTAAAAGCAAATCCCTTAGTTCAGCGCCCTGACATATTAATGATGGTGACTGTATGATATATGACTCAAATGAAATCTTTCTTGCTTTTAACAAGCATTTCACTGAGGCTGGACATTTATTGGATAGGCTACTTATTGTTCCTCCAATAATACCCCCCCCCCCCCCAGAACAGACCTCTCACTTGTGCTTTCAGCCCATTACACCAATAGAAACCATACAAATCTTGCAATCCATAGACCCTAAGGGTTCTATAGGTGAGGATAATTTAGATCCTTTTTTTATAAAACTGGCTGCCCCAGTCATTAGTGAGCCGTTGTCACAATTTTTTTTATCTCTCTATCACTAGGCTACCTTGTTTGGCTACAGTCCTGGAAACGCTGGTAAATACTTAATTGAAATACTTTCTCTCATACTACTCAGTTTTAAGCTCTCAGCAATCTGGGTTCAGATCCAATCACAGTACCATCTCAGCTATCACTCTTGTCACTAATGATATCATCTCAGCACCAGACAAGATGGTTTGGATAGAGGTGCTTGTGACTGGTTCCATGATTATCTGTCATCTAGGCGTATGTGTGAAATCGGGCAACCTTCAATCACATTTTGTATACCTTGCTAAAGGTGTGCCCCAAGGTTCAGTGTTGGGTCTTGTCCTTTTTACCAAATATATTGATGACATTGTGTCTTCACTCACTGGTTGCCATGTTCATCTATATGCTGATGACACTATTGTCTACTGTATTGCAGACTCAGGTTCAGGTGGCCATTGAGAATCTGCAGCTTTCGTTTAATGTGCTTCAAGAAGCTCTCACTAATCTTAAACTAGTGCTTTATTCCATCAAAACTAAGTATATGCTGTTCTCTAGAGCTAGGTCCATTGATTATGATATGATCCATCTATCAATGGCTAATGGCTTGCGTATTGAGAGAGTCACTGAATATAAATATCTTGGTCTATGGCTAGATGACAGACTGTCTTTCAAGTATAATGTAGATAACCTGGCAGCGAAGCTGCGGCAGAAAGTAGGATGTTTGTACAGAAACCGTTTAAGCTTTCCTATGCTCTGTAGGAAGAGAGTTGTTCAGGCAGTGTTTTTATCGGTATTGGACTATGGTGATACATATCTATAGGCATGCCTCTGCTGCAATCCTGAGGTCCCCACTCGGTCTACCACTCCGCCCTTACATTTGTTACTGGTGATAGATATGATACACATCACTGTGTCCTTTATGATAAGGTAGGCTGGTCATCTCTTCATTACGACACAACTATCACTGGTATCTGTTTATTTTCATTGCAATTATTGGTAGACTTCCACCGTATATTTCATCTCTGTTGAACTGGAGCCTTGGCTCTTACCAGACTAGACAAGAGAATGGATTGTTTTTAAGGTTCCACAAGTGCATTCAGAACATGGAAGGTCTGCATTCATTCATGATGCCCCACATACGTGGAACAGCCTACAACTGACTCTGAAGCCTAAGGTACTCCCTTCATTTATTTTGAGTTTAAGTCTCTGGCTCTGGGCCTTTGCACTTCTTCTTGTTATTGTTTTAATTGATTTGATTGATTTTGTATGTATTTTGTTTGTGTCTATTGTGAACTCGTCAACCCTGAAAATGAGGGAAACCTCCGTGCTTTTACGAGTCAAAATAAAGGTTTGAAATGAAATGAAATACTGTACAAAAATATGTGAGTGACATTGGATACTTACTATAAAAATAATTATGATAAAAATTGGAGGGAAATTGCCTCATAAGATGATGCCAAAGGTTTCTTTCAAATTATAGCTTACTAATAACTCAAGTCCTGTGTCCTAGAAGACAGTTTACAAACACACACACACACACAGTAGCACTCTGAGAAAAACAACCAATTATTTTCAATAAATTATTTAATTTTCTGCATCACTGCACACTGCTGTTGTTCCTCCCCCAGTTCTGATGTTGAAGGAGTCCACTGACCTTACATCTCGCGGCGCCTAGAGGAATATGCTGAGACAACGTACTTCCTTCTTACATCCTGGAAAAATGTACTTTGATGTTGTTTATGAATTTGTACCTTGAAAAACAAGTACCTCCAAAAGGTCTTCAGGATCATCATGATAAAGGCATTCACTATATTCATTCAGGTATTTTTCACACCTCGATCTGAGCAGGAAAGTAGCCTGAGAAAATATTTCCAGCAATGATCTGGGAGAAAAAGAGGATAAGCTATGTTTGTGCACATCATGGATGCCAAGCGCCTGTCTGAGATGTTTTTGTCTATTGTGATGATGACATACAGTATCACTCTATCATGGTACTGTAGCTAAGAGATATCACTCTATCATGGTACTGTACTGTAGCTAAGACAGATCACTCTATCATGGTGTTGTAAGACAGATCACTCTATCATGGTACTGTACTGTAATGGGACTGCCTGAGCAGGCTCACCCTAATTGGAAATTGGCAGCATCTGGAACCTTTCATGTGAACTCTGCCAGGGACTCTGCAAAGACATTTGAGCCAGAGCCGGGAGACCGGCACGGGTCAACAGGTGCGCTGCAGTCTGGGTTTTAGACCCACTTGTTTGCTACAGGACTCACACTCATCCTGGGGGGTGGCATATTTGTGACTGGTTGGGGTCAACGGCACAGAAGAGTCAGCCAGACAGAGTGTTTGGGCTGTTAGTTAGCCAGTGGGAGCCGAGGCTTAGGAGCGTTACCCAGCTGCTCACATCCTGTGACGGGAGTGTTTGAGCTGCCGCCTCACTCTCAAAGTCGTTCCTGCGCCGCCGGTGGTCTTCCCCCAGAAAAGGACTCGCTACAGTCCAGCGACCCACATTGGACGGTCGCAGTCAATCGCTCCCACCCCGGGGGTGGAGGTTGGGGCTGGAGCGATGTTTGTCTCTATCTAGTAATATTTATTACATGTAATGTAGCTATTAAAAGTAGAAAAATAGTAGAAAATGGATTTCCGCACACTTAGTGCAGTGCTTCACCTTTCATAGCTGAGCTTTTGGTCTGTTCGACCTTCATCAGAGCATCATCAAGGTTGAATAGACCTGAAGCTCAGCTATTAAAGTTGAAGCACTGCACTATTTTAAGGCCTGGATTAGACTAATGCTTGCCAAAAAAAGCATACAATTTACCGCCATTTGCGCCTAGCAATTATACTACCCCGGTGAAAACTACCCTAGAATCTGGAGGCCTTGGAATACACCCTGAGCTGCGTAAATTGTGTATGTTGACCTAGCCTGGCTTCACCAGACCCAATTCGCAAAAATGCGAAGGGTCTGGAAACTCACAGTTGCTTTCCGATTCCCAAGGGGCGTTACCAATGGGCGTAGATCAAAATGCCTCTGGACGCAATTGGATAGACCTACAACCAATCAGCGAATATGCCTCTACGGCGCTCCTCTGTTCCGTCATCTTATTAAACCCGCCCCATATTAGATAAACAGTTGTGATTGGCACGAACCAATCTCCGTTCGAGTGGATTTAGTTAGAACGATTGGATATCCAGACTGATCTGCAGAGTGAAATAGAATGTGATGCCAGGCTAATGTTGACCAATAAGCTTGAACCATTGTGTCTCTGGGCTGTTTATAGCCTATGCCTCATCCTCACTGTGTAGCCTGTAGTTTACAGGGAGTACCCTAACCTGACTGCATTACTGCCTTGAACTTGTGTAACCCATGTTAAAGGCTTGTCCAAGGCAGGATTCAAACCCACAAACTCCCGATTGCGAGGCGGACTCGCTAACAGTTTCACCAATAAGGGCGTCCCTTTTAGAGGGACTGTTAGTGCTCCTTTGAGAAGTGAATTTAACCAACCACTTGCTACCACTACGTTTTACTCACAAGGACACTGTCATTCGGTTACACTTGTCCATTTCTGACAACTGTCTTATGAATTGCCCATGAAATAAAGTGGCCCCTGTTTTTGTGCGTGCCTGTAAGACAGCGCACCATAGATAGCGTTTTTCGGGTTGTCACTCTCTCCCTCCTTCCCTTACTCCGTTCCGTTGTTGACCTGCATTTCTATGTTGCCACCACAAGAGGCAGTAGTCCCAGCACACCAAAATAAATACACTATGACATACCACACTTCCAGGGTCCTTGGTAGTGTAGTGGTAGTGTAGTGGATAAAGTGTTCGACTCCCATGCGGGAGGTCAGGGGTTCAAGATTTTGAGAAACAATACCCACACCCTCTGCTAGCCTGTGGGTTTATTTCTACGTTTACTTTCTCCCTCCCTCCTTTCACTCTCCTTTACCCTTTTTTTGGAAGTACGGGAGAGATTCCATAGGAACAAAAACACGATGCGTCCCACACTTCCAAGTTCCTCGGTAGTGTAGTGGATAAAGCATCCGACTCCGATACGGGAGATCAGGGGTTCGATCCCCAGTTGAGGACAAACCTGTTTTATTCCTAACTTTAGCCACAACCTTTCTTCCTCTCCTCTCTGCCCCCTTTTTTCAGACGGGAGAGATCCCATGAGAACAAAACGTTTTTGTTTTTATTTTTATTTTTAAGTAAATGTACAGTCTGTTTCGCAGATGAATTAACTGTGTCAAACTGATTTGCAGAAACTGTGTGACCAATTAAGTGACCATTTACAAGTCCTATTTATATACTACACTTCCTCTGTGTATGCAACTCTGTGTTTTGTTTTCTGCTCCTCCTGTTCTCGGTCCCACTCCCAGATTCCTGAGTGGATCCAGTTATAATTAATATAATTCAAAGCATTTTAATAAATATGAGCATTGTGATTTGTCATTTGTGTTTGTCACTGGATGTTATAGAAGTTATGTAAAAATGTGGTTACCTGGTGGTGCTATGTCAGTTATTGAATTTATGTGCAGTAATTGAACATTTGAAATACTGCTGTTTTGAAATTATACCTACAGTATAGATGTCTCAGTAATTACCCATTATATATTAGGCCATACTTTTCCTTTGACTATGAAAGGAAGGGTTACCAAAAAATGTACAGAATAAGTTAATTTAGCAATAGAAATCCTAGGGACAATTATGGCCTAGGATATAGACAATAAACTATTGTTGGAATGGTGGTGGAGCAACAGCGGGAGCAATTCGGATTACTAGCGGACCGGATTGCAGCAAAATAGCTAACGTTACAGGAATTATCACTGTAACTGCTTTAGCCACTGACCGCTACCATTAATGTTATGGAAGCTGCTGCTAGTTGTTGTGAGCTCATGAGCTAACTGGCTATCCTGCTCTTATTGTGCTGGATTAGCATAGGAAGAAGCATTGGAACTGATGTGTCGAGGCGACAAGACCTATCTTAATTTATCAGACATTATTTCATGTAATTTCAATTCACAGCTATTTCACTGGCATGACTAGCTTCTGTCCTACAAGTCCTGAACAGACACAAGCCAGCCACGCACATAAGCCAGGCTGGACCTGGTCTGGTTTCTATAAAGTTGTTGCTGTGTGTTCTGAGCTCATTGTCTGTCCCACCTACAAAATAAGGTTTATTACAGTACTGTAGCTAAGACAGATCACTCTATCATGGTACTGTAGCTAAAACGGATCACTCTATCATGGTACTGTAGCTAATACAGATCTCTCTATCAAGATACTGTACTGTAGCTAGGACAGATCACACTTCAGTATCATGGCAGATCATTCTGTAATGGTACTGTACTGTAGCTAAGAGATATACAGTAATTTTGAATAATTACCTTGAGCAAAATTGGCCAAATCCTAACAAAGTGTACCACTGTTGTACTTTGACAGCATAACACTGATCCCTAAAATATGATTACATGAATTCCCTGGATATGTGCTAATCATTGAAGCAATGTTTATGTAAAAATGCATACAGTGCTGTATCACTAATTTAAAACTCTCTCTCTTCCTCTTAATCACCATGAGTGCTCTTTATTTGTCCTCTCTCTCTATCTCTCTCTCTCTCTCTCTCATGCTGTTCATAGATTAAGCCTTGTCACATGACAACGGACATGTTGTGCTCTGGCATACTGAAGTTTTAATCATAAAGCAAGTATACACAATGTAGACAAGTATACACAATGTAATGTGTTATTCCTGGCTAATGCAATACATACTATAGTATCTGACCTGAGGGATTCATACGCTGTGAACCAATCATATCATATTGAATTTATCATCCACACCACCGACCTGCAGTGTGGGTCAGAACAGCATCAGATTACTGGCACTTTCTTTATCACATTGTCAGTCTGCTGAGGGGATATCTTGGCTATTTTAGTCGGAGGCATTTCTTCCCTCACTGATAATACTGTGTCTTTCAGTAGCTCTCTAAACACATTTCCAACCATTTTTGCTGCAAGAGTTAGATTAAGAAACATGATAGCTGTGTTTGAAACAGTTCCTTATTCCCTATATAGTGCACTATATAGTGCGTCCGCCATTTTTGTTTGCAGTGTTTGAATTCTCAACAGTTAATTTCATTCACTATAGTCTATTACAAAATACCCACAATTCACGTTAATTTCAAGTGAACATACAATGTACCCTACAATTTCTCCCCTATACCACAATACAACGCTGTCATGTTTTTCCGAAGGAGAAGACGTGAAGAAGAAGACGGCAGCTATCGGTGGCTGCAGTTAGCTAACATTATGATGATTCCTCTAGCTGTTTTGCTGCTAATGCGAGTTTGAGTTTGCCTCCGTTTATGCCCGAGAAACAGAAGTTGATCCAACATCATCAAAATAATTACAGGAATCGGTGTAATCTTAGCTAACTGCTTTAGCCACCAACAGCTAACGTTACCGTTAATGTTATGGAAGCTGCTGTCGTGAGCTAACTGGCTATCACGGTCTTGCAACTTACAGCTTGCTATTAGCAGACAGCACCATAGTTGACAAAACCACACTTGCACATCATTAGAATTTCAACAATTTATATGCTCGGTTTGTTTACGTGATCCATGAGTATCTGACGCAATGACGTTCCATGTAGTGTCTGAAAACCTTTTAATCGTTCCCTATGTAGTTCACTATATGGGGAACACTACATAGGGAATAAGGAGTGAGTGAACGAGGGAACGATTTCGAACACAACTATGATGTCTTTGTGAAATCCACAGAAAAGCCATCTCACCATACAGAACCTCAATCCACTTGACAATGTTACCAGACTTGTAGGGATGTATGAAGGGCATTCCCTTTCTCTATTGATATGCAAATCAAGATTCATCATTAGTGTCCAGAGCAATTAGTGAGTTTTAAAGCATTGAGAGAAGGCCAGTGGAGGAGAATGGCCAGGCCAAGGTGGCCTGGATTGAGGGTGGGATCCAGCACTATATAAAAAAAATAAAAAAAATCATATTTGAATCCTACAGACGAATAACCATATATGTACCATTTACACTCGCTACTGTTTTGTAATCTCAGTGTTTTATGACTTTTACATCAAAAGAGAGTTAAATGCGTATCACTACATAGATGTTGTTCTGTACTTGCAAGTGATGTATATCATTCACACAAAATATTATTAGGATGGTCTGTACATCTGTTACTGATCAAGCTCTCCCCCCAAAAAATCCAAACGCACATATACAGTTTGGTTATTCGTCTATAGGCCTCATTTATGGTGGGATTCAACCCTCGAAAGAAAATATTTTCTGATTCAGATTCAGATTTAGGGTGGGATCCAACACTGTGGAAATAAAATATGTTTCTCATTGGTTGCTGATTCTGATTAGTACACTCAGGGAAACTTAACCTGGTTCCTATTGCTTGGGACAGAGCTTTGACCAGTGGATGGCGCTATCCTGAAAAACACTCTCTTCCAGAGAAGGATGGGCATGTTGCTTTCCCCCATCTAGTGATGGTTATGGACATGAACACATAGACATAAGTGGGATGATGGACATTCTCCCTAGAATGACAGTAACTGTGAATGAGCAACAGCCAAACTGCATCTTACCATAAACAAACAATGAAATTAATGAGGAAGTTATTGATTTCGTCAGAGCTGGAATTCTTTGTGTATCCTTCTGTAACACTGAAGTATAATCCTACTTTGCCATATTAGGGTTGTATAGTATAGGCCCAATATAGTTGTATAGGTTATAGGTTATAATTGTATAGACCCAATTCCAAACCAACTCCTATCATCCAGTTGTCCCAGTTCATACAACTCAAAGATATGCAAAGAACATATTAGGGATCTCACTAAGTTTAACATAAGACTTACAGGAGCTAAATGTGAACCCATGCACCTTAAAACTACTGTAAGAGCACTCAAATATCTTGAGACCTGCTGTAGGGGAAGGATGAGAAATTGGTTTTGGAACTGGGCCGGTGACTACACCACAGCTGTGGGAGCTCATTACGGGCTGGGCAGAGAGCCATGGGACTTTAAACAGAGGTAATCATTAAATGAACCATGAAACATTACTGCTAGGCTTAGTGGGGGTATACAGGGAAGGGTTTACAGGATCTTGCAGCTTTAGGTTTAAGGAAAGGCTTTGCTTCTCATTCAGCTTGAAACAGTGACTGATTACAGCACAGCAGAATATTCATCTGAACTACTATGTAACTGTGGGGGAACACTTAAAATGCTTGCAAGACTGTTGGGTCATTTTCTGATGTTGTCACACGAAGGATTCTGGACTTCAAATGTGTGACACTACATAATACTTCGTGTTTATTAGGAAAGCCTGGAGCAGATGGGTGAGCCTGCAGTCTGCAGAGGAGAAAGTATCAGATCAATGCCTGGAAATAAGAGCCATTGATCAGCAGCACACCCTTCAGCCCAGGGGCACAGGACATCACTCACCTGCTCTCCAGCAAGAGTTCACGGTCCTCTGACTGCAGGTTCAAATGTCAACCGGTAAGTTCATTAATCATTACTTTCTCAATGTGGTTCAGAACAGAAGAAACTTATTTTCAGAGGTTGTTTTTGTGTGTGTGTGTGTGTGTGTGTGTGTGTGTGTGTGTGTGTGTGTGTGTGTGTGTGTGTGTGTGTGTGTGTGTGTGTGTGTGTGTGTGTGTGTGTGGGGCGGGGAGATTCTGACCTTTTAGGATATTACTGAACAAAAAAAAAAACTCTTGACACAGGCATCACGCTACTGGATTTTAATGATGTAGTTGTTTAACACAGAGAAGCATAAAGTTGAGTACGCAGCATTCTCTGTACACTGACACATCCCCAGACATACTTATTTATAGTTTTGCTTCATTTTCATCATATTTTGCCTATTCCTCTGTTCAAATGTAGGTCTGCCGGTTCTGTGATGTATTTCCTCCTGCAAGAGTTTGGGGAAACACATTTGAATGTTTTCGCTTCAGTACGCAGGGTACGATAGGAAAAGTGCTTTTTTTGGGCTGTGTCACACCAGCAACTGTAAAAGCTGTGGCCCTCATAAATAAGTCAGGCCCACATCATGCAAGCCCGGAAACCTGAGAGCCACTCCCTTGCCCAGCTACCTGAGCTGTGGCCAACGGGGAGGGAGACAGAGGAGGGCAGACTGACAGCTAGCTGCCCAACCACAGGGCTGGACTGGAGGGAGCGTGGCCACAGCAACTGCCTTGAGCTCCAGGATCCTAGGCTGGATCTTGTTACCCACATTCCCAGGCCAGAGAGGTGTGCCAGAGCTGAACCTGGACCAGGTTTGTTGCAATTACCAGAGTGTGTACTACACCACCACCACCACGGGAGTATATCTCAGGACAGAGGTGGATCCCTATTGAACCAGACAGGAGTTGTACCGGTCAACAACGACTGTGGTGTGATTGATTCGACCCCGTCTGCAGGCCAACGGTCTGGTCTGATTGACTCATCAGACGAGCAGGGCTCCCCACACCAGTCTCCTGCCAGCAGTGAGGAGCAGCTGGGGACGCAGGTCCCTCTCGGTTCACAGAGCGCGCGTATCAGACGCACCCCGAGCAGAGAGCGAGTCAGAGTCTGTACTCTGTCCTCCATTAAAAACGGGTGGCTGCCTTTAAGGAAGGAGGGAGTTAAAGTTGACCTTCCCAGCGTGGACAGTCTTCTATACCAGGTACAGTAATACTTACCGTACACATCTTGATAAAAGTCCTGCTCATTCAGAGCCTTTTCAATAGTTTCTGGGGTAGGGCAATACAATATGACTGCCACGTTGTATCATAATAGAATAGAAGCAGAAATGCAATGATTTACAGTTTTTACACCAATTTGCATTGTTTTTGTACTGTGGTAAATTAATGCTATACTGCATACTGTATGTGCTGTACAGTAATACCAACCCTAACCCAGAATAAGAACTTAAGCCTGTCTGTATCAATTGAAGGTATCCACTTGCCTTGAGAGTTTCTTTTAATTATAAAATCTGTCAAAGTTTGTCAGAATCAGTGCTTTGCCTCCCGGTGTGTGGGATTAAAACGAAATGTTAAGAAAGAAATCTCTGGCCTCCGGAATGTTCTCAACCCCTCCGGAAGAATTCTCAAGGATTAGGGACCATGTGACCACATTCATCCCAGATAATTACTGCATGCCTCTGTCAGTCTCCTTAATGAAGGTTAATAGCCGTTACACAAGAGTAGTGTTCAGGTACTGGTGCCTCACTGTCAGCTGCGGATAGCAACAAGTAACATTTTCCACATTGTGATCCTGCTTGAATGTCTGTTTCAGTGACATCACAACTGTGTTTTTCAGAGACAGATCGAACTTCACCTTGCCTCAATCAGAAGCAAATATGATAAGAGCAAGGATGATGGACTGAAGTGCACAGGTATGTACAACAACAACAACAACAACAACAGTATTCTATCAATTGCAAAATGCACCAGCAAGCTACAGGCTGGTTTGTAACATTGGACTGAGACAGAAGACATGACATATATGAGAGAGAAGAGATGACTGAGGGTGAGGAATGCTTGGCGATCGAATGAAAGAGGAGGCATAATCTGACCATGTAATTCATTTCCTCCATCACAATGAGTCGGGTCCAGAGAGACAGACGGTACTGTAGAGTGTGTGAATTCTCATGGCTGGCTGGCTGATGTGTGTATTTCTTATATAACCTGGGACCTGCACGGTCTTGCTGTCTGGTCCATAACCAGCTGGAGCCCCACTGGCCTACTCCTATGCTACCTCCACTGGCAGGCATTAACAGCTGCACGCACGCACACACACACACACATACACACACACACACACACACACACACACACACACACACACAAAGGCAACCCTACATACAACCAACTCTCTCTGTTTCAGGAAGATGATGGGCTCCTTCCCTAGAGCTGGCTGGGGTAGAGGCTGGGAGATTGGGACACAGAGAGAGAGAGATGAGGACTGGAGTAAATGCTGCCTTGTTACAAAGATTGTTCATTTGTCAGGTTGTTTGGTGCTCTTCCGCAGCAAAAGACACACACACTCACACAAACGCACTCATCTCACAACTGGCCTATCCCTTCTTCTCACAGACACAGATGCTGCTGTTCTAATTCCTCTTGCTGGTTTGGCAAAAATAAATCAAAGCAAGAAACTATGAATACATAATTTCTATTTCAGTATTATTGTTCTGCTCCATATTCTTGCCCCATGTGACTGTGGCTTAAACTAGAACACATGGGGGTAAACATAATCATTTTCTCACACAAAATACTGATCAGGCAACTAATATGCAACGCGACTGCAATTTGCTGGGCTATGCTACCCCTGCAGTATATAGGCCTACCTTTAGGGTAAACCGGGTGAATGACTGCACAGAACTGCTGAATGTAAGTCTGTTAGTTTCCAAACCTCTCCAAATACATTCGGCTACCAATCTGATGTCCACCCAGTATCAGTGATCTTGGTGCTTCAACTGTGCCTGGCTGTAGAGCATTACTCTTTACTCAGGTAGGGTTTCCTACATGGCACCAGTATCATGTAGGCTTACATATAGGGTAGGGTTGCTTTATTGATCCCCAAGGTATCTGTGGGCCTACAATTCAGACTGCAGTTGGAAATGCTGAAAATGTGATGAATCTGATTCAAGGAATGCTGGCGGTGCATAAGATAAACAGATCAGAACTGAAATCCAGCTCAGATGAACCAAGTTGTTATGCGCTGTTTAGAGCAGTCTAAACCAGTCACCCGAGAGAATCTGCTTCTCCTTCCCAAGCTAGACAGAATGCGCGTGACCGTTATTGGAGACATGCGCGCTTCTCTCCAGGTGATGCCAGGAGGATTGTAATTAGACACGCCAGCAGGTGAACCATACCATGCTATCATCAGCGCTAGGCGGTCGGTAAGTTGGGGCACTGTCTAGGGCAGACGTATCTGCTATAGCGCCAGTTTGACAACTTCACTTTAGGTGGAAGAGGATCGACTGCTCCGAAACATAAGCTATGTAAATAGGCTAAGGGAACTTTTAAAACATGGTAACTAGTGTGTTTTATGTTGTGTTACTTTACTAATTTTCCCAATAGTAAAACTTGTACCACTTTTTAATATTTTCAGATGGAAAAATAGAAGATAACTGGTCGATGTCTATGGCTTTTCGAAGCTGTAGATTATCCAGCAGCCGATCAACACCGAACATTAATGAGGTAAATAGCTGTGGAACTGTTTTCAAATAACTCATGACTTCGGACGTTAAACTGTTACTCAGTGACTGTGTCACACACACACACACAGATATATATTACACACAGATATATATTTATATATATATATACAGATGTTGGAAGTTAGAAATGTAACTTGCTGCAGCATTTCACGTCGCGGTATTTGGCAGGGAAATCCCGTTGGAAATCTCGTGGGATTTC
Source organism: Borostomias antarcticus (assembly GCF_949987555.1). NCBI lineage: Eukaryota > Metazoa > Chordata > Actinopteri > Stomiiformes > Stomiidae > Borostomias > Borostomias antarcticus. Next base: position 5,967,233 of record NC_140258.1, read on the forward strand.
AGACGGGTGTTATTTCGTTTTAGTGATGCACCACCGCCAGGTGGCGTCTTTGAGTAGATTTAGCAGGCTGGGCTCAGAGTTTTTCTCCTATAGTCTACGAATGAAGCATCATTAAATTTCAAATTCTTTAATTTAAATGCTCTGTTGTAAAGCACTTTGAGCTTAAGGTATCTGTATGAAAGGGGCTATACAAATAACGTTTAATTGTTATTATTACCTTGTTCTCAAACACATGTTTTATCCATCTCGATGTAATTTAATTATTACGAACACCTATAATATATCTAGGCCTACAGTAGCCTATCTATCTCGGCAACTGACGTCGGGTCAAGACGTGGTGGCTGTTAGGTCAAATGCGCAAAATAACAGTATTGTAAATATATTTGTTAGTAAAGATGTGGTGAACGTGAGGGTTTTGCATTTTGTTTCTGGAACGCACTCAACTGGTAGGCTACTCGTAAACCCCGGAAGTAAATTTGAAGCCAGGGCACCAGCTAATGTAGCCAAGTCTGAGCGCAGTAGGCTATATGGCTTCAGCACGATACAAAGACAAAATAAGCTTGATCGGAGGTGTGGATCCATACAAAATTGAAATAGTCGCCATGAGTAAAGATCACTCATTGCCAATCATATCCGGACATTAACTATCTTGTGCATATAGCGGCAGGTTTGACAGTGAGACATCAACCGATAATTGTAATAATGCGATTATTGAAATGGTCTTGTGAACGCCTTTATCTGATTTCCAAAATCGGGGTAAGGTCCATAGGACGATTGTGGGTTTTCATTTGCACATAACTATATTTTATATATATAAAACATTGAAGTCCGCCTGTCAATGACTTTCCCTAAAATTGTGTTCTGTTGCACCCCCTATTGTTAAATTATAAATGAAAAAACATACACAATATTTTGTTATTTGAATGATCTTGAATATTATATTCAAGATCATTCAAATAACAAAATATCGTGTATGTTTTTATTTATTTATACCGGTCGCCAGCTGTTCAATGAACGGCTATAGGGAATGCGCAGTTTCGCGCTGGCTACAGCCTATTATATGCACAGTTTCGCGCTATGTAGGCTATAATAAATATGTATTATTGATTGGGACTCGCTGGGGACTGGTGGAGAGACGCAGAGCCTCCCCAGACGCGACATCTCCAGTTGGCTGAAGAGCTTCGCGCTCTGGCGTCCGGCGCCCCTCGCAGTGTCCACAGAAGAATACCCCCCTTGCTGCAGCAAGAACAGAACTGTCTATCTACTAGGGATGTGCACGGTTAACCGATTTCTCGAGTACCCGAGTAGGCAATCTGCTAGTCGGAAAATAAACACTACTCGGTTAATCTAAAGGCTATACAATATGGCATGTTTTGCCGTGAAAGCGCGCATTTCTGAGCGCCTGTGCCCTTCTTCAATTGTTACCAAAGAGGATAGAGCGTTGGCGGCTGCCTGGAGAAAAGCGCTGTACTGTATATGGAGTCTTTTTAAGAGCGCTCCGGCACAGGTCCATGCGCGTATAGCCTACTCGTTTTCCAGCCTATAAAGAAATATTGAATGAATAGGCCTGTTGTTCAATAAATCTATTTAGTTTTGCATGGACATTTCTCTAATGAAGGCTTGACGCCGAAACATCCATTATTGTCCAATAAATTGGAAATAGGCAGTGAGTGCCGCGGTGCTTTTTAGATAACGCTAAAAATTAATTCACTTGTTATCCGGCATCGGCAGTAAAGGCTTGGTTTAATACTTAATTTATATTAGTAAATTAGAAGTCTGGTTGCATATTGTAGGCTTGGAGTTTTCAGAGTAGCCTAACGATAGGCTTAATAGGCTATGAGCTGGGCAGTGCATCCAAATTAAAAGGCTGCGTTTTTCGATTCCGATAGCTTCATGAAAACCTGTGGGTTATTCAATCTGATAAGTAATGCATCCAACCACACATCAGCTTTTAAATATGTTTATTTGCAAGGGCATGGACGAGACATGAAAGCACCGCCACGGTAATAACGGCGGAAAAAAACGTTTTCCCCTTCGAGGGGGCCGGGTTAAATGCGCTCTGTCTGGACGGTATCTTTTTTTGAGTAATCTTTTTTTTGAGTAATCGGTTACTCGAGTAGGATCAGGTTAGGTTACTCGGTTTTAAAATTAGTCGAAATTCCCATCCCTACTATCTACTGTCTACTTAGGCTATAAAAGAAATTCAATAGGGCCTATAGAACGCCTTACTTTGTACAGTAGGCTACAATTACAAGACGCATAGGCCTAGCCTACCGTACAAAATGATGCGTTCTCATATGCCTATATTAACTAAGATACTTAGAGATGTATTTCTCTTTCTGTTAGGATCAAAAGTATCATGAAAGCGGTTGTCATTTGATTCTGGAATAACAATGGAATGATGATTAATTTACTAAAATCCATTTTCGGTTTAAATAAATATCCAGTACTGTACCTAGGCTACTATAATCTAACGTTAGCTGAAACCAATCAACAGCGAAATTAGGTGAGGTGGAAAACCGTTTGGAAATGGAAAATGTGAACGCACTCAGTCTTGCACGCACGCAGTAGCCTTGTACTAGAATGGATTCCCTGTCTCACGTTCTGCCTTTATTCAGGCTATGCACCTTGCAATCAATGTATTTTTATATCTACAGTAGACTGTAGACTCTGTCTTTTATTTCGCTACTGGTATAGCCTACTTTCAGTGTGCGTCGTTATACTGTAGGCTAATAGGCTTTTCGCGACCAAGGACCGAATGATATCCATTGAACAGTCAAATCATCGCTAACAATGAAACAATGACTAGAACTTCTCCTGGGGACAGGGTGTGTTCAGATGGTATGGTAATGCCATATGGCCATTATAGCGTGAACAATACAAATGGTAAGTGCAGCAAGATATTTTGAAATAAGATACCGTTGGTCAATGTTTTTTTTCTTCCGTTTTTTTTATTTGCAAAAAAATTTCCCACATGCATGTCATTGATATAGAAACACAAAATAAAATGCCTTAATCCTAGTACCAAATGCATACTGTATATCCTGTAATACAGTACTGTATTTTACAGTCCTCTCTTGCCCCATACAGCCAGCTCAACTGCGAAAAAGAGCCCTTGAAATAGAACTCCGACGAGTGCGCAACATCTCGTTGATTCGGTTCTTCAGCTGTTTCATGTTGGTGAAGGTGGGGCATCTTAGGAGAACTGCATCTGTGATGCATTTCCGGACGTTCTGTGGCAAGGCCTGCTTGCCTCGTGAACCATCCCAGTTGGTGTTCCGCACCCAGGCCTGATAAGTCCCACGGGTTAATTCCCTCTAAGCAGAATTTGAATTGTATTAAAATAGGCTAAAATTAAATTTCCACATATTCTGATTCCTTCTAGGTCTATATAAAAAAAAACATTTTTCTAATGTGTAGCCTATAGGCGATGAACAAAACAGCCACAATGTAGCCTGCTTAGCGAGCGAGAGGGCAGTCTACCATAAAGTGTATAACCATAATGTAATATATCTAGACTACATGCATTGTGGTATTTCTTTATATAGCCAATTGTTTCTCAATAAACAGTTATGTCATCCTCTGAGTCCGAATGTAGGCTAATAGACCGGCAGCTCTAAATGGCTTCCCAATCAATGAGACATGGTTGTAAAAATGATGTTTTATTGATGAAAATGATAAAACTGAAAAACATGGAGAGTCATTGCATTGATCGATGCAGTCCGCTACCAGCAAACACTGAAAATACAGGTCCTCCAGCGAACCTGGACTAGACTATTGTAACCCCCCCCCCCCCCAAATTCTTTTATATTCAAATAAACTGGATGAACCGGTTTCCTAGCACTGGAGGGGGGTAGCCTGCGTTAGCGGGTGCTTTGCCATGACTGGCCATTGAATTCGCTAGTTTGATTGATAGATGGATGGATTAACGTCCAAAGTAGATTGTGCAAGTATTGTATAGGCCCATGTGTAAGAGATGAATGGCTAAGCATGAACTCAGTAGGCCCTACTGTAGATTATCAGCATTATCACCAGTCTCAATTTATGTCTCAATTTATGTGTTGCCATTCATTTAAACCACCATCTCATCTAGACTACTTCTGTTGCTGCATTTTTACATTTATGCTTTCATGATTTTAGAGCGCAATAAACATTTTCCAGGATTCCAAAAAGTCCATCCATTCATCCAACTTTGTTCTGAGCGCAGCGCAGGCTGGTAGCCTACTGTCAAGGCTCACGACTGATGCACTTCCTTAACACGTCTCTTATCAGACCATCAAGAGAATTTGAATATGAAAGACCTTGGGATTCCAGGAGTCAAGGCCGTTTCAGACGGGGAGCGACATTCCGCCTGCGTTCTCGCTCGGAGAGGGGGACGCACGCGTCCTGCGCGCAGCGGGGAAAGCTGACTACAATTCAGCTCTTGTCGCGGGCGGGCGCGCAGCCTAGTTCCATATGAGAACACTCCTCGGTCCAATTCCGTATAGTAGATCAGCCTGTGTACTTTCAACGAATGTATTATTAGACATAATATCATAATAATATATAAAGCCTTCAACGACCTCCTGCTGCCTGCCTGATGGTCTCAGGGCTAAAGAGACCGCGCGATCATTCCTCTAGCTGCTTTGCTGCTAATGCGAGTTCGTCTCCGTTCCTGCCCGAGAAACAGAAGTTGAACTTATAGCATCAAAATAGCTACAGGAATCAACGTTGTAAAGTTAGCTATCTGCTTTTTAGCCACCGACAGCTACCGTTAATATTATGGAAGCTGCTGTCGTGAGCTAACGTGCTATCACGGTCTCATCGTGCAGCTTCACAGGCTGCTATTAGCAGACAGCACTAAGTTGACAAAATCACACTTGCACATCATTAGAATTCCTACCATTTATATGGGATTTATCATTCAACTAAACATGGAACCTGAATACTACCTGATATTTCAACCTGCTGCCATCAGTGATCGGCGCGTCTGCTTGTTTGAGTCATGAATATCTTACGCAGTTATATTCCATGTAGTGTCCCAAAACTGTTAAATCATTCCCCATGTAGTTCACTATGAGTCGCACTCAATACATCCATGGTAATAGGGAATAGGGAGTGAGTGAACCATTTCAAACACATCTCTGGTCATCTCCGTTAGCCATGTTACTCGTCCTGATGCCATGTTCCATATGAGAACACTCAGCCTAATGTATTAAACGTCTACTTGTCCCGACAGTTAACAGATATAGACCCGGCGACAGTTACAGAGATAGAAACTATAAATAGATAGGCTTTGTTCGTAATAATTAAATTACAACCAGACAGACAACAAGGAGTTTGAGAACGGTAGGCTAATCTAATGTGCGAGCCAGCAATGGGTCAATGAGTGGTATTACTGCGCCCCTATGGGCAGGCGAGCGGTGGTGCGGAATGACGTAAAGCGCCTGTTAGAATACCGCGGGTCAAGTTACATTCTTATGTTCCCACATCTGTATATAGTCATATTAACACTAACAGTTTCTACTGGGACAAAAAACATCATGTGACACAGGCTAAAAAAAAGTTAGTTATTTATTTGACCAAATATGGCACCCTCTTCTTTAAAAAAATAAAAAATAAAAACACAATTATGCAAAACAGCAAACGCACAAATATGCATATGATGTGGCCTCAGTTCACATCCAGACAGGCTCTAACAGCGAAGGGGGATATAAGCCATGGTGTTGTGTATTTCCAGTCTCATTCGCTGTTGCGTTGGGCTTCATGAAGGCCTCTATAATATTAGGGGAATAAAATAATCAAGTATATTATACCATGAAATAAGAAGCTTTGACTGTACAACCAGCCATTCAATTAAATATTGGTGAATATATATTACCTTTAACCCCAGAGTACAGCAACATTGATGTTAAGACCCTCTTTTTCTTCTCGCCGCCTTCATATTGAAATTGGACATCAATTTGTTGGTGAATAGTCTGTAAATAAGAAAATGTAGTGTCACTTAATCAGAGGAGAGAGAGATGAGGAGAGGGAGAGAAAGAAGAAAAGAGAGAGAGATTAAGAGAAAGGAGAGAGAAGAGGAGAGAAAAGTGTCATACACTACAACCACACAGTCAAAGAATAGAACATTACTCCCAACATTCCCTGGTGTACATACAAGGCAAACTCCTTGTGCAGTCATGTTGTTCAGGTACCACCTGACATCAGGTCAGGCAGCAGGGCAGGGACTCCCACACAGATGACTGCTCAGATGTTCAGAAATAAAGACAGAGGGAGAGAAATTAAAAACGATAGACGTATTTTTCTCTGATGTGGCCGGTGGGGAAGGCCATTTTTTGTAACTCTGGGCTCATCTCCGGACTCTCTAACTTCACTGTGGCCCTTTGACTTATGTCTAAATGAAACCTGGTGTCTGCAACTGAAGATGATCCCATGCAGTCAAGTCTAACATGACTGCTCTTCCCTTTCCTCTTAGCTAGAGACATCAGGAGAATGTATAAATCTCCTTCAAACATTACAATATATTACATACATCAACATACATGGATGAAAGACAAACAAAACGTGGCATCTTCAATTGAAGATAATCTGCGTTTATAAGGAAAATAAATATATTCACATTCCGATGCAACGCAAACAGAACAGGAGGAATGTAACTTAGCCATGGAATGTTGCTAGCGTATTTCTTGACAGCTAAAAACGTATTATCAGCAGACAAAACTGTACAGAAATCACACTGCATATCAAGACAGATTATATACATTAATGCAGTCACTAAACATGTTATGGAATAAAACACAATCTAAATAGACCTTTTTCCCAGCAGCCATGTTGAAGTGTCATAGTAGGGTAAACACAGGTGTAATTTATCTAATTAATTAAGGTGCCATTCTATTTAGCAGCCATTCCAGTGAGCCAGCATGCTGAATAGCAGGCACTGGCTCACCTAAATTCTAAATGGAACATGACCATAATTAAGGTTATAAATTACACCTGTGTTTACCCTGCTATGACACCTCAACATGGCTGCTGGGAAAGGGGTCTATTGACGTTACACTAATTTGGTCGCTAGCCGAGAATGGTCACTAGCTAAACAGCTAACATTAGCGAGCTAGCACTAGCAAACTATGTCAAACTGTGTAACAAAAATAGCTAAATGTCAATTAAGAGGATGCAGGTTATGAATACAAAGAGTAATATTTACCCCAAAGTAAAGATTTCCCAATTCCTCGCATGTGAAAAACATGTTCCATGGAGGGGATCCATCTGTTGCTAGACACTGGCTGCTTGTGTTCTGCTGTGATGGTTTGAATCCACGCATGCGCAATGTGCGTGTTCAAACTCTATTCAAGGTACGGCACTGAATCAAAGTTCACACATCAATATTCTACTTGTGCAAAAATAAAGCATTATCTTGTAGCCTATGGACTTCTCCGGTGCATCTTTCTCATATTTGCTGATGCTAATGCATTGCAAAACTACTACTAATAATATTTCACTTGATAACCTCGGATAATAATCTACGTTAGCCTACTTGACTTATCTGGTGCATACTGGTATGTATTCATATTTGCAGATGCAGGGGCTATACATAGACCAAATTTCCCTGGGCTATATGAGAGACGCAAAAGGAAATGTTGTTCTGCTCTGATAATTATCCAGCTAGCCTACAGGACGTCTGGTGCATATTTTTGGTAATTACAGATGTTTATTCATATGCTTTTATGCTTAGTCTAAAATAGGTCTATATGATAGCCGTAAAAAAGTTGGGCTATATGAGAGCTAAATCACATCTTTTGCTATCTGCTAGCAGACATATTGAAATGACGTATGCGTGTAGACCACATTTTGCCGACCAATACCAGCGTAATATGATTTTGGAGAAATATCTTCACACTAATCAATAGTCTCTCAGCTACAACTGAAAAAATAATCAAAATCTGTGTTTTGTGACACATTGATGTTTTAATCTCATTTTAGCTGGTTGAAAATACGGCGAAAAACAAGTCTTAGATGTTCTGACCAAATATCACCAAGATTTAACCTATATATCAATATTGAAAACACGTTTTGTGCTCACTGGGTAATCATAAACCGAGATCATGGTAAAAAACGTCTCAATTTGTATGTCAACCACAAATACAGTTCCAAAACGTATGTACAAAATATATTAAAATTTAAGGTGGTCATCTTTGAGACTGCAAATAATCAATTATTCTCAAGATTAGGAGAAAAGGTTCAGAGCTTCCTTACCATGTTTGATAGATGGTAAAATGGTGCAAAGACAGAAGGTGCACGAGCCAGACAGATTTCTTTTGGGGCGGTTGTAGGGGAGTGGGGGCGTGTTTTTGACACTTAAGTGTGACGACAAGAAAGGGAAAAACGTCACGAACGGGGGCATTTTCAACCCGAGTGAAATTAGACTGAAAATTTTAAGCTTCCAGTTTCTCCCAAACAAAAAAACGGATAGATTTAATGTTTTTATTGTGTTTCTTCAATGTCCTCTTCTGCAAATAGCACATACAAACTCAACAAAGTGAAAATGATATGTTATACCCTTAAAAAATGTTTGTTTCTTTTTTCATTGTGTTACATGCACTTCTCCTGTCTTCTGGGATTACCTGGAATGTCATAATAATAATAATAATAATAAAAACTATTTGTATAGCACATTTCATACAAATAAATGCAGCTCAAATTGCTTTACAACAGAATGTACATGCACAGAGTGCTTCACATAAATAGACATAAAATAAACAAAAAATTGGAAAATAAGATGGAAGATAAAACAATAAAAGATAGAGATAAGAAGTAATTCAAGTATTTAATCTAGTTAAATACAGTCTAAAAATGGCACGTCGACCCCGATAATTGAGTATCTTAGGAAGATACAGAAATATGGTCTCAGAGTTTAATTAAAGTCGGCGACCTCGCCCGTAAGACCTCACACCGACCCCCGAGTCATGGCTTATTTGTCCCTGGCTCTCCCCCATCTAAGTTACGTATTTGTAACAGGATCACCGATAAGTGAGAACAGTGGGCCTTTGTATCACTGTGTGTTTAATTAGTCAGCCAACTAACCCTGTATTTCCTACCAGCTCTTCTGATATTCTCCTCTGTCTGTGCTCTCTCTCCACCAGGCCTCCAGCCGGGGTGCCAGCCCCGCCTCACTGCGCAAGGATGGCCCAGCATGGAGTGTTTGGAGGGGGCGCGGGGAGGGGATATCTCCAGGGTCCGGGAGGGTTGCCCACTCTGGTGACTCTCTAAGGGGGAATTCTGTATCTTACAGAGGGGGTCCGACCCTCCAGAGGGCAGCCAGTGTCCCAGACGTCCTGGGGGCTGAGCTGAAGACGGGCTTCTCCTCCGTCACCATAGCCTCCCGCAGGGTCTCCCACAATAGGCTTAGCCATTCACAGGAGACGCTATATCCCTACCCTCCATCCCAGCCTATCAGGACAGCCCAAAAACAGCCCTCGGAGAGAGTTGTCAGCTCCAGACCAGCTCCACACATCCAGAAGGCCACCATAGTGAAGCTGTCAGAGTACAGGCAGAACTCCTCAGTTGACCGGCTCCATTTGAGAGAGCCAGGGAGAGAGAGGGCTGCCCTGCCTCAGCACAGACACGGCTACACAGAGGGGGCCTGGAGCCAGGATACTGCAGGAGAGTCCCCCACGTGTCCATCACCACGGGCCTCCTTCAGCTCCTGCCTTCATGTGGACCTGGCTCAGAGATCCGCCAGCTCTGTCCTGCTCCTGGACAAGTCACTGTCCATCTCCTTGGGCCAGGTGGGGGCAGGAAGACCCGGGGTACATAGGTCCACCCTGCATCTGTGTCTGGGAGGGTCGCCTCACCCCAGCGCCCAGGGGGATCGTAACACTAACCCTGAAACAGAGCAGGACTGTAGGACAACCAGAGAGGCACAGGGCCGCTCACACAAACTGGTCAAGCGGTGGATCGACAATGGACACAGTAGAAGCTCCCAGTCACTGGAATGGGGCTGTGGCGTCCCTAAAGTGACCTCTTCTGATTGGGTTAACAGGCAGAGTTTTGACTCCAACACGCAGCTCTCCACCCCAGGTCTGTCATTCAGGGGACCAGGGACCTGTGGGCAGAATGGAGATGAAGCTGAGAAGCCCTGTCCTCCCCACAGGAATTTCACACACAGACTCCCTACTCACAATGGCATCCCAGGTAGGAATCTTATTTCTGCACGTCCGGGTACTAATCTAAAATACCTTACCAGTATGTACATTTCCCTTTCAGTAGCTCCTATTTACATCCCAGCATGGATAAAATCTCATATCCAGATACTATTCCTTTATTGGTACATCCTTGGTACAAGTACAGGGGAGTCAAATTCTTGGGTCCCGGCTCCTGTTTGGCTTTTGGTCTTGTGTTGTTCCTGCCAACCATGAATAAAGGGGCAACAACCTTAACACAATACGAGATGGTCTTCTGGTTCAAATTAGGATTCAACATGGGTGCAGTTGGTCCTTCAGAGCAAGTGTTTTGCATTCTTCAGCAAACAGGGTTTACAGCAAGAGTCTCTCTCTCCCTTTCCTTGCTCTTGGAACGCATGCTGATACAAAACCCAGCTAGTGTATCTAGCAGTAAATCATCTTCTTAAATAATTCTCCTTGTGCGTCAACAGAGTCCTTGTTTATATATCGATAAAAGATAGAGGGGCCGAGGACCCCCGATGTCTGCCCCAATCCTGCCCAACATAATTATGGTAAGAAATGTTACCAGCGTTGTTAGTTAACCTATTCATGATTGAGGTCACCATGGCTCTAAGCAGGGGTGCTCCAAAGAATCGATTCTTGAAAGGATCGCGATTCTTAATGCCACAATTCCTGGATCGATTCCCAACTCCCAAGAATCGATTTGTTTTCTTTTTTTCCTCTCTCTCTCTCTCCTTCCCTCCTCTGAGCTGTTTTGCCACCACCGTTCGCCCTTTCCAGCTTCCGTAGTTGTCGCTGCAACAGAGCGTGTGCAGCCAGGCAGTGTGGCTAGTAAAGGCTATGCTAACGTTAGCAGCGTAGCTAGTTCGCCTCTACTTCTAACATTTATCTGCCGTGGCGTCGCATGTTACGTTAGTTGCTGAAAATCATGGGAAACGAGGACAAGCAAGGAATCCCCCCGTCACAGCTGAAGGCAGGCATTTGGACACATAGGGGCTTCTACTTTCTCTCAGGCAAGAACGAGCTTGACATGACTCATACCATCTGCAAGAATTGCGATTTTACTTTTGAAAGGGGCAAGGTTCTTCTGATAAATGAAAAAGGCAGCTAGCCTAACCCTTCCAATTTTATTTATGTAACTGCATTTTTATTTTTTGTATTACAACTGTTTTCCTTGACAGCACTTTGACTTGAGAAATATTTTAATGTTTTATTTAAGTCCAGCAAACTAACTGTGAATTGAGAAATTCTTGAGGTTGAAGAGAAATACTCTCCTTGTTTTATTAAAGTCCAGAATGGTCACTGACTGAATTGAGAAATACAGAAAGTTTAAAGTTCATGACTGTAATACTTGAGAGGTTGAACGTCAAGTTCAGCATGCCATTAATACATTTGAGCTATATTCCACTTTCTTAGAACACAGCAGACTGGAGTATATCCTAAAATCCGTCTTTGTAGAAAATCCATTGAGAACTGGGAATCGATTCTAGATTCGGGAATCGAGAATCGTTGGAATTGAGAATTGATTCTGGAATCTGATCGTAACTCCAGGAATCTGAATCATATCGTGGCTTAGTGGAATCGGAGCACCCCTAGCTCTAAGTCCATAAATATCTCTGTCAAATATCACCCCAAATCCCACACTCCTCAACCGTGTAGCAGCGACATAATAACAACACAACACAAGATATAATACAGCATAACAGTTATAAAAACAATGGCTACAATGGTAATAACACCACAAGATAATGACAGTAAAGAAGTGCAATACAGCCTAATAGTACCGTAATAAAAACAATAGCTGTAATGAAAACGCAATATAGAGCTATCGAAGACTATAGTGGTGCATGAATGTGCCAGTGAGCATTGTTGTGAGTGGTATAGCGTAATAGTAATAAAAAGCAATACAGTCCAGTGTTAACAGAGAGTGTGAGCAGTGGCGTAACGCAAAATCTCAGGGCCCCCCGTGTTTGATGATTTTGTGTTTCGAAAAAGATCTTTCAGCACTTGTCACTGTGACTGGTATATTTAAGAAGAGTTTGAACGTGGTAGCAACGTCTGTGACACTGGGCAGGATCGATGAATGTCTCAGGAGCAGGAGGTCGGTCAGATGATGGAACCTTTTTCAATACGTTTTATTTCTGACTTCAGAGCATTTCTAAAGGAACATAGCTGTGCTGGAAAATCAGGCGAAAGGTCGGTGGTGGGGCAGCAGGGTCAGCCTGGTCTGCCTGCACCATGCAAGCTGCAGCCACGTCCTCCGGCTCAGTAACGTTAGTGCTAGCAACGCCAACAGGTGCTCTAACGACGGCTGATTCAGTGCTAGTGCTGCCTGCATCCTTCCTAGCGATGGTTGCTGCTGCATTAGTTTGATTTGTTCGAAAATATTATATCTATCTTTTGCTCTATTCTGTTCTTTTCTGTTCTGTTCATGACGTTTTTGGGCTCCACTTTGGTATTTTCGCTTCATTTTGCTGTCTCGCGTGTTGGATTCCCGGGCTAGTAATGTAAGTGATAAGTGAGTGACGTCGTGACTGATCGCGTGCATCAAATGATGATTGGATACCGACAGGCTACCCCCCCCCCCTTTTTTGTTTTGTTTTGTTTTTATACATCCATGATATAAGGGTTGATAGTAAGACCACAGCGTACATCCCATGTAATAAAAAATAAAAAATCCCCCCTTCGTTGTTGACCGGCAGGGGTGGGGGCGTGGCCCCTCTGACTACGAGGCCCCCCCGCATTGCGGGGGCTGCGGGGGTATACTTTACGGGCCTGAGTGTGAGGCAATGCTGAGATGCTCTTCAAGGCTATACAAATCTCTTTTTTAACTCTCCCTCTCACCTTTTCATTTATACCTCATACATTGTTAATAGGGTACTGTAGCTGCTCCTCGGTGCTGCCCAGATGCATGTATCCCAATGCACACTGGGAAAAGACCCACCGGCTCTCATGAATGTGCTATACACACACAGCATGATATGAAAATCAACTCTTTCCTTTCATATCACCCATGTCCTCTGCACATGCATTATCTGTCCTCCACATCCAGAGCGACTGGCAGAGCTGTCGTTTCACTCCAGTCGATGCAGCGCATTAGGAGGAGAATGGCTGTGTTCTTTTAACGCACAGTCTATTCTTATGGCAGTCGTAAGAATAGACTTGCCCGCTATTCTTACGCCACCATATCTACCGCCTCACAATCACAGCGGTCGTATGAATAGACGCGCCCACTATTCGTAAGGTGCTGAATCTTGTTTTGGGAAATTCTTCAAAACCTAACCAACTCTAACCCTATCACTAACCCTAACCCCAATATTAGGTATTTATGGTTAAAATGCTTGAAATCCTTACTCCGGACGCAGTAAATAGTTACTGCCTTATTGAAAAGGTCTGAGCCTCAGGGGTGACTGTGGCTCTAGCCGGATCATGAGATCATTACTGTCTCTCTGTCAAAGACCTGACAAGCGTGATACATCATGTGCTCCGTTTGCTGCTTAGAGTCAGAGTGTACCTAAGCACTGTCGAGGACTAGGAGACGGTGGATGGGACAGAGTTGGCCAAGCATTGCCTGTCAGTCATACAGTACTGTATATCCTGGTGACAGAGTTGAAATAGCCTAACCTGTGGTTGGAACAGTCTGACCTGTGGTTGGAGCACTGAAACAGTCTGACCTGTGGTTAGAGCACTGAAACAGTCTGACCTGTGGTTGGAACAGTCTGACCGGTCACAACACCAGTTTTGAACCCACAAGTTTTGTGGGTTTTGAACTCGCACGTTCAGCATGGCAGACAAGCTCCTTAACCACTAGGCCACCAGAGCTTTTGAAAAATCAATGGTGTCATAGTCTTTTGTTTTGATGTTCTGGAACCACTGCCTCTTGTGGTAGCAACATAGAACTGCAGGTCAACAAGGGAAGGGAGAAAGGGATAACCCAACATTTGCTCTATGGTGCGCTGGCTTACAGCCATGCACAAAAACAACCCAATAATGGCGAATCGAGGCAGGGGAGAGTCTTTCGTTTGGACAGACAGTGAAGTTGAATTGCTCCTCAACGTCATGAACGAATATAAAGTAAATAAAATTCAAGAAAATGTGGATTGGGAATCCGTTCAGTCAAAGTATGACTCTGTTGTTGAATGAGGTTGAGCAGCTGGATATGACACCCAAAGAGTGCAGATAGCATGCTAACAAATAACGTTAGCACCAGCATTTTTGTTAGGTCTGCCATTTTACTAGCTATTTACCATTGCTCTGACATCAAACAATGGAGACAAGTTATAAAATACTGCGGTTATCCTATCTACACACAACCTCTGACACCGGATTCTTCCCAAAACTTCACCCTGGACTCCGGTTTCAAACAAACACGGTTTCAGGGGCCCAAAAGCGCGGTTGCGTGTGAACGAACAGCCAAACCGCATTGAAAAATACACGGTTTCAGAAGTACACAGGTCCGTGTGGACAAGCCCTGAAATAATAAGATGATACTAAATAATCAATGAATGTCTATAATCATTAATATGAGTGGTGGTTGGAATATCTTCAAGCACAGGCCGATAAAAGCGGTTGGGCCTAGCCTATGACCGTCAACATGGCTAATGTCATTAATATAACCAATATGACCGTCAACATGGCTAATTAATATACCATCGACAATCCGAACATGAACATTTATATGTGCATGGCTGAATGTTAATTATCACAATATACTATACTATATACTAATATACTAGCTAATTATCGTGAAGAAAGGAATGCTATTTGCCATCAAACGGGATTCTAGCATGCGGCAACTCTCAGCTAACAAGAGTCGGTAGGCGGTGCTCGGTGAGGCCTATAACTCAGAAACGTATCTCTAAACATTACTACAGAACACATTTGTAGGCTATTTAATAATCTTAATAAGAACTCCTAAATTAAGGAGTTGTGAATGGCAACTTACTTCATCACAAACGCATATTGTTGTCTAAAGAATTTCCTGTAAAGTTCGTTCTGTGGTGTTGTAATGGTTGGTGACCTTTTTTGATGGGGTCCTAATTATCTACTAGAGGTGTCTAGAGTGTGCCTGTACCAAATACAAAACAATAGAGAATTTGTAACAGTAACAGTCTGAGTTGTGGTTGGAACAGTCTGACCTGTAGTTGCCAGCGGGATGTTGGAGGAGGAGTGGGCTGAGGACCGAGGATAGATGCTCTGTCATCATCTCCTGCATTATTCATCAGGCGTGCCTAGCTTGTGCCTTTTGCTTCTTTTCTCTCAGTGAGTTGTGGAGAGGAGAGGGTCAGCTGGAGGTCTTATTCATCTTCCCACTACCCCAGGTCATATAAAATAGTCAGAGGAACTCAAGTCTCCCCCAGTCCTCAGCTATCCAAAAGCAGCATCTCAGACCATCTTAACACGTACCAATCAGCATTTCTGCAAAAGGAACAACCCTATTTCAATGCACTACATAAAACTAGTTTCTAGAAAACAGTAGGCCTGTTATATGAAGAGATGAGGATGCTGTCTAGTGTCTTCGTAACTGTTCCTGCTCCTCTACAGCAGACCCATGTGTGTGTGAGGAAGCATGCGTCCTGTAGCCTACATGGTTCACCTGTAAATAGAAAGGCCGTCTGCAGGGTCCAGGCGCCAGATGGTGCTTCCCGTGTTTAGGCCAGTATTGGACTATCATATGTCATCAGAATGCTACAGAGATATCGCCGCCTCTCGCCACACCTCATCGCCTCAGGGATTTATAATTACCCTCGCTGATTGGCTGATGAGCACACCGGCCTGGATCTGTCATTTGCTGATTAAAGTCGTATCGGAGTCACATTAGAGTGTGGAGATGATGATATATGGCATTGGATATGGTGCCAATGCTGGTCAAAACATACTGTGACATACGTGTCTTGTCTCTGTGCTTGTCTCAGTGGACGCCAGGCGATGGGGAAGACTGCCCCAGAGGGAGAAGACTGGAGAGACACAAGAACAGGGTGATCCCAGACAGACTCACCTACATGTCACAGCATGTCCCAGCTCCCTCGCAAAGGACGCCTGCCTGTCCGGTCTGATGGCTGTCACTCCCCGGACGCTGAGCCTCAGAGTGAGTGAGCGCTGAGCTGTCTGAAACCATGACGCTTCATGTGGATGAACGTTTTTGGTATTTGGTGCATAGTTGGTTGCTACTGAAAGAGGTAAATTAGCTGTTACTGGACAGTGATCATTGAGGACAACGAGAAAAGCCCTCGATGGGAGGTTTTTAATTCTTACACTGGCAATTTAAGCACTTAGTTTATCTAAGGATACCTCCCCATAGAGCAGGAAGATCTATGGCCATAAAGTATTCTCTCTCTGTGGCTCCAGTCAAGGTTAAATGGGTTTATTTCCCGATGCTGAAGAGTAAAGCTCCAATAAAAAATGTGTTGAAGAAGGAATCACTGAGGATTTTCATCCTCGTTTGGTGAATAAGACAAGGATCTATCCTGCATGGTGAGCGCACCACATCACAGTGGTGAGCACACCGCATTTATTTGACCAGGATTAGTACTGCACTTTAAAGTATTGAGCCCATAACCTAGTGTAAAATTTGATTTGGTTCATTTTAGCAAACAGGAAAAAGGTCAGTAAACATGATATACTTTGTAGCAAAAGGTAAAGGTCTTTCCCTTACATAACAACCAGCCAGCTGAAGTCCCCTAAGGTAGAGGCGTTTCCCTGTCATGAGAACCAGCTGACTTTCTGCTGATCTGTGTGCCGTCTGTGCCCAGGAGGCCCTGCAGCTCTTCAGACCGGATTTCATCTCCCGCTCCCAGGAGAGGGTGAGGAGGTTGGAGCAGAGGGCCAGAAGGAGGAGGAGGAGGGCCCTGCTGGACTCCAGCCCAGAGCTGGGCCGGGCGCTGGAGGAGGACAGAGCCAGGCTACGGGGCAGCCACTGCACCAAGCCCCTGCCTCTCAGCGGTACTGAGCTGCTCGCTTTATACGTTGTGGCCGTATGTGCAGGCTGGACTTCCTGTTTTGGTTTTGGTAGCTGGTCATCGTTAGCACTGAGAAATAGGAAATCAGAACATAGTGTTTTCTTCGCCTGTACTGTATATTATACTGTATATTGTGTTACTGTATCTCAAAGCATGTACAAACTTTGCTCTCTGCTGGGCGTCATGTAGTACTACAACGTAGTTGAAAAAGTGACAGTAATAATGTTGAAGGCCATCACTGCTAGGATATTCTGAATGTCGAGTAGGTTACAAAAGCATTCTCCGTCTTATCTCTGTCTTCACCCTGGACACTATGCCAGTAAACAGCATAGCATTAGCATTAGCTTGGCCCAGATCTCTGTCATTCCTGGTTTATTTTTTATTCAGCTGATGATGAAACCTCAGGCTAAGACTCTAGTTAGTTATGCGATAAGAGCCTAAATATTCAGATCTGACAAGAGACAGGCAAGCCTGGAACAGACAGTGGGGAAGCCTGTGTGTGTGTGTGTGTGTGTGTGTGTGTGTGTGTGTGTGTGTGTGTGTGTGTGTGTGTGTGTGTGTGTGTGTGTGTGTGTGTGTGGGCGTGTAGACGGGCGGGCGTGCGTGCGAGAGAGGGATTGTGTGTGTGGTATACTTAATAAGCATCTGTGTGTTTGTGTATTTATTGGGGATGTGTGTTTTCCAGATAATCTTTTCAGGCCCAGAGAGAGGTGTATATCAGGGAAGGAGATGCAGACCAGGTCCCGACGGTGAGTTCACCAAACCAGAGCACAACCACAATAATGTCACTCGCACACCCATTTATTTGCTTCATACTCATCTCTATTCCAGCCTGTGACACATACATACACACACACACACACACACATACACACACACACACACACACAACATGTTAGACAGCCAAATGTCTGGACTGGTGAGAAGAACTACCCTTGGCTAGTGTTATCTTTGCCTCTATACCGAGTCTTATCAGAGAAGACACACCTGATCAGTTGATAGGCAGCATTGTTATTTTTCCTGCTGAAGCACAATCTGACTGGGAGCATCTCTTAACAAAGTGACTCCATTTGTGTGGGTGAAAACGGAGGCAGGTTTATCAGTGGATCCTAGGTTTTCCGGTAGTGGTGTGGTAAGATAAAGACTGGCTGGTATTCTGATGCCCTTGGCCTGCCAGTGTTCTCCTCCCTCCTCTGTCTGGTTTCAATGCAGCTCTTTATGTGTGCAGGATTTACAACAAGCTCCCTGAGGTCACCAGGAAGAAGGAGGAGGAGAAGAGGAGGCTGGTATCGCAGACTAACAGATTGCGGGCAGAGCTCTTTAAGAAGGTAGGCTGTACCAAAGCTGCTGGGATCTGAAATCAACTCTGGGGACGGTGGCCATTTTGTATGCGTGCTACTGAAGCTTATTCCTCGAACGTCTCACCATCTGGTCATCCACAGGCGGTCCTCCCATCTTTGTCATACAAATTGCAATTCACACACATAGTTGATCAGATAATACCAGAGATCTAGGGTGTAAACGTTCTTTGAGGTTGTCTGCAGACTAGACTGGGAGTTGAAGAAGGTGTTGATGCTGTGAAAGAGTGTCTAGTTGCCAGTGGACGGGGAGGTTATGTCCTCAGATGCCAGACATAGTTAAGGCCCCTGCAAGTCACCACTCCTTTTTCAACACACACTCAATTTCTCTGGCAAGATATATTACATTTTCTCACCAGCAGAGGTCACTGTTTGACTTCTCTGGATTCTCTTCTGATCGCTGTCGTGAGTCTAGGACTGTTCTGACAGTCAATGTCATGCCTACACTGTTTTGCTGTATCTACCTTCAGTGAAAAACTGATTAATCTAGAGAGATGTGTGAATTACACGTTTTTGTATTTTCCTGATTATATTCCAACTAAGAAAAATGCATTTCTCTGTTCAGTCTTAAATTATGTTATCAATTATATCATCAAGTTAATTTGCTCTTCGTCATCTGAGCTTTAGTTAGTCACTGAGAACACTTTGGACACACAGGTGACCTGATGAGAAGGAGCTCTCTGATGTGCAGGATCTCTGTCTTGATGTGGGGGTCTGTCTCTAGAGAGCTGGCGGTCTGTCTTGATGTGGGGGGTCTGTCTCTAGAGAGTGGGAGGTCCGTCTTGATGTGGGGGTCTGGTTGTCACCATTGGCCATCAGACTGTCAGACACAGTTCTGTTTCCGCTGTAGAGCCCTCTCTCCCACTATAGCTCAACCAGGACACTAACATGCTCGGCGCCAGTCAGGTGGAACGGCAGAACGGGTACAAATGCCCCGCCGTTCTCAGATAATTAGGACACCATTTTACTTCAGGGGTTTATCCATCTGCCAGACAGACTAGGTGGTCTGAAGGTGACTAGGTTAGGTTGTCTCTTTTGGAGCAAAATGGTAAGGAGCTAAAATGGTGCCGGATGCAAACTTTGAGTCAGTACCAATGTCTTCTTATTCCACTAGGCAAAAGGCAGAGGTTAAAGTTCAAATGCACTCCTTGGAAGGAGTCTCTGAGGAAGCCAGCGGTAGGCATGTTGTGGATGTAAAGTCATTTGAAAACCCTACCTCTCAACTGAACCCTACCGCCTCTCGACCAAACCCTACCTCTCAACTGAACCCTACCTCCTCTCAACCGAACCCTACCTCTCAACTGAACCCTACCGCCTCTCGACCAAACCCTACCTTTCAACTGAACCCTACCTCCTCTCAACCGAACCCTACCGCCTCTCACCCAAACCCTACCTCCTCTTAACTGAACCCTACCTCCTCTTAATTGAACCCTACCTCCTCTCAACTGAACCCTAACACTTTTCAACTGAACCCTAACACTTCTCTACTGAACCCTAACACTTTTCAACTGAACCCTAACACTCCTCAACTGAACCCTAACACTTCTCAACTGAACCCTAACACTTCTCTACTGATCCTACCTCCTCTCAACTGAACCCTAACACTCCTCAACTGAACCCTAACACTCCTCAACTGAACCCTAACACTTCTCTACTGAACCCTAACACTTTTCAACTGAACCCTAACACTCCTCAACTGAACCCTAACACTTCTCAACTGATCCTACCTCCTCTCAACTGAACCCTTACACTCCTCAACTGAACCCTAACACTCCTCAACTGAACCCTAACACTTCTCAACTGAACCCTAACACTTCTCAACTGAACCCTAACACTTCTCTACTGAACCCTAACACTTCTCAACTGAACCCTAACACTTCTCAACTGAACCCTAACGCCTCTCAACCAGGGTGGATCCAGAGTTGGAGTGAAAGGAAAAGAGCAACAATATTTTCCTCATTGAGGTTTTTTTGTGTTTCTGATGCCTCATGGTGGTCAGTGTCCAGGCCAAAAGGAGGTGCACCACATGGAGGGCGCTGATAGCACAGGAAAGGAACAGACAGACGGATGGCTTCAAATGGCTGCGTAAGATTCTTCCTGGCGGTTTTAAAGCTGCACACATTTTGTCAAAACTAATTAAAACTACCTGATATCAGATTGTTCCATTGAGCCATAGCGTCCTAATAGCGTCCTACTTCAATGACTCACCCCTACCAGTCACCACGTCTTGTAATTCCAGCATTTCTGCCTGTGTTGTCAAATTGCGGCTGATAACTTTGCTCTGCCCCAGTGCCTTGAACGTACATATACGTACTGCCATCTAGCGGTAAGAAATCACTTATTGCTGCTTTAAGTGGAGAGTGATTGCATGCAGGTAGCCTGCTGTGTGTCCTGATTAGAGGGCTGCTGTATGTCCACACCAGGGCTGGGACAACACAGCGGGCAGCTGATGGAAGTGGAAGCCAGTTTAGGCTCAGTTGATCATCCTGTCTGAGCTACAGCTGCTTTCTGGGGGTTGAAGGGAGACCTGAATGAGTCTTCTCTGTGTGTGCGCTGCATGTTTCTGTGTTGTTCTGGGAATAATATGCTGGCGTGTTTGTTTTTCTCTCTCTCTGTGTGTGTGTGTGTGTGTGTGTGTGTGTGTGTGTGTGTGTGTGTGTGTGTGTGTGCGTGTGTGTGTGTTTTTTCACAGAAACTTCTGGACCAAATCCTGCAGAGATGAGTACAGAGGGAAGAGTTAAAGACATGCATATGGAGTCAGTGTTGCCATACATTATTAACACATCCTAACCTTTCATCTCTTGGAACAACCCTGTTATAATTCAGCATCAGTTGTTGCCATGCCTATGCATAAATTGCTCAATTTAGTATGTTCTTCTTCACTTTGACTAGGCGTTCTACAACTGACTCAGAGGAATGAGATCATACTGATGTGTTACCATTACAGACCCTGCCTACAGTAGATATGGTGGGGAATAGCCCAATGGCAATGGTGAAGTGTGACATTCCTGCCATTCAATATTGTATTGCAATATTCCCCCTTCTCTCTTTCTCTCTCTTTCTATCTCCCTGTCTGTCTTTCTCTCAGTTCATCTCTCTTCCTGTTGGCTGTTTTTAACCGAAAGAAATTATATTTTTCTGACATAAATAAATGTATAAATGTATAAATTTACCATTTACCATTATATTCATCCAGTCAAATGTATTGGGAGGATAGTTTTTTTTATTTTTTTATTACATTATTCAGTAGATACATGTTACATTAGATTGTGGCTGTTGAAATGTAAGGACATCATAATGATTGGATTTGTTCATATAAGTCAAATACAGCTGAATTACATATACAGCTTTTTGTCCTCATCGAAGTCATCAAGTTCTTCTCGGCGTAATGTTATAACCCTCGTAAAATGCTATACACTTTTTATTTCACTTTTTTTTAATTAAATTCTTCTCAAGTTTGTGCTAATTCAAGAACACCAAAGATGACAGGACAATGTGCAAATGACCTTGACTGTCAGTCCCTAGTGTTAGTGAAGGGGCTAGAGAATCTTTGGTCATTGGCTTCACGTCCGCCTCGAGGCTCCTGAAACCTGCCATCCGGAACACCGGCATTCCGAGCTAACCCAGCCCAGGAGATGGAGGGAATCAGTGACAGAGGCCCAATCACAGAGGTCCTTGACAACCCACCCAAAGGTGACATTGTAATCAGAGCACAGAATTTGGAATAAAGCCTGGGACTTCAAGACATCAATACAGTCTGTCAACGTGACTGACATCACAGTGTAGGTATTTACACAGACCTCCTGGGACAGAATCTGAAAATAGTGAAGGACACACATTAGAAGAGATGACAAATAAACCTAAAAGTAAAAAATGAAAGCAGTTGTGGTTTACGGTAGGTGGAATGGGCCTTGTGATGGTAGGAATTGGAGTGAATACAAACAATAGGAAAAGTATCACACTGTTGTACTGTAGCAGTGGAAGACACAGAAAGAAAACGCATTCACATGGAGACGTCAGATCCAACGTTCAACCTTTAACACCGAAACCAGTGGTGTCGCTAGGCCCGTGCTTCAGCCACGGATGTTTTATGAAAAGCCCCGGATTTTGAGAATAAAAAATTAAAATTAAATTACACAAAAGAAATCCGGGGCTATATATATTCATGTAATTCCGATCATGCATTAAAGACCTTGAAGATAAAATATAATATGCAAGTAGTCTACATTTTGGGTCCTCTGTGTGACATTCAAGAAGACTGCTGCTCACTACTCACTACGTGTGCATTTTGAGTGACAGTTGGCGATACTAGTCTGATAGCTTCAGATTAGTCGGAGCATACTAGAGAAAAAATATGTTTCACTCACTCAACTTCAGCCCCTGATGCTTTTCCCTCAGCCCCTAATGTCTTTGAATCCTAGAAACGCCCCTGTCAGAAACACTCAACCTCCCCCACTGACAGGTTTTAACGCTCGAGGGAATGGTTCTCTGCAGTATGTAACGTAGTTTTGTTCCTGCTGAGCTCTGATTGACATTGTCTATGTCTCTCAGGTACTTTATGCAGCACAATGTAGTCTGCACTTTAGAATGTGCACGTGACGCACGTGATGACAAGAATTCCAATGCGCGCATGGCAAATAAACTTCCTATTGTTCTATTCTATTGTCTGAAATGTACCCCATGCCACACAGCCTGATGAGTCTGGCTGGATGTTTCTGGGTCTGTGGCTATGAGGGAGTCAAGGCAGGTTGAGTGTGGAGGGAGGAGAAAAAAGGGGTGGAGAAGAGGGTTAAAGAGGAGAAAGGGATAGGGAGGAGAAAAGAGGAGGGATAGAGTAGAGAGAGAGGAGGGATAGAGGAGAGATGGAGCGGATGATTAGAGGAGATGGAGAGGAAGGAGAGAGGGATGGAGAGGAAGAATAGAGGAGTGATAGAGAAGAGGAAAAAATGGAGTGAGAGGAGGAATGGAGTGTAGTCTTATAGAAGGCTTTACTGACGATGACTGGGATGTACAGTCGGTCCACTTACAGATGTATGTACTTACTGTAAATTGCTTTGGATAAAAGTGTCTGCTTAATGATTGAATAAAATGTACTCGGTAGTGCAGAGGGTGTGTAGGCAAAACCCAGACTGCAGAGAGCATATTCATCCACTGGATATCCACTGGAATAGGTTCTCCAATTATGAGACAACTAGACAGCTGACAAGACAATGACACGTTGTCGGGCCTAGACGAAGGGGCACTAGAACAGAGAGAGCTTGAGGAAGACAAGTCTGTCAGTGTCAGCATTCAGATAAAATACAAATTCATCAGATATTTGCTGCTGAGCTTACAGGGATTACAGATTAAAGAGTTTGCATGGTAGGGTAAGGGAGCAGCCGCTAGCTCATATCTACCAATTCAAATTTCGACCATTCGACATTCATTAGTTGGTCTTACTTTATCTTTGGCAAACAGATAGCTGTATAAAAGAATGTTACAAAACCCAATGTGGAGCTTAAATAGGAGTCAGGATACCCCCAAAAGGATATAGACTATATGAATTTACCATGAACTGTCACAGGTCTAAGAGATATCAACCGGTTTGGCCTGCAGTGTACACAGACTAGTGGAACAAGATCCAAGAGCAGGTGGCCACCTCAGACACAGCTGGGGACAGAATCTGGGAACACTCTATTTGACAGGATATTGGAATAGACTATTCTACATGTCACAGGTCTCAACAGTTGCGTTTTAGTCAATTTTAAGAGGAAATTATATGAGATTTGTTACACAGTAATTACCTGTGAAGGTATATTATTTTCAGTGGTGTGTGTCAAAAGCGTCATGCCTATAGAACTTGAGGGGGCATGTGCCCCCTCAGGTTTGGGGGTGTTTTTTGTTTTGTTTTATTTCTGTTATTGTTTGTTTACCATTACATTTTACAATGCGGAGCTATGATTATTTTCTCTACTGAGCTGAATGTAATCCCGGTGGATTTGGTTTCTTCCAAATTAACACTGGACCTGGCCCCCCCTCGCCTTGTTTTCATGGTCTGCTTGCATACATTTAGATTAAGGTTGTCCTTAACTGATGAACAGGTCCTCCAAATATTAGTCTATTCAGTATATCAGATTCAATATACTTCATACTTCAGTGTACAGTATATAATTCGGACCAATGCCAAGTAAAAAAAAGTTGATTTGTTTTCCCTTACTTTTATTTTGAAAGTCCTTGAAAGAACGCTACCGGTAAGTTTAATTTCACACGCTTGAGTGGCAACTGGTAGTGTGCTGTGTCCTGATTTTAAACTGCAAAAATGCACAAAAAAACACTAAAATTCCACGCGCGCTAAGAACGCCTCGCTTCGCTATTTTGCGCCCCCTCAGTTTTTTGGGTTGCATGACGCTACTGGTGTGTGTTGTTTGGTTTGTTTAGCAGGATTACGCAAAAATTAGGCTACCAGACAGTTTTTCATGAAACTCGTGGAGGGGTGTAGCATGGGCCAACTTAGAACCCATTAAATTTAGGAGCGGATCACAGAGGGGATCCACAAATAAAAAAATACTAATAATAAAATAAACTTTGAGCGAGACTAGAGACTCATCTCAACTTAATAGCAATGCCAAACGTCTTTCTCGCATGCACATGCATAGAGCCATGAAGTGCATTCATGGGCGGAGGCTTGTTCTCTGGTTACAAGCACCATTTCTAGTTAATAAGTAGGCTAACTAGTTCTGATATCAGTTTAGGCAGCTGTAACACTGGGGGCAGGGTTCTATTCGGAGCAGTTTTTATATTGGCTGGCGGCTCGGATCAGTTTAATTAATATTAGCCAAAACGTAAATTAATTAAGGCCCTGTCACAGTCTGCCCAAGACTCCTGCGGATACCCTGGCTGTGGCAAATATAGCTTCACCAGGCTCTTGTTTCTAGTCGCTTGGTTTCCGGTCTAGAGCCCGCTGGTACCCTGTCATACAAATGCCGAATCGAGCGGCCTAGTCTCGCCAGTCACTACATGTAGTGAAGGGCCATGTTTACTGCATCAGCCACAGACCTGTTTGCTCTGTAGGCGAACTGCAGAGGGTCCAGGAGTGGGTCTGTGATGGATTTGAGTTGCAACATAACAAGGAGCTCAAAATACCTTCATTACTACAGAGGTCAGGGTGACAGGCCTGTAGTCATTTAGGCCAGTGATCTTTGTTTTCTTGGAGACAGGGCTGATGGTGGAGGTCTTAGCAGGCTGGTACATGTATGTATGTATAGCGTCGCTGGTGAGGTGTTGAAGATGTCAGCGAACATTCATTATTAATTACTGTGTAACGCGGTGCTAGGCCTACATTTGTCGTTCATCCTTGTTTCTGATACAGATACACGTATTGTAGAACTCTAGAGCTGTGTTCGGAATCGCTCCCTCGTTCCCTCACTCCCTATTCCCTATATAGGGTTCACCATGTAGTGAACTACCTAGGGAACGGAGGAAATATAGGGTACATGCACTGTTCCCTGCAAATTATTGTGAATTGTGGGTAATAAATAGTGGACTATATAGGGAACGAAAATTCCGTGGAGAATTCGCACACTAGAAACAAAATGGCTGACGCCCTAGATAGTGAATAGGGAGCGATTCCGAACACAGCTTAGGTCATGTCCACTTTCCTAAACCATCACATCCCGGTCTGCCGCCGGCGCTAGGACCCAACCGAGACCACAGCGCACATGGCGAATGTTGGCTCCGAGCTGCCTTGATGCACAAGAGCATGATGCTGAGGCGGGGGAACTGTATCCTAGTTCTGTAGGAGCCTTCCAGCCCTATTCTGTTTTCTGTCGTTCACTCGTATATCATCTCTAACTCAATTACAAATGCTTTGGAGAGATCGTTTCCCACTCCTTGCGCAGAGACTTGAGCATGCACTGATGAAAAGTTTTTGACAGCTGTAGACTACGTTCCTTTGCGGTGACTTTATCTATTTGGACTTGAGTCTTTTTGGCGTGTGTTGGACTTTATTCTATTCTATCTTATTCTATTGCGGCGTCCGGCATCGTGACCGTCAGCCGACAGTTGTGGACTTCATCGTATTATGGTCGTGTTGGCATAGACTAGCCTACCTTCGACGATCTCCCTATCAGAACAGCTCAAAATGAGAAACTGGAGTTGGAATAACTCTGCGTTTCTGGTAGCTTTACATTTCTTTTCCCTGTCCGCGGCAACTAATACAGACAAAACACTTCTCAATGCCGGTAAGTTGCGTAAATGAACATGCACTAGGTTGCTTAGATGGATGGAGAGTAGCCTAAGTGGGGGAATGTGTTTGAGTGTGTTTATTAATGAGACTGCCAGCATGATAATATTATCCACACTTAATTTTCTTCCAGGGAACCTCTTTCTCTCGTAGTGCGCATAGTTAGACAAAGAGAGAGGGAGATGAGAGGGAGAGAGAGATTGAGGTACATCCTGTGAGGCTATTGTTTCCTGCTCAGAAATATGACAATAGCAGGAAAGTCAGCCTGACAACAGTGGATGTGTTTAGCATTAGCAATATCCTTCATATCACACACACACACACGCACACACACACACACACACACACACGCACACACACACACACACACACACACACACACTGAAGCCTCCTCTAAATAATGAGGCTACGAGGCTAACTAAATTAATTAAATAGCCCGCGTGCGTAGACGTACACTCTAAAAGAAAAAGAACCCTCTTGAAAACAACCCTTTGGAACAGAACCCTCAGAAAAAAAAGGTTCCATGTAGTTCCATATAGAACCATTTCAGGTCAGAATGAGAACAGGACTGAACATTGTTATATTTGGAACCTCAGGGTTCTACAGCAGCTTTTCTCAGTGGGGTCATATTTTGTTACCAAGGGTTCTACTGTATAAATAGCCCTTTTGTATTTAGAGTATGTCATGCATATACTAGTATTGTATGTCTGTATATAAGTTGTGTGCGTGCTGTTGACATGAACAAAGAGGGACATGTAGAAGGAAATAGAGAGATTGAAGGTGTGCAGGCTGGACTCTGCAGGACACCTTTGGTGTGTGTGTGTGTGTGTGTGTGTGTGTGTGTGTGTGTGTGTGTGTGTGTGTGTGTGTGAGAGAGAGAGAGAGAGCGAGAGAGAGAGATGTAGTCTTTGTATCAGAATCAGAAATCCTCTTATTTTGCCAAGTATTTGCATACGAGGAAGGTGACTTGGTGTGGTGGTAAACGGGACACAAAGCAACACAACACAATAAAAAAGATAAAACACAACCAAGGCATTCACAGAATAGAAAAGTACAAAAACATAGCAAGATATCAACAATGTTAAGATCAAAGCAGGGCGATGCTAAGAGCCTCTGGCATCTGTGAACATTCAGCCCACGTCAGCCATAATTAACCACGAGCTAGGGGCTGGTCACAGAACATTGTCAGGCATCCTCTCTCACTCAGTTAACAAGCTAGAGTCTGGTCCCAGAACAGTGTCAGGCCATCCTTTCTCTCATAGTTAACAAGCTACAGGGCTGGTCCCAGAACAGTGTCAGTCCATCCTTTCTCTCATAGTTAACAAGCTAGAGTCTGGTCCCAGAACAGTGTCAGGCCATCCTTTCTCTCATAGTTAACAAGCTACAGGGCTGGTCCCAGAACTGTGTCAGGCCATCCTCTCTCTCACAGTTAACCACAAAGTAGGGGCTCCACAAGGTAGGGGCTGGTCCCAGAACAGTGTCAGGCCATACTTAGAGCAGGACAGGGATGAACTGACCCAGAATCAGTGGTACATTCTGATGGTATGCATTAGCAGTTACTGTACATGAAGAGTGTTTTGTTGGCATGTTTTCATAATGTCAGGCTCAGGGCCTCTTGAGACACCATCATTCATCTGTTTCTTTGGCCTCTCCACCAATGAGCAGGGAGTGTTAGATCCATATATCTACGTACAGTAGCAATCTTGTAATCTTTCTTAACTTGATCTTGGTGTCGGCGTTTCAATGCCATTTCCACCAACATTTTCCATCAAGAGTAGACCATTCTTAAAATCTGTAACGTTGGTAAAAACAACCACTCCAACAATATTTGACTAGCACTTTATTCAAGCTATTGTGTCAGAAATGCTTCGGTGACAGATATTATACAAAGGTAGAACACGGTAACTTTAGCGCCGTAAACAGTAACTCCACGTTGAAGCACAGCAAAACAAAGGCAGAGTAGCATACAGTAGGCTACCGTATCTCACATCGAACGTTGAAGAGTGCCGAGAAGCCATGGAAAAGAACCCTAACTGAAGTTACGTTCTTC
The DNA here is from genome assembly GCF_949987555.1 of Borostomias antarcticus. NCBI lineage: Eukaryota > Metazoa > Chordata > Actinopteri > Stomiiformes > Stomiidae > Borostomias > Borostomias antarcticus. The sequence goes on from NC_140258.1 coordinate 5,995,984, forward strand.
TGCCTTGGCTTCTGTAGCACGTTTGTAAGTCAACCAACTATTTTCTCAAAAAAACAACACAATTGACTCAAGATACTTGTTAACATGATAAAGTAGATGCTTAATGTTCCAAAAATGACAAAAACTCATTTTCAACCAAAAATGAAGTTAAGGTCTTTTGGCTTTGTAGGGCAGTGTAGAACTAAGAATAGATTTAAGGATATCTCAGTCAACTGTATGTGTGGAAGACATCAACGTAATCATCTAACTGGTCAGTTTAGAGGACAATGAGTGTGCTGTGTACATCCCCTCACCATCACTCACCATGAGAGTAGAGGAAAATGACTTCATGTCACACTTGTAGTGTAGATGTGTTCACTCTGTCTGGTCATCTGATGTTTTTCAAAGCACACAGAGGGTTACACACACTACCAAACCTTAATCCGAGCAAGAATTAGGAGGATAGTAGCCTTGTGAGACTATCCTGACGTCGCGAGCTCACATTGTTTCTCACAAATCAGTCTGGATACTCTCGATAGAGAACATTTTGAGCCCGATCGGAAAACGGTCTCGCCAATCAGAGTTGGTTCTGAGGAATTTGAAATACAAACAGCTACGCTGGGCATGTTTATGACAGCAAGGAGCAGTTGAAGTTAGGGATGAAACAGTTACCGGTTTCACAGTAAACCACGGTGAAAATTCCCGACGATAAGTATTACCGTTTCAAAATAAATTATCATTAAAACCGTGTTCGAATACCGTGCTTTGAATAACCAGGGTAAATCGTCTACCATAGACATACAGTCCGACGTCATTCCCAGTTTCCACTTCAGAGGAAATGATACGCTTACGCAAATCCAAAAATGCCAAATACCTCACTGCAGCCCTTCCATATTACATAGCAAAGGACATGATGCCCTTTCAGCCATTGAGAGACCTGGCTTTCCCTGTTATTTGTGTTTTTATTTTTATTTTTATAAAAGTAGTTGAAATGATTCCAGACTGTCTATCAGTACTTATTGAACATTTTCTGCATTTTTTTTTTTTTTTAAATACGGTGATAATACCGATAACCGCAGGAACTTTGGTAACTATAATTGTGGTATGATATTTTCATACCGTTACATCGCTAGTTGAAGTTAGTGCGTGATAGAACTTTTCTGATTTTTTTTCAGATGGTTCATCCAATCACCTGTCAAGTAGTTTTGAAAGTGCCCGCCCTTTTCCAAACAGTTTCCAACAGAGAGTTCCCAGATGGTTATGTGAAGCAAACCACCTGGTGCATCAGGTTAGGAGGATGTTATGAAACAAGACTAGATTGCACTTATCAGCAAGGTTTCAATCGCAGCTTAACTCAATTACTCAAAGTCCCCCTCCGCTCCCGAAACGACCAAGCGAGAGATTGTGAGTCACGATCTGTGCTTGTCTGTCTTACTGGAGCCAGTTGAATACTTCTGAGTGCTCCTCAGAATAGGGGTTGAAAAGCCAAGGTTCCTGTGAATGCCTTTATAACACATTTGAACATCTCTCACAAGAAATTAACAATGAAAGAATTTGATGGATGGCTTTGAGTCAATAGCAGTTTGCGGTCAAATAAGTCTGATACTTTATTGTGTTATCCTTGACAATGTTTTTAAGATATCATGTAATAATCGAATCATCTATTATTTTACTCAAATATACATGTATGTATGTATGTATATTTTAGTACTGGTAAACATATCTATACAGACTGTATGTATGTATGTTTGTATGTATGCTATATTTATGCATACTTTATGTATATGTTTTGTAATCTGATTTAATCTAATATGTGACCGCCGCTGGTAATTTGGTCCTCAACTAGGCATTTTCATTTTTCAGTTTTTTACAGATTATGAAAGTGCAGATTGTAAGCTTTCAAATGAGGTCTCATACATTGAAATCTGAACATATTTGAAGAAGATATGCTTATTTGAATGCTAGTACTGCCAAATCAACTTAGCTGAGAAATCTCCCTCCAAAGTTCTCCAACATTTTCACACCTCTGACTGCCAGGTAATGGGCGTGAACAATAGCCTGGTAACCCCTCCCCCAGCCACTCCCCCACTGGACGATCTGTCATTATCTGTCAGAGTGGCTGTCAACTTGGGGTATTACCTGAGAGTGGCTGCCAAGTGAGGTGCTCTCTCACTGATGACCCCACACTCTTTGAGTCAGTATTAATCTTGTGTTGTGAATGCAGTTAAGAACAATATAAGATGAAGTTCAAATGTAACGTTCTTTATTGTCACATACATGATATAAAGTACAAGCATAAGTAGTTAAGTGTACAAAAAAAGGCAACAGTCTAAGTGTTAAAGTGTACAGTTGTCTGTTTTATAGACAAGGTGCATAGTGTTCATTGTGATCAAGTGTACAACAAAGTAATAACAGTCCCCAGCTCAATACTCAAGGTAATAACAACAGTACTCAGCTCAGTATTCAATATTCTAACAATGCAGTCTGTGCAAGTGTGGGCAAGTCTGTGCAAGAGAACAAGCAACGCTTCAGTATACAAACAGGAAAAGGCTGTGGCCTTTCTCCTGCAGTGCTGTCCGTCCTGATGATCTGCAGTGAATCTACAAGCGGACAGTCTTGTTCTGAGCTGCTGTGGAGTTTGGCGGGGGACATGTGACGTCTCGTCCCTCATCAGAGCAGAACTCTCTGATCTTGTCAAAGAGATACGTCTGTCTGGCCATGTCCAGTCCGGGTGGGGCTTGCACAAGAAGACCTTCTCTGGGGGGCAGGACATCAGGCTTGCGCAGCAGCTGAAACTCGACTGCCGGTGCATCACGGTGTTCTCTGGCCACAACCATGCCAGGTCTCTCAGCATCAAAACTGCAATAGAATAGAAGGAAGAAAGTACATTAAACTATTGCCCACAGTACTGGCACTCCATATAGATAAAATAGCACCAGAATGTGTTGATTAAATAGACTAGCTAATGCATGATAGGATGAACGTATTCTCACCTGTTGTGCAAAATCAAAGCTGTAGTGCATAGTGATCTTCTTGCTAGCTGGTATGGAGGGAGAGCTGCAATTCCTTACAAGCTGGAGCTGGTTTTTGCTCATCCTGTAACCAAAACAAAGAAAAAGGTGTCAGACTACCATACCTCTCATGCTCTCTCATTCTGTTTCTCTCTATAATATAGCTACCTAGCTCGATATTAGCTGCCACGCTGGCTAGTTTAGGAACAAAGGGCTAGCTCAGCTAACTAGCATGTTAGCTAACGTTAGCTAGCTAGCCTTTGTTAGTTAGTGCTAGTGCCTTTGTTATGCTAGCTAGACTTAGTCACTTGTTTAGAAAGGAGCTTCTGCTAAACGACTAACGTTAATGTAATGTAAACAGCACAGATAGTATAAAGATCAGCTTACCCCAAAGCAAAGCAGAATGCTTGGCGGTGGTGTGAATCTGGTACCTCGTTCGACGCAACTAGCTTGGTAGCAACTTGCTTTGCTGATACAGTCATCTCTGTATCACAGGTCATCAAGAATAAAACTCCGTGTATGAACGAGTCCTGCTCTGCTGGAGTTTTAGCTGCTCTTAAAACTCTTTCCATGTCCTGGATGCCATCCCCGTCTTCTCTTTAGCAAAAGCTGTAGCATCCTTGGTAAACTTGGGACTGAATGTAAACAAAGCCGGCGTGTTGTTTGGGAAGGGTGGGGGCGGAGAACCCGGAAGCAATAGCCAATGAAACCAAATCATGCTAATCGATCTGCCCGCCCCCAAGCCCGGCTCGAAATCAGCTAAAAACGAGCTTAGTTTGCAGACTAATTAAACGTATTTCGTGAACCTAAAACTGTTGTCTGTTATAGTAAGTGGGTTCTTCACAACTTCAACTTTGGTAATACAAAATAAAACAAAAAATGAAAAAAAACGTTTTTTTATGTATTTTGCCCTCTAGCGCATTTCGGGGTTTGCCGAGTTGCGGACCAAATCACCAGCCGCTGTCACATATGTATATTCCCTGTGTATATTCTTTATTGTACCATTTTTTCACTGCTGAAACCCAAATTTCCCCCACAGGGATTATTAAAGTATCTATCTCTCTAATATGTGGACTCTACCACATATTCATCATTGCACCACATACTGTATGTGACCGTTAGTCCAGCTTTTCCTCAAATCACCCTTGACCCCACACTGAATGGAAGTATGGCGCTCTCATTCTCTATCTCTCTCCATGTATCTCTACCTCTCTCCCTATCGCTCTCATTTCTCTCTTCCTTCCTCTCCACCTCCCTCCTCTCTCTATTTCTCTCACTCAGCATGCAGGACTAGGACATCGTCCCCCCGTCAGGCAGGACTAGGACATCTTTGTCTGTCTTTGTCATTTCCGATTTATTAACGCCTTTATTTCCTTTACAAAGATTTAATCCAGATTGCGCAAATGAGTATTGTGATTTATTCAGGGTTCAATAAACAATTAGAGAGGGAGAGAAATTCACTTGATTAGATTTAAGATAATTATCTGTTTAGACTGCTCTTTTGGCCAGCTGCATTCATTTAAAGGATTAGGATGTGGGTCGTTTCGAAAAATGAAGGAGGAGGAGAAAGTCAAACTCCACTGACCGGACAGACAGGCAGATGCGATTGTCTGTCACACACACACACAACACTCACACACACACACACTCCCTGAGGAGTCTACCTCTCATCACTATATTTTCTAGGACGTAGCTCACATACCCTCAACATGCCCTGGAATGCTGAGGTGCTACGGTCATCCTGTTTAAACCGAGCCATCAGCACCTCTCTGGAAAAGCCATTCAGGAAGTAATGTCTTCCTGGTTTGTCTTTAAAGCCCAGCTCATTGGCTGTTTGACATTATGAGGATGGGTTGGTCACAGGGGGAGAAGAGACAGCAAGAAGTGCCTCTGTTGGCCGTTACTGGTCATTATAACATTCATGGTGATTTAGCTACCTGTTGTCACACAGCCACCTAGAGAGCCAAACACATAACACATACAGTACATTGACTCACAAGCGCACGCACACACACACACACACACACTGTAAATGCAATATTTGGGTTGGATGATTCAGTGAATGATGTAGTTGGTGAGATGATTGAGGAATGTGTTGCTGGTCTTCTGGTGGAATGACGATGTTAACACATTTACTATTTAAGTTATATTATAGTCAATACCACCAATACCTGTTCTAGAATGGTTTAGAGGTTAGGGTTCTATTATGGCTTAAGGCTAGTTTCACGTTGCTTTAATGGGGGGAAGGACGTATTCAGATGCACCGAGAATATTGAACTACTCCTTTAAAGGGGAGATCTGAGACAGAGGAAGTAATTGAACGTCCTTTGCCTGAAGCAAGGGAGACATTGATGCGTGTGTGTGTGCGTGCGCGTGCGTGCGTTCATGTTTGTACTGTACATCTGCGCGTACGTGTGTTGCCGTGTCTCCCTCGCAGCCACAGCTGGCCGTTATGAGATCCAGCACGTGGTGACTTAGCGCTGATCCCCAGCGGTCCCGCTGGGAGGCCCCTGGATCTGGGGGCCAGAACATGCAGAGAGCAGCTTCTAAGCCCAGGCTTTCACCACGGCTCTGGGGGGAACGGGAGGGCTGGTGGACGGAGATCCTCCTAACCCACCGCACACACACACTTCCAGTCCTCCCTCAACAGAAAGGGCTTAGTGGTGAGGATTGGGGGTGTCGTATTACCATCATTTCACCCTGATCTGCTGGCCTCATGTCTGCCCAATCCTCCCCGCTAATGAGCCTCGCTGTGTGAGAGGGGCGGGGGTCCAGATGAACACCCCGGCTCTCCCACTTCACACCCTAGATCTGATTACTGCGTTCCTGGGAGGTGTCATCACTGGCCACCTGGGGGGGGGGGGGGGGGCGGGGGGGGTGGAAGGATGATGGGAGGGAGGGTTTAACATGTTCAGCACTTCCAATGGGCTTCTGCCTCCCCCCATCTCTCTTTCTCTCCCTCTGTCTCTCTCTCTCTGCCCCCCCCCCCCCCTTCTCTCCCACTCTCTCTCTCTCTGACCCGAGGGGGCGGGGGGGTCCCTCACTGTACTGAGAATGATTACCTCATGAGGAGCTTTGGCATGACGAATCCTCTCTGAGGGAGACAACTGGTCCTGCTTAGCCCAGCCAAACAAACTCCCACTACACACAGGTCAGTGTGTGTGCATGTGGGGGGGTTGTCTGGGAGAGGGGCTGGAAGGGGGGAGAGGTAGAGGGGGGAGAGGTAGAGGGGGGCTGGGAGGGGGGAGAGGTAGAGAGGCTGGGAAGGAGGAGAGGTAGAGGAACTGGGAGGGGGGAGAGGTAGAGAGGGGCTGGGAGGGAGGAGAGGTAGAGGGGCTGGGAGGGGGGAGAGGTAGAGGAGGGCTGGGAGGGAGGAGAGGTAGAGAGGCTGGGAGGGGGGAGAGGTAGAGGAGGGCTGGGAGGGAGGAGAGGTAGAGGGGCTGGGAGGGGGTAGAGGTAGAGGAGGGCTGGGAGGGAGGAGAGGTAGAGAGGCTGGGAGGGGGGAGAGGTAGAGGGGGGCTGGGAGGGGGGAGAGGTAGAGAGGCTGGGAGGGAGGAGAGGTAGAGAGGAGCTGGGAGGGGGGAGAGGTAGAGGGGGGCTGGGAGGGGGGAGAGGTAGAGGAGCTGGGAGGGGGGAGAGGTAGAGGGGCTGGGAGGGGGGAGAGGTAGAGGGGAGCTGGGAGGGGGGAGAGGTAGAGGGGGGAGAGGTAGAGGGGGGCTAGGAGGGAGGAGAGGTAGAGAGGAGCTGGGAGGGTGAGCCAGCTATGTTTGTACTGTATATATGCTGTATATATTAAAATCCCATCAAGCCCTCACCCCACCACCCCCATGCGCTTGCGGTTCAACTCTGGTGTTGCCATAGAGCTGAGTATTAGAGAATTAGCATACCGCTAACAACACGGACGGAGCTGCAGTGCAGAGAGCTAGCTGCACCATGTATGTTTGATTAGTGGAAGAACATGGATCGTGTGGATCCAGAGACTGGGGCCTTTATTGTCGTGGATACACCACAAGTCCTAGCAAGATGAATTGTTCAGCACTTCCTTTGATGGAAGAGAATTAGACCCTAAACCATAACTGCCAAGTTCAAAGGACCAATGTGTCTTGTGAATGGAGCTGAAACTGCAGTTTCTTTCTGCTGTGAGTATAGTGATGGATGACATGGCAAAAACTGCATTACAATGGTATATCACCACCATCTAGAAAACATTAAAGAAACATGTGGGATTAGATTTGCCTTTTTTCATGCCAGTTGGATAAATGCAATGCTTTTCAGATGCACACATGGTTGCTCGATCAAAGATTAAGTATGTTGTAATGATATGTTGCGTTGCTGTTGAACCTTGTACACCAAGTTGATCTAATCTGTGGAGTAAGACTTCAAAGCATTCTTCTATCATACTTATGGAAGACAACATTGGAGGTGTACTGTATACGTTATGTATGTAGGTCATTGTTATTTCTCATCAGTAATTGCATTTAGCCTATAGAGAATTTAGATGAGGCGTTTCTTGTACAGTAATGGTGCGTTCGTTTATAACTGGGAGGTGGCAAATTGCGACTTGCTACTAGGAATTATTAAATAAAACACTGCATGAACTCGCACTTCCTCGTCGCAAATTCAGATATGTTTCTCAGCCCCCAGTTGCTCGAATGCACTAGATATAACTAGGTAACTGTGATATAATGGTATATAGCTCGAATGCACACAGGTCGGAGGTAGGTATTTTGCCACTTGCGACTTGCCACCTCCGACCACAAACGAACGCACCATAAGCCTCTCTTCTCCATTATTAGTTGTGAGTGTTCCACAGTGGAATGGGGGTGAGTGGAGTCAGTGGAATGGGGGTGAGTGGAGTCAGTGGAATGGGGGTGAGTGGAGTCAGTGGAATGGGTATGGAGTGGAATGGGTATGGAGTGGGCTGCAGCCAGCCTGCCGTGCTTCAGTTGAGAAGTGGTGAATGTGTGAGAAACACACCAGAGGCATTCTGGGTAACATGGAGAGAATGACACCGGCTTGGCCACTATCCACCACTCTGCTCTCATCTCCAGCTTTTCCTCTCTCAGCACGTACGCCCCCCCCACTATCCCACCCCTCTCAGCTGGAACACTGCTGAGTGTGCATAATATCAGTTTGACTGCGAGTGGTAATGTATTCTGTTGCTATCTGAAACTAAAAGCAGCACTACTTATGCATGCCTGTGTTGTTTCTAGACCAGTTGGAGTGAACTGATTGGCTGCCAGGCAGACGTGGGTGTTCTAATACAGTCGGATGTGGGGATGAGGCTGAGGCTGCAAACATATGGGAGCCAGTTGTTTTATTTATCATTTCAAACATTCCCAAGGATGATCAGGCACACGCAAATCGTTATAATCCATTTCTGAGTCTAATTCCAAGGGACATGCGGTGTCTGCTGACGGACCGATGATACTGTAGCTGGCATGTTCGTACACATTGGTTCAATTTTCACTCTCCCACACCAGAGACACAGACACCCACACACACACACAGGCCTGATCATTTGTGTGACATGATGCAATTAACAAGAGCTCTTTATGCGAGAGGGAGTAAATTACTAAACCGAACAGTTGTATTTGTGTTCTGGCGCTTTTATTTCAAAATGTCTGCCCGACGTTCATTATATTTTGTCTTTTACAATACGCCAGCTGCAGTCTGTGGCTGCTGTGAAAGAGCTCTCTCACTGGTTGGGTTTTACGCTCCGCTAAACCCAACAAACTACTGTCGGCTCGTGCTCGAATTTCCCATAAAAGCAGGAGGTCTCATTCTGTACCCGTGTTAGGCTGTTGTTAACCACTGTCTGAGTGGGGCTCGGCCCAGGCCGAGAGCACGCCTCGCTCGCTATCGGATTGTCTGTTTGAGGCTGGGAGAAAAACTATTGTGGTGTGTCTGGTCTTCACACAGAGATATCGCAGATCTTAAGAGGCGGAGCATCAGAGAGTCTTTTAAGAGACAGAACAACAGCTGTGAAGGGAGAGAGGCGGAAAATAAACAGCACTGGCTGTCTGACACACACACACACAGACAAATAAACATCAGTGACTGTCTGACACACACACACACATACAAAAAATAAACATCAGTGACTGTCTGACACACACACACACACAGATAAACATGCCTTGCCACTCAGACATGAAAACACACTGTAAAACCAGGCTCCAGTCACTGTGTGGCATTTCCAGCCCAGTCTTCATCACATCACAGGAAGAGTACTTCCAGCTGAGCTTAGAGCTGTGTAGAAGGCTTTCAGAGACTTCTGGTGACAGTTATCACAGCTCCTTCAGGTGATAGCAGAGCAGAGGGTTATCACAGCTCCTTCTGGTGATAGCAGAGGGTTATCACAGCTCCTTCTGGTGATAGCAGAGGGTTATCACAGCTCCTGTTGATAGCAGAGGGTTATCACAGCTCCTTCTGGTGATAGCAGAGGGTTATCACAGCTCCTGTTGATAGCAGAGGGTTATCACAGCTCCTGGTGATAGCAGAGGGTTATCACAGCTCCTGGTGATAGCAGAGGGTTATCACAGCTCCTTCTGGTGATAGCAGAGGGTTATCACAGCTCCTTCAGGTGATAGCAGAGGGTTATCACAGCTTCTTCTGGTGATAGCAGAGAGTTATCACAGCTTCTTCTGTTGATAGCAGAGGGTTATCACAGCTCCTTCTGGTGATAGCAGAGAGTTATCACAGCTCCTTCTGGTGATAGCAGAGAGTTATCACAGCTCCTTCTGGTGATAGCAGAGCAGAGGGTTATCACAGCTCCTTCTGGTGATAGCAGAGAGTTATCACAGCTCCTTCTGGTGATAGCAGAGCAGAGGGTTATCACAGCTCCTTCTGGTGATAGCAGAGGGTTATCACTGTTCATTCAGGTGATAGCAGAGCAGAGGGTTATCACAGCTCCTTCTGGTGATAGCAGAGTTATCACAGCTCCTTCTGGTGATAGCAGAGTTATCACAGCTTCTTCTGGTGATAGCAGGGGGTTATCACAGCTCCTTCTGGTGATAGCAGAGGGTTATCACAGCTCCTTCTGGTGATAGCAGAGGGTTATCACTGTTCATTCAGGTGATAGCAGAGCAGAGGGTTATCACAGCTCCTTCTGTTGATAGCAGAGGGTTATCACTGCTCCTTCACGTGATATCATCATCGCGTCGTCCACAGACGGGCCTCCCGTCTTTGTCTCCAGTTTTCCTGGTCCTCCACACACCTGCCGATCTCATCGGTGGTCTCCACTCCCGGATCCATCTTAATTATGTCCGTGGATGTTTTGGTGATAGCAGAGGGTTATCACTGCTCCTTCACGTGATAGAAGAGCAGAGGGTTATCACTGCTCCTGTGACGGACTTCATTTCGCTCTGCGTTGTGATTTTCTGTGTCTTGTTCTTTGACCCGTGCTAAGGGAATGTCCAGGGCGGGTTGTGCTAACAACTATGCCAAGAGTGAAATCCCGCTCGGCAGGGTCGTTAGCACATCCCTTATAATAGAGACAGATGGAGAAAGAGAGAGAGAGAGACATGACAGGGACAGAGAGAGAAAGAGGAAGAGAGAGATGAGGTTGATAAAGTTTCACAACACGACGACTGCTCTAGCCTCCTTGTTACACTCCTTCAAGTCATTGCAGACAGTGAACACTCTCCTTCTGGTCTTAGCAGAGGGTTATCACTGCTCCTTCAGCCTCCCTCCTCTCCACCGATGTCCTCCGCCTCCCTCCATCGCTTGCGAGTTCCCGTCACTTCCTCCCGGGGCCACGCGAGACCTCAGCCAAGCCCGCCGTTCCCATCCGTGCTCAGTGCGGCGCTCTGGGAGATCAGCCAGTCCCAGCGGTGTGCAGGAGTGGACAGATACTGATCATCCTGCCTGCGCGTTGCTGTAACTGTCAGCCTTTCTGTGTAAAATGATTGTACTGGTTGTGAAGACTGTGGATATTGTACATTATGGAACAAAAGATTCTGTTTGTGTTTGACACACAGAGCGAGAGAGAGAGAGAGGCCTTGACTTCCAGGAGTTAGTTACATAGTGTACATAGAGAAAGTCTGTGTATGTGTGAGGAGGAGTTTAGTTTTGTATCTGCAGAGCTGTCTAGAAGTATTGTATAGACCGAGTTCCTCAGGCAGTAGAAGAGAGTGGGAGAACATCTTTTATTGAGGCTGTGTCTGAGGTGTTTCTGCAAGGTCTTTGGGGACGCCGCTGCCTCTCACAAACACAAGAGAGAGCCTGCTCTCTGTTTCTGACTGGCTTTCAGTGTGGCTGAGAACTGCCTTTGATGTGGTCTCTGCTGTCTCCAACATGCTTGGCGTCTTTGAATAATAGATTACTATCGCGGAGTTGTATTCTACATGGTACCATGTATGTGAAGTTAAAGGTACATATTTCCTGTTTGATCCCCATGTCTGGGGCTCACACACATGATCTGTGTTACAGAACACATAATGAAGCCATGATGAGTATCTTTAACATGTCATGTCCTGTTACGATGTTACAGTACGTCATGTCTGGTTACAGTGTTACAGTACGTCATGTCTGGTTACAGTGTTACAGTACGTCATGTCTGGTTACAGTGTTACAGTATGTCATGTCTGGTTATAGTGTTACGGTATATCATGGTCTGGTTAGAGTGTTAACCTATGTCATGGTGTGGTTAGAATGTGACAGTTTGTCATGTGCCTTAATCTCATGTTTGCTTGCCATTAGGTGTGACAGGCAGCGAGGTCAGAGGTCATGTGATATCTTGTATGATCAAGTGTTACTAGAGGTAAATGGTAAATGGACTGCACTTACAGTATATAGCGCTTTTCCACCTTAGCGGCACTCAAAGCGCTTTACAATGGCCTCTCATTCACCCATTCACACACACATTCACACACCAATGGCGGTAGCTGCCATGCAAGGTGCTAACCTGCTCATTGGGAGCAATTTGGGGTTAGGTGTCTTGCTCAAGGACACTTCAACATGTGGACAGTCGGAGCCGGGATTCGAACCACTGACCCTTCGATCATTGAACGACCCGCTCTACCAACTGAGCTACAGCCGCCCCATCGAGGTCATGTTGTCTCCCTGACAGCAAGGGACCTGTCTGTATTTGTTGTGTTCTACGTACCTTGTTCTACTCTACTCTGAGGCCAGACTGCCTCCGGTCCTCACCACGGTCATCTGTGTGTTTCCAGGGAGTGGAGGAGGAGTGGACCCGACCAGGCCGGCTGCCTCTCCGCTGCGGCGTCACCAGACCACGGTTCCCGTGCTGCTGGGAGACGGACGGGAACGCTGGCCGCTCAGCCGGACCCTGCCCAGGGTAAATATCCTCAACAGAGCCGCTTTGCCAGCGGGCCCAGTTAATATAGCGCTCAGAGGACCCGCTAATCTGCTGTCGAGAGCTCAGCCGAGAACAGATGCGTGCCTCCGTGCTCTCTCCCCTCTGCCGTTCCAGCCGAGAGATCTGGGTAATCCCCCTCCCCAGCTCGGCTTATCCCCCTGCCGCTCCCCGTGGTGGCGTCTCTGTCATGGCTGTTTCGAATGCCCCCCCTGTTGTTTGTGTAGTGTGAAATTATTCCTTAAACTGTGGGAATTGTGAAATGACTCCCTGAACTCGGCAGGCTTTCCTACCCTACGAGTCGGCAGTGCGTGAAACCAACATTTTCAAATGATTTGGGAGAGATTGAAGAAACCCAGGTTCATTTCATCCCAGATCAGTTTTTCATTCGGTGTTTGCGTGGAAGAATGCAGCAGCGATGGGCGCAGCTGCAGGCTAGATTTATCCTTCTTCTCCCGCCTCTTCTACCCACATGTGCGCTAGGCTTATGCGGGAGCCTTCGCTTTGACCAAGGTCAGCCAAAATGACCATGAATTATCACAAGTCACAAAGTCTCTGGCTACGAAACTCTTGCCTGCACAGCCAGGAGAGCTGACCAGACAGAGAGGGGTGAGCCGGTGTTGAGCTCGCCTTGAGTATTGAAACCTGCCCTGACTTACCTCGATTTATCCCTCCCCGAACACTGGCTTGGATTCGTTTTTGCTGGCGTGAGGAAATCCTACTCCTGGGTACTCCTATCATGACAGACTCTCAATTACCGCACAGCCCTCCTAGAAGAGGGAAACAGGACTCACGGAGCGTGCTCCAAACTCTGCTGGACGGCAGAGAGACTGTAGCTGGACCGATACAGGATGAGGGATAGCGCCAGTAAAACAACAGACTGTCCCAGACGACCCGTAGCGCTGGAGCTGGAAACATCATCACAACAGAATAGTACTCCGAGGAAAGAGGAGATGGTTTTGCTGTACTGTACAGTATTTCCATCCAATAAGACATTCAGGCAAGTTTTATGAACAATAGATAGTCAATCCAAAATGGCGTCAGAAGCTCAGTAATAGCTGATGCAGTGTTCTGTGTTTTATTGGATTTTAGGGGTAAGCTATTAGTGGTATAGATTTGCTCTAACAGTTCTTCATAAGGCTACTGGTCTGATCTAATCAGGTGTCCCTTCTTTGGCTTGTTTGCTGTTCCTCTAAAAGTTGAGAGAGAATTCTTCCTGTTGTGCAGAGTCAGGGCGAACTGCTGTGGGTTGACCCATCGTCCTGCTAGTCCATCTAGTCTGTACACACACACACACAACACACACACACGCGCACGCACACACGCACACACACACACACACACACACACACACACACACACACACACACACACACACAGACGAACAGTGTGTGGCTGCTGGAAGAGAGCCAGCCCTGACCTGAGCAGAACCCGTCTGGCCTGAGCACAGTGTCATCTGTCCTGCTGTTATCTGACAGGAACAAAGTCCATTACTCCTTTCTGTCCATCCATTATTTATATGGGCCTGTCTGTCTTTCTGTCAGTTCATAAAGCTACTGTTTGCCTGACGCTCGGTCTGTCTGTATTTCTGTCTGTCTTTGTCTGTTTATAAAGTTACTGTGGGCCTGCCTGTCTCTAGTGTATGTCTGTATGGCTAGGTCTGTCTGTCTGACTGACTGACTGACTGACTGACTGACTGACTGACTGACTGACTGACTGACTGACTGAATGACTGACTGACTGACTGCTTGTCTAGACCTTTCCTTTCTGTGAAACATGGACACAAATTCAAACAATGTTTTCCATATTTTCAGGAGCTTTTTATCAGCTTTCTCCTCTGTCACCTTGGAGCTATGTATGTGTGTGTTTGTGTGCGTTTGTCTGTGTGTGTGTGTGTGTGTGTGTGTGTGTGTTTGTGTGTGTGTCCGTGTGTGCGTGCGCGCGTGTGTGAGCGCACTTCTCACACATTTTGTGATAACATTTGTGACAACATTGTCGAGAGTTCCCCTGTTTCCCTTGAGCCTTTGCCACTCCGTCTCAGAGGTGGAGAGAAGGCAGAGAGTCTGAGGAAACGAGCACCTGTCAGCACTAAAAAAAATCATCCAATCATCACAAACACTGCTCCGTGGTGGACAGCGGTGGTCAGGGAAGCCGTCCGACTGAAGAAGGAGGCCTTCCGGGATATGTTAGCCCGGGGGACTCCAGAAGCAGTTGCAGGGTATCGACTGGCCCGGAGGGCTGCAGCTTTGGCCGTGACCAAGGCAAAGCAGTGGGTGTGGGAGGAGTTCGGAGAAACCATGGAGAAGGACTTTCAGTCGGCACCAAAGTGTTTCTGGAAGACCATCAGACACCTCAGGAAGGGAAAGTGGGGGACCATCCAAGCTGTATACAGCAAGGAAGGGACACTGCTGACCTCAAGTGAGGAAGTTTTTGAGCGTTGGAAGGAGCACTTTGAGGAACTCCTGAACCCGACTAATCCACCCTCTATGATCGAGGCAGAGCCGGAAGATGATGGGGGGTCATCGTCAGTTTCCCTGGAGGAGGTCACTGAGGTAGTCAAACAACTCCACAGTGGCAAAGCCCGAGGGACTGATGAGATCCTCCCAGAAATACTGAAGGCGCTGGGTGCTGAGGGGCTGTCTTGGTTGACACGCCAAAGGAGTGGCAGACTGGGGTGATGGTACAATTATTCAAAAAAGGGGACCAGAGGGTGTGTGCCAATTATAGAGGCATCACATTACTCAGCCTCCCAGAGAAAGTGTACTCCAAGGTGCTGGAAAGGAGGGTCCGGCCAATAGTCGAACCTCGGATCGAAGAGGAACAATGCGGATTTCGTCCTGGTCGTGGAACCACCGACCAGCTCTTCACTCTCGCAAGGATCTTGGAGGGGGCTTGGGAGATTGTGGATTTGGAGAAGGCTTACGACCGGGTCCCTTCAGAGGTCCTGTGGGGGGTTATGTGGGAGTATGGGGTGAGGGGGTCCCTACTTAGAGCCATCCAATCCCTGTACACCCAGAGCGAGAGCTGTGTCCGTGTCCTCGGTAGTAAGTCGTCTTCCTTTCCGGTGGGGGTTGGCCTCCGCCAGGGCTGCGCTTTGTCACCAATCCTGTTTGTGATTTTCATGGACAGGATATCGAGGCGTAGTCGTGCGGAGGTGGGTTTGCAGTTTGGTGAGCTGGGGATCGCGTCGCTGCTATTTGCAGATGATTTGGTCCTGATGGCATCATCTGCCTGCGACCTCCAGCACTCTCTGGATAGGTTCGCAACTGAGTGTGAAGCGGCTGGGATGAGAATCAGCACTTCTTAATCTGAGGCCATGGTTCTCAGCAGGAAACCGGTGGTTTGTCCGCTCACAGTAGGAAATGAGTCCTTACTCCAAGTGAAGGAGTTCAAGTATCTGGGGGTCTTGTTCACGAGTGAGGGAACCATGGAGAGGGAGTTTGGCCGGAGAATCGGAGCAGCTGGTGCGGTTCTGCAGTCGCTTTACCGCACTGTTGTGACGAATAAGAGCTGAGCCAAAAGGCAAAGCTCTCGATCTACCGGCCTATCTTCGTCCCGACCCTCACCTATGGTCACGAAGGATGGGTCATGACCGAAAGAATGAGATCCCTTATACAAGCGGCCGAAATGAGTTTTCACTGGAGGGTGGCTGGGGTCTCCCTGAGAGATCAGGTGAGAAGTTCAGTCATCCTGGAGAGACTCGGAGTAGAGCCGCTGCTCCTTTGCGTCGAAAGGAGCCAGTTGAGGTGGTTCGGGCATCTAGTGAGGATGCCTCCTGGGTGCCTCCCTAGGGAGGTGTTCCAGGCGTGTCCGGCTGGGAGGAGGCCGCGGGCAAGACCCAGGACTAGGTGGCAGGACTACATCTCCGCACTGGCCTGGGAGTGGCTAAAGATTTCCCAGGCAGAGCTGGTTGATGCTGCTAGGGAAAGGGATGTCTGGGGCCCCCTGCTGGAACTGCTGCCTCCGCGACCCGACCCCGGATAAGCGGATGAAGATGGATGAATTATGCTGACCATTGATTTTGGTTGCCATGATCTCAAGGGTGATTGTGACTGTGAAATGTCTGATATTTTGAGGCAGAGGTGAGAGTGAGAGTCAAGCCTTCGCTCACAGTAGGTCTTTACTTTACATGCAGCATAGGAAGCTACACTTCCTTTCTCCTCTCTCGGGCAGCGCAGCACACACACTGTATATAACAGTGTCAGAGGCTGGAACATAGAGGACCTGCACACCTACTCTATACACATGCCTGTAGCCACATTTGCACAAGCTCTGTGTCCACAGTCTATTTTCAACCTTCAAGTCTCATTTTACGAACACAGCAGAACTCAGAATCACCCAATAATATTTCTGCTACAGTATATTGAATGCTCAGTCGTGATCTCTTTCCATATGAAGTTATGAAACACCAGGCCAAGGTGGCCCGTAAATGAGTGTGGCGAGTTTGAGCCTCAGGAAGGTTCTCAACTAAAGCTGTGAGCTTGCGTCTACCGCCAACGTCATCGACCCGGAAACTGGAAGCCTTCTTCCTGCTCCCCTATAGCCAGCATGCCCTCCTCCCTGTCCTGCCGGTGTGTGTGTGTGTGTGTGTGTGTGTGTGTGTGACTGCCGGCCTGGCTGTGACCCGGGTCCGTGCCTGTGCCCTCACCCGACCTGTGCTGTTTCTGTTCCAGAGTCACCCCGCGTCTCTGAGGCTGCTGATCCAGGCGGAAGGCCAGCAGCTGGTCCTGGTACTGGAGAAGAACGAGTAAGTCCTCTCACGCATCACTTCCTCCATGCCCGCATCACATCCTGCAAAAGACACAGAGGCACAGAGATGGGCGTATGCCGGGGTCAGAAAGGGGTTCCTACAGCACTGTAGGAGATTTGATTTGGAGCAATAGACTAATGGAAAAGGAAGAACCCTCCCTCCCTCCCCCTCCCTGAACGAAGGACTGTCTGAGCTCTTTTATTGTTGCACGTCTCTGAGGAGGTGAAAGATGAGAGCAGATAAAGAGCGTCCTGGAGTGGACTTTCTTCCTCCTCTGCCATCCCTCAGTCTCTCCTCTCTCATCACCTCGCTTCACTCCAGACGGTGGAAAATAATGCGGTGACACCGGACCTTCCTGTGGATGATTTGTGTATTTTGTGAGATTTACCACGTATACGCTGTACTCTACATGCGGTTTGCATATACAAGCTGAGCCCTGCCAGAGACTCTGGGCCAGGTTCATGTCTGTGCCAGACACAATCTCACAAGTATAGAATAGCCTGTTCAGACTCCAGACAGGGCTATGAAAGCGTTACCTAAACTGGACGCTGTGTAGAGACATCATCTGTCCCCCATGGTTCAGGACAGACAGGAGTCTGGTCAGTAAGATTTCTACCAGACAGAGCCCTTTACTGGGTATACTGGGACCAGCAGGGATCAGACACCAGAGATCCACACACCTCACTCTTCTCGGGTTCCAGATTGAACCGCCCACAACAGAGCTAATGTTCCTCACTGCTATCACTCCCCATACCTGGTGTGTCATCTGCCCCTTGTCCCTCACAACCCCCCCCCCCTCCCCCCAACACACACACACACACACGGCATGAATAGCCCTCGTCTCACGCTCCACTCTCTGTGTTACTCTCTGTGCTCCGTCCAAGAGGAAGTTGCGGTGCTCGGCTTCCCCTGCCGCCCACCTCCAGCGGTGACCCAGGGCAGGGCTGTGGCAGATCCATCAGCCGGGCCCCGCCGTCCCTTCCGCTGACCCCCCCCCTCCCCCCCGGTCCGACTCCAGATGCGTCCGCCGATATCTGCCCCCGCGTCACTCGACCGCACCGCAGGTGGCCGAAGAACCCTCCGTGCGGAGGTCAGCAGCGGCCGCGGCGTTCCTCCGGGCTCATCGCCCGGGGGCCGTGCCCGCGGAGGGGAGGCGGAGGCGCCGACCTCGCCTCTGGCGACCCCGTGGGGGTCGCGGCCCCCTCAATTCGTCCGTCCGTTCAGACGAGAGTAGCAGCTTCGGTGGAAAGTCTCCCTGGAAAGAGGAACGGGACTTGGCTGGGTGTCTGGAAAGGACCTCCGTGTAGTTGCATCTCTGCATTTGTGTGAACGCACACCGCATATGCGCTTTGCACCGTTCGGTTCAAGTTCAAGTTCAAGCGGTGTCCAACGGGTCAGCATGTTGAGGTCAGCAGGATTCAGTCTGATGGAGGATTTACAGAATGATCTCTCTCCACCAACCCAGTTTGGTTAACTTGCTCTAAGTAGGAGAGGAGTTGCTAAATTGTGTTTGGGGGGTCTAAGTGTCCATTAAGTGGAGGCAGTCTGCGCTGAGTTATGGGAGGTTTACTCTAAGTGGTTCTCTTTTACTGAAATCCGCTGAGTCCATAAGGTTTACTAATTTGGCCTCGTTCCAGAGAACACCTGGTCGGCTGCCAATATGAAATGATGTAGGGCTAGCTAACATAAACAGACAACCAGATCTAATTAATAAAGCAATATGTTTGCTAGCAGCCCCCTGGCTCTGGAACAGTTAGTCTGTCCTGAAGCACAGAGACTCACAAGGCCTGGGGAGAACACTACAAGCATGGTGTGTGTGCGTGTGTGTGTGTGTGTGTGTGTGTGTGTGTGTGTGTGTGTGTGTATGTGCGCGCACGCGTGTGTGTGTGTGTGCGCCCATGTACTGACTCCCCCCTACTTTCAGACTCTCAACAGTATAACAGCACAGGGGCCCAGTTCAGGTTGTTCTTCCTGTGTTCCCCTCGTA
Source organism: Borostomias antarcticus (assembly GCF_949987555.1). NCBI lineage: Eukaryota > Metazoa > Chordata > Actinopteri > Stomiiformes > Stomiidae > Borostomias > Borostomias antarcticus. The sequence continues at coordinate 6,015,030 of NC_140258.1, forward strand.
AAATATTTGACCCCAGACAGGTCTGTTTGGAGCTGGACCTGTGTTCTGTGGATCGGTTCTGATTCTGGCTCGCCTGAGCAGCAGCAGAGATGGAGGCTGAAACGTCTGGCCTCCTTCCTGGATCCTAGCTCTCATTTCTCATTTATTCCCAATTCCGTGTTTAGCTAAAGCTAAATGTCAGTGTGTGTGTGTGTGTGTGTGTGTGTGTGTGCGCGCATGCCAGCGGAGCTGTTTTTATTTACGCCGTCTGATCCGGGTGTCTCTGCTAACACTCCGTGTCATTGTTTGCGATTTTTCCACGACCGTCTGCTCCTCGGCGGCTGATTTCACGCACAGAAATGCTTCTGATCGTTCTGGAAAAACAAATGGAAAAAGCACCAGCAGCTCCACACGTACTCCCACCGACGCGCCGACGCCCACGTTAGAGGGGCACGGTTTGGGCCGGAGTGCCGTAGAAGCATGGCTGCAGGGGAGAGAGGCGCGGTGAGCGTCGAGGAGAGGGTTACAGGCCGATCTGCAGTCATGGAGGTGTTCCGCACGCCGCCTTCCCAGCAGCGCCGAGGCGCTTCAACGTGCTCAACCCGCTTTAATCCCTCAGTCTCTGATCCCCATGCCGTGCTCACAGATATTATTCCTCTCTGCCCGTCAGCTGCAGTCCTGAGAACGTAACGTTACACTCGGGGTAAAAGGAAAGTCTTTCCTTGTCATGTTTTTTAAATAAGAACATAGGAATGTCAGTGTGACATGTAATGTTGGAGGCTTGACGTGTTACATGTGCGACCGGTCAGAAGTGTGTGTGCGTGCGTGTGTGTGTGTGTGTGTGTGTGTGTGCGTGTGCGTGTGCGTGTGTGAGAGAGAGCTCTGTTTTTGTAGCCATTATAGTGTTCAACTGTCTGTAAAAGTATATGATATATTATTTAATATATAATTTAATATTTAAGTAAATAATTTAAATGTAAAATATGTGTGTGTGTGTGTGTGTGTGCGTGTGTATGTGTGTGCGTGTTATACTGTCATTTTCAGGTTGTCATTGTGAATCATTTCATTGCGAGTGATTCCATTTTCAGAGAATTTTGATTAGCTGATTAGTTGTGCTTTTTCTTGAACATCATTATTGGGTTACATATTGTGATTCAGTGGATGTGTTGACAGGTTACCCATAGTGCTTTGCACAGTGCTTCCCAGTGATGACATTTCCTTTGATTATTTATCTCAGGAAGAGCCAGAGGAAAAGGCTGTTCAGAAATGCAAGGCTGCCGTTTTACAACATCATTACCTCCTGTCACAGACAATCCCCATAGCAACATCCTCCTCAGCCGCCTTCTGGGTGTTTGAGAGTCGTGACTCCGCCCACTCCGTACCGTGCACATTATTAACCACAACACTCATTCACAGAGAGAGAGAGAGAGAGAGAGAGAGAGAGACCTCATTCCCTATTTAATTGGCTCTGTCAAGTATCCAGTGCGTCAAACTCTGAGAGTGTAATCCTGTTTCTCAGTGATGCTGGTCCTGTTAAGAACAATGACATTGTGGTCTAGGTGTAAACAGAATATAATGATGGCTTCCTAGGCAGACGAAACCAACGCTCCGGCCACGCGCTGACCCCTCTGAGGTCCTCCTGAACCAGCTGACCAGGATGTGTGGAGACTGGGCCGCATGCAGGGCAGGGCTGCAGCTTGACCTCCACCCTGTCCACGTCTGTTCCCTCACCACCTCTGTCTCTGTCTCTCTCTCTCTTTTTATCTCTCCATCTCTCTCCCCTTCTCTCTCTTCGCCGCCCATGTTAAGCAATGTGACCGTTTGCGCCGGCCGCGACGCCGCCGTGACAGAATTGGCGTCCGGTCTAGTTTTTTTTCCCCGACGAGCCGCGGGCGAATGTGCGTGAATAAAGCGGCGAGGCGCAGGTTCGCTCGGTGACCGGCGCGGAGAAACGCACTTCCTGTGTGAACAGCCAGGCTCCCGCTCGCGTGAGTTTTGACGCTTTGTGTCGCCTGCGCCCGGCGCCGGGAGGGGGGGGGGGGGAGTGTGTTGTGTGCGTATGAGAGAGAACAGCCTGACTCTGAGGACCTGCCCACCCCCCCCCCCCCCCCCCCACCCTCTCTCTGCAGATGACCTGTGTCTCCTTATTGCATCCACTGCTAGGGGGCTTTGGCCTGTCTCTTGCTTCTGGTGCCGAGGCTGAAAGCTTCGCCTGGCCTTGCCAGGTTAAATACCACAAACTCCTGTTGAGTTTGGCTTCGGACGCCCGCGGACGTGCTGGCCCGTCAGGGTTTGTGAATTTGGGGCGTGAATGTGAATTTGGGGACGAACGCGTGCGGTTATTACACACGCCGATGAAACGTGAGTCTCGTCCCTCCGGACCAAGCAAGGCGAAATCACGCTGAGCCGTTAGGCTGCGTACACAGCTGAGAGGAGATGCAGCAGGAGGGGATACCGAGCTGGGGAGACCGAGCCGGGGAGACCGAGCTCCTGGCAGTGGATTGAGCCCCTCTGTGAGAGTAGTCTGTACAGGAGGGGTCAGTAACCCCCCCCCCCATCCCACTAAGAGCAATGATATTTTCCATTACTGGAATAAAATGATTGGATTTTTTTCTCTTTCCAGTGTGCAAAAGCTTTAATTATTCTTTAGGAAAGTAATTATAGAACTGTTCTTCTAGTCGTCTTTAAATGGGGGATCAGAGAGGAGGTCTGATAGCCTGAGAGTGACCTTGGGTAGAGGAGGCTGCTCCCGATGACAGACAGATGGGGAGAGATGAGGTACCGTAATGAGGTCTCTCTTCCCCCTCCCTTTGTCTCTGTCCCTCTCTACCCCCTCTCTGGCTCTTTTCCCTCTCTCTCTGTCTCGTTCTCTGTTTCTAGGTACTGCAGGTATCTATGTCCCTCACTCTCTGTCTCTATCCCTCTCTCTCTCTCTCTCTCTCTCTCTCTCTCTCTCTCTCTCTCAAACGCATGTTAAGTGTTGACTGTGTCGAGCGTTGTGAGCCAAACCTCTTGAGTTTTAAACTGTGGATTTGGTCCATGGCCCCCACCTGCTGCTCCTGTCTACAGAGGGTATGACATCACCCTGGCTGTTCCTGTGGGTCTATTCTGGACGGCAGACATGGCGGGGATGTTCCCAGACCACTTAGCAAAATGTGTTTGTGTCGTGTGTTGTTTCTTGTTGTGCTTCAAAACATCAAAACAACAAAAAAGCAAACGTAACAAGGCAAGACTGCTTTTAACCTTAGAGAATACGGGCGACCTGTCAAGGGTGTTAGCTAGTGGAACGGTCCTGCAAGCATCAGCACTTCCCTGCTGCCTTCTTTTCCCCACCACATTACGGAGAGTAAGTGCTTTCAAACGAGACGGCGGAGGTGATGCATGCGCCGCCACCGTCCAACGGTTTCCCAGGCCGAGATTCTGCTCCGTTAGATACGCGCCCTGATAGATACGCCGTCGGAGAAATCAACTAGAGCCGTATGGGTGGCGGGAGCGGGAAAATATGCTAAGTTATGTAGAGGCTGTGCGTTTTCCATCCTGCAGATTGTGGATATTAATGGTGGATAATGTTCCCCTATTCATCTGGGGCGAGAGGGGAGTCTTTCCTTTCCTGCACCCCGCAAATCTCCCCCGGATGATAAAACACAATGCGTGGACATTATAAGCACATTCGTCATGAAGACAATGTCGACATTACAATGTTCTATTTCCCAGCCCGGCCTATATATCGTGTTCCCCTGCACGGATCAGTCCGGAGTCCGCCGTCGGATTAGAGCCACATTTCACCGGAGCGCGCCAACCTCCCGGTCCCCGAAGCCATCAATATCACAGCGCCAACTAAAGTAAACTGTCATAAAGAAGTAGAGCAGGTTTAGGTCTGGGAGTCGGTCTCCTCCGGTCTGGGGAGCGGTGGGTTATAGCTGCCAGACTGTCTTCCTGCTGATCTCCCACAGTATGGATGGGCCTGTCCTTTCGCTCACTCAGCGATCAGACCATCCAGGTGACGTGAAGATCGGGGGGATTACATGCTTAGTTCAGGGCGTGACGGTGTCGGATCATGCGCCTATATCCGTCCCCCCATTTTCTCTCTGTAAAGCGCAGTGTCGCCTCTGTGTATGAAATGACTTAATTCGATTTGATTTGATAAGCATCTAGTGTAGCCATCTCCTGTACATTCCCCTCACCCTACACACACACCCTACACACACACAAACACACACACACACACACACACACAGCGTACACACGTCACACACAGGAAGTGTTCCTTTATCCAGCCAGATGTGCGTAAGTAAACAGAGCAGGAGAGGAAGTGTGTCCCGGCGCAGACAGGAGGGCTTTCCTGCGTGCAGAGCCGACAGCACAGTTACCGGCAGCGCTGCACAAACACACCGGGAAGAGACGGACGGGAACTTTGACCAGGAAACAGATAAGGAGACCGCAGCGGATCCGTTTAAGTGACAGTTCGGAGATAAAGGGCTAAACAAGAGAAGGGTGTTGCTGTGTTTAAACGGGCAGAGGGAGGCCTCGGCTGAAGAGGGGAAGACATCCAGATGCTCTCTCCGTTATAAAGGCTTAATGACAACTGGCAGTTTTGTTTTTCACGACAGAAATGCCAGCCGCCCCCCCTCGTTCAGACTACGATTTATACCTCGCGTCCGGGGAACATGCTGACCTTTCACGTTTCGACCTCTGGGGCTCACTTAACCTTTGACCTTTGATATTTTAGCAACCCCCCGCCGGTAGTTCCTGTGTGGGGCCAGGGTGCGTTCTGTTCCCTCCGCTGCCTGGACGCGGTGGCGGAGTCGTACTGATGAGTTTCAGATCAGTTCTGTTTGTCCTGATCCGTAGTCAGTCCTTCATTGTCCACCCCAGTCCTCTGATCCGAGGTCAGTCCTTCATTGTCCACCCCAGTCCTCTGATCCATAGTCAGTCCTTCATTGTCCACCCCAGTCCTCTGATCCGTAGTCAGTCCTTCATTGTCCACCCCAGTCCTCTGATCTGTAGTCAGTCCTTCATTGTCCACCCCAGTCCCCCCCCTGCCGGCTGACTGCACTGACAGAGGACAGACTGTCACCCACACCCTTTGTTTAAGTGATACATCACTGTGGAGTGACAGACACAACCTCCACCATGTTGCCAAGGTAATGGGGGGTGAAATGACAGATTCGACGCCATTATCGTACCGGAGGATCAGTTGTGTGCGTCCCTGGAAATAACAAGAGATGAACCTAATGAAGTGAGAGGTTTTTAAGAGCAGAGGCAGGGTGCTTTGTGGGATAGGTACGGGAGGAGCGGTGCTCGGGGGTCACAGGGGCAGCGCAGGAAGTATTATTTTTATGAGTTGTGCTAAAGCAGCAGATCATTGCTTCCTCATGCTGATCCGGTACACCTCCCACTCTCTGCACTCTCTCAACTCCCAATACAGCTCAACTCTCTCAACAACCAAAACACATCTCACTCTAAATTCAATCAGACACAGAAAGAGGGAAAGTAAGAAAGGCAGGGCACAAGGGAGAGAACATCTTGAACACCACAGTGTGTCTATTCAGCCCTTAATTGTGTATTTTCCCTGCAGACAAAATGAGTCCGTCTCAACAATGAGACCGCCACAGGAAGCTCCGATTAATTGGAGAGGGACTAACCCTCTGACAGTAACATTTATGCATTTATGTACTATTTTCAAAATGAATAATAAATGACCTCCCTCCTCAAAGAGCCCTAGTCCCTCATTAGTTCTGGTGGAAGAGCCGGGGGTGAATGTGGAGGAGGCCAGAGCTCATGAGTGGGCAGCACAAGCATCTGGTTCCACCACTATCTCACAGTTTCTGCGCCTCATTCCTACATGGTTGATACTGTAGTTACTGTCCAATGTGATCAAAGTCATTCTAGTCAGGGGCGTCATGCAACCCAAAAAAACGAGGGGGCATGATATAGCGAAGCACGCGCATGAAATGTTAGTGTTTTTTTGTGCATTTTTGCAGTTTAAAATCAGGACACAGCACACTACCAGTTGCCACTCAAGCGGTGTGAAATTAAACTTACCGGTAGCGTTCTTTCAAGGACTTTCAAAATAAACGTAAGGGATCCTTTGGAAACCTATGGAACGACCCGTGATACCCTGGCCTCGACTGCCTGTTATTACAGCTCTTTACAACACTGAACCATGTTTATAAAGTTATGGACGGTGTATCTAGAGCTAGTCTATTGTAGCATCTAACTATGTGCGAGCTGATGATATTCACTTCGCTCGTTGGAATGCAGGTTTGTTTACCTTGATACCTAGCTAGTCACAATGCTACGCGTTTGGAGTGATGCGTGTAATCCCTACGCCTGGTTCTAAAAAAAATAGTTCAGAGTATTTCTGCTTAGAAAACGAAAATGGTAATGTTAATTGAAAGTTGTTATCACTCAACGTGGTAAATACACACATTAAAAACTCTAAACAGAATGGTTTTGGAGTTGTATTGGGGGGTTATTTCGTGACATTTGGAAAGTAGGCTAATCGGCCTAACCTGGTACCAGTGAATGCCGCTAAGCTAGGCTAATCGGTCCTGGTCTCGCCACTCCATACTGCACGCACAGAGTTGAGAATGCTTCATACTGCTTGTCTAACCCCAGGGAAGATGGAGAACAAGCATATTTCCCAAAATGTTGGCCATGTCCTTTAACTTGCATTTGATGTTCTTTCCTATTTTAAAGTTAAATGGGTTAAAATGAAGTTAAAGTAAATATATCAACGTCACATATATTATGGCTGCCTATTATTGTTATGCTCATTCTAGCATTATAAATCATTTAAGATAACCATTACAGATTCCCACACTCACACATCAGAAGACAGACCAGGATAAGCTGTAAAATACATTTTATGGCATTTTCATTCCGAATTTGGCTGCATAAGTGCAAATAAACTGTAAGATATGGATCCCAATAAACTTGTAAAAGTGTAAGCATCTGTGAATAATGGAGACTGATTATCTTTAATGAACATGGTTTTTAGTGGCCTGATATCAGACAGAATTGTCAACTCATAACACTCCATTGAGATTTTCAAGAATCAGTCAACGCGTATTCAAAGGTCTGAAACCAGACTAGGTTTTTAGATGAATGAACACACTTTATTATCTTCTTACAGTTTATTATCTTCTAAATTGTTTTTAGTCCCTGCTTCTTGGTATGTTGCCTGCAGGCTTTTGGGGGTTAGTAAATTATTGTAATTGAAATATACGATATGTGTGAGAGAAATAAAGAACAAACTGTACACTCTTTTGTAGCCGATCCAGAACATGATTGTTTCGTTTCTAAAGAGAGGCCCTCAGTGTAGGCCCTACTTCATAGACTAGGCATGTAGAGGGATCACTATTGAATGAGGGACTTTTCTCTGTCTGTCAATTGGCCAACTGTTACCTTTAAAGGATCACAGGGAGTATGAGATCATGTTCTTTGTACAGTAACAGGGGAAAATATGTTCAGTGAGGGAATTGTTTTATGGTGTTACATATTCCGGACATGTAGGCCAACAGCAATGAAACGGCTCGTTCTTTTAAAGCTAGACTATACCTCAGGGTCTGGCAGTCTCAGTGGTCATGAGGGTCCAGGTGATCTCCTGTTCAACCACAGCCTGTTAGTGCCAGGTGATAAAGGTCTACTGTAAGTGATATTCATCATGCCAGAACTGTGTCTGTTATAAGCATCAAACCAACAACGTTTTAACGTAGCACTGTACTCCAGTGGCCTTCACCTGCAGTCCTCATGCTCTGCTGAGGGCCTGTTTGCCTGTGCTTCTGTTGACAATGTCAAGTAAATTGGGAGTAAATGCAAAATGCACAGAAGAAAAATATGCAGAGAGAGAGAAAGAGAGAGCTACTTCAGATACAGAGAGAGACCTTTGTTGAGAGAGTCGTTATGCTGTATAGAGAAACATTAACTGCAGTTAACTGCCATACGGGTTTTGCTGTATAGAGAGACTGAAAGAGAGAGAGAGAGCAGAGAGGAGATGAGGAGTACGTCTGTAGGTACAGTAAGTATAAGAGCGTAAGTCTAGATTATGTGCATCATTGGAGATCCATTCTGCACGCTGACCACATTAAACAGCCTACTGGACAGTGCTCACAACCACAAGCTGTTATTCTTCAACAGTGAGAGCTGTTCCTCTTCATCAGTGTAATACCACCGGGGTTAACTCTTCATCATGCTGCCTGCCCTTACACCAAACCTCACCCTATGTGATTAACAAATCCCATCTTCTCTCTCACCCCCATCTACCTTATGTACATGATATTGTCTCAGCACAGCACGTCTGAGGCGTTTTCTTTCAGAAAAGGTCAAATAAGGACTCCGATAATTAGCATCTTCTCTCGAGGGGCCGGTCAGCGGAGAGGAAGCTGGTCCGGATCGTTAATGTGTCAGCGGACGGACGCGCGATGACTTGTATGACACAATGTTCTCATGAATTCTAGACGGGCGACCTCCTGCCTCGTGCCTTGTTGTTCTACAAGCCGAGAGCACGCCCACTCAGCCCCGGCGAATCACTCCCCCGCTTGTCAGCGATTCACCGCTGATGAAAAGACTCTTGTCTCGGCGCTCGGGGGTGGGGGGGGGGGGGTCTGTTATTCTCTGTCCGTTTGTTTGCTGATTGACCGATCACCGGCTCATCTCAGGCCGAAGCCTCAGGCTCTGCGGGCTTCAACAGACACCGCCGGGGGGCCTGCTGTCTGAGACCGGAGGCAGACTGGGATGATGCGAGGTTTCAGTTGCTGAGACAGAATGATCTGGTCCTTCCAAGCGTCTGAGCCGGCGGCAGTAGGAGAAGGACTACAGTATTTCTTCATCCCTCTCGCTCCGTCACGCCTGCTCTGTGCTCTCTCCGGTGTCCCATAGAGAGGTTTAGAGGGGGAGTGAGGAGGGAGGGAGGGAGAGGGGGGTTACACGGAGCTTCATGTAAATCAATTTGGACCGAAGCCACGTGTGGAAATAGAATTAGGGCTGTCAACCCGCTTTTTTTTCCTCCCTTTCTCTATTTCTCCTTCTCTCTTCTCTACACTCACTTTAACCATAACCTTGGCAAGTGCTCTTATAAGTCAGAGCTGTTTTTTTTTTTACATGGGGGGGGGGGGGGGGGGGTATCGGTTGTAGGAGTTATCCATGTCGCGGACATTGGGGGACTTGTGAAGGCGAGAGATGTCACTAAATGAAATTGCCAAGATTAGGGTTCTAAAGAGCATGTTGGCTGAGCAGAGCGAGGGGTGGAACTTGGTTCCAGTGAAATGGCTCAATGCTCCCGGAGGGCTCCATTATTTCACCAGTCGTGGACGGGCATGTATTCAAATGGGTTCCCTCATCTCCATAGGCTGGTGATGTTCTGTCTGGGTGGATGTGTAAAACATCATTTGAGTTGTTTGTGTTGATTTTATACACAGCTTGGGTCAGGCACCCAGTTGTACAGTACACTGACATGCTACAGATAGGCCGATGATGTCAGCTCCCTGTATAAGACTACATTGATATGCAGTTTAGAGACAGGAGTCTCTCATAAGACATACAGTACCTACTGTTGTGGAGTTTACAATGTAAATGTATAACTATGAATGCACTGTCCTCTGCTCTGGAAACGGAAGACTGTGTGTGTGTGTGTGTGTGTGTGTGTGTGTGTGTGTGTGTATGTGTGTGTGTGTGTGTGTCAGCAGAGCTTGTCTGAAGCAACAATACTTGCAAAACTTTAAAAAGCATAGTACAAACGTAGTACTGGGTCCAAATAGGATTCACAGTTCAACTGTGTCCCACAGAACAGTTGTGTAGTTTGAGCACCGCAGGAAGACAGATGGTAGTGCCGGGACCTTCCTCAGGCTCCATTTAAAGGGCCATCGTTAATCACAATTAACCTGTGCACCTGTTAAGGAAGCACTAATGAGATGTCAGCTCACGTCTAATGGAACGCAGCAGACTCCCAGGACTATGGAATCAATTGTTATTGATTATAGCCATTATGTACATTCTTTTAATAGCCAGTGGTATATGTGGCAGAAAACAAATGTTTTTACATTAGTTTTGGAATCAGGAGAGTATGGCACCTAGAAACAAGGGGGCAGGAAGCGGCATTGTAAGCTGCAGGTTGGAAGAGGGCGACTGAAGCCTGGAGAATGACTGCTCTCTGACAGCACTCAGAGTCCCAAAGGACCGTCCCCAGAGCTGAGGCCACGCTGCTCAAGCCTTACTCCATACCGACTACACTGACAGCTCCAGCATCGACCGCGACATTCCCATCGCACTGTGTGATTCCGGATGCAGCCATGCGTGGCACCGCCGTGCCGAAGAAGCATGGCACAAAATACACCCGAATCCTTCTATAAATAAATGCGTGACCCACCCATTTCCTCTCTGTGAAATCAAATCTGCTTTATCCCCGACTCATGTTCCTCCCATCACTCCATCCCCTGACTCCACAACCACTAGAGATAGCCCTCATACTGGAGCTACACTGTATTTATGTAACCCATATGCTTCGGCATGCCCTGGGTGGGACTCGAACCCGGGTCTCCTGCGGGAATGTAGATCTCTAAAAGCTAGCTCTGTATTGGCACAGGTGGTGGTTAACCAACAACTCACTACCTACTTGAGGACTCATGAGAACCCAGTTCCACTTACTCCACAACCACTGTAGCTAACTCATTTACATTACATTACATTACAGTCATTTAGCAGACGCTTTTATCCAAAGCGACTAACAATAATTGCATTTAACGTAGGAAGAGCCAATGTACTACTACTCCCACACTGTAGCTAACTCCCACACTGTAGCTAGTATGAGTTAAACCTCACACTGTAGCTACCCAGCACCCTTACATTCCACAACCACTGGTTAAACCTCATACTGTCGCTACGCAGTATCCTTATGTTCACTGCTGGCAAACATAGAGAGCAAGAGAGAATGGGGTGAGGGGGGGGGGGGGGGGGGGGGACATCCCTACAGTCGCGTCCCCGTATTCACGCTGGCTCAGTGCCGGGGATTCTGGTGACTGTCACGCCGATTCCTACAGGACGAGATCAAAGGCTGCGGGAGAACTCCACTTTGAAGTCAACCACCATCTAAATGCCATTTGATTGGCTGTTGGTCCCTCTTGACAAAAACAGGGCTGCTGGTGGGCAGTCATTACTGAGAGAGAGGGTGTAATCAACTTTAGATGTTTCTGAATGTCCAGAGAGAAAAAATTACCCCCCCTCCCACTCTCTCTCTCTTCTCATGGGGGCGTGTTTGCATTGGGAGGGAGGGCATGCCTGAGGTCTGGCAACATTATTATTTAAGTATCTAGTCTCAGTGAAAACATCAAACATGTCATGATCCATTTCCTTTCCTGAAGAGCAACATTGCATGGCAGGCATGGTAGGCAGCCCATTGAAGAAGCCATGGCAGGATCCACACCTGTTAAATAGTAAATGGACGGCACTCATATAGCGCTTTTATCCAAAGCACTTTACAATGGCCTCTCATTCACACAGACATTCAGACACCAATGGCGGTAGCTGCCATGCAAGGCGTTAGCCTGCTCGGTGGGAGCAATTTGGGGTTCGGTGTCTTGCCCAAGGACACTTCAACATGTGGACGGGAGGAGCAGGGATTCAAACCGCCGACTCTACGATCGTTGGACGACCCGCTCTACCCCCTGAGCCACAGTTGCCCCACCCACTATATCAACTTGCATGGTCACCCTGCCTGTCATTAACCTTGGACAATAATGACAGGTAGAGAACCGCAGAGAGCTGCAGCACTGTAGGGGTGTGCCCAAGAGGGGCAGTGAAGTAGCACGCTCTGAACACTACTGTACTAGACTCCCATCATGAACCACCAAGCAGCATACTACTGTACTAGACTCCCATCATGAACCACCAAGCAGCATACTACTGTACTAGACTCCCCTCATGAACAACCAAGCAGCATACTACTGTACTAGACTCCCCTCATGAACCACCAAGCAGCACACTACTGTACTAGACTCCCCTCATGAACCACCAAGCAGCATACTACTGTACTAGACTCCCCTCATGAACCACCAAGCAGCACACTACTGTACTAGACTCCCCTCATGAACAACCAAGCAGCACACTACTGTACTAGACTCCCCTCATGAACCACCAAGCAGCACACTACTGTACTAGACTCCCCTCATGAACCACCAAGCAGCACACTACTGTACTAGACTCCCCTCATGAACCACCAAGCAGCACACTACTGTACTAGACTCCCCTCATGAACAACCAAGCAGCATACTACTGTACTAGACTCCCCTCATGAACAACCAAGCAGCATACTACTGTACTAGACTCCCATCATGAACAACCAAGCAGCATACTACTGTACTAGACTCCCCTCATGAACAACCAAGCAGCATACTACTGTACTAGACTCCCCTCATGAACCACCAAGCAGCATACTACTGTACTAGACTCCCCTCATGAACCACCAAGCAGCATACTACTGTACTAGACTCCCATCATGAACCACCAAGCAGCACACTACTGTACTAGACTCCCCTCATCAACAACCAAGCAGCATACTACTGTACTAGACTCCCCTCATCAACAACCAAGCAGCATACTACTGTACTAGACTCCCCTCATGAACAACCCAGCAGCATACTAGCTCCCATCATGAGCTAATATCCACCATCTCTCTCTGCCAGGGACTCGATTACAGGAGGTTTGCATCAGCTGCTGCTGCTTTAGTGCGTTGTATTAGATGTTTAACACCTTAACGCAGACAATTTTGCACAGCCCACTTCCTAAACCTACCCTGAAACCACCTCTGTAGCCCACTCATGGAACAGGGATTGGCATGATGACACAGATCCTGAGGGTGCACATGCACATGTGTCCTGCTGGGCTCTGGTCCTCTGCATGCTCACTAGTCCTATAGTATGTACTTGTGTCTAAGCGGCTACTGTAGTTACTAACAGCCAGATAGGTATGGTAGAATAATGCAGTAATGCAGTACATATTAATTCTCCAGCACCATTCCCAGTAAACTAAGCCTCACCTAGCCTAGTCCAACTGCACCTCATCCTTGAGTCACTTTAAACAGACATAAAAAGCCAGAGAAGGAAATAGAAAACTGTCCAATTTCTAAGCACTTTAATGTACAGTACTGTAAGATTAAACTGGTAGAAATTCCTGAAGATATCTTTGAAATGAAAAAAAAACATATTTGACTGTATAGTGTCTCCCCTTAAAACTGATTCAATGTTTTGTTTTCTTTGTGGAGCTGAAAATAAACCTGTTTTTGTGTTGCTGTGTGTTCTGCAGGGGACTGTTTGCCAGCAATTTCTCTGATACACATTACCTGGAGGACGGAGGTGTGGTCATCGGGACCCAGGGTGCCATGGTAAGCTGGGGGTTCGCTTCTCCTGACGCTCAGGGGAGGAGTGACATTGCCGTTGTACTCAAGAGACCATGAAGAACGACTTTGAGTGCGGCTGCCATTAACTGATAGTTTTAGAATCAAATTTCCCATGAAGCAATGAGTAGATCAACGATGTTTATTTGTCATAATGGTACCTGTGTCTGTCTGTCTACCTACTTACCTGCCTGCCTACCTACCTACGTACCTACATACATACATACCTGCCTACTGTACCTACATACCTACCTACCTACCTACATACCTACATACCTACCTACCTACCTACCTACCTACATGTACCTACATACATACCTACATACCTACCTACTGTACCTACCTCCCTACCTACCTGCCTACCTACCTACCTACCTACCTACCTACCTACCTACCTACCAACCTATCTACCCTACATACCTACCTACCTACCTACCTACCTACCTACTGTACCTACATACCTACTTACCTACTTACATTATCTACCTACCTACCTACATGTACCTACATACATACCTACATACCTACCTACCTACCTACCTACCTACCTACCTACCTACCTACCAACCTATCTACCCTACATACCTACCTACCTACCTACCTACCTACCTACTGTACCTACCTACCTACCTACTGTATCTACCTACCTACGTGTGTCTTGTGCATAAACAAACATCCTTGAATCATTGAATAACAATCTTGAGATTGGGCCTGAAACAGTCAATATCATGGTGACCCTCCAGATGTCATGTAGATGTGTAGTGATGTTTTGAACAGTACATTTACAGAATCTGTTCCTGATCCACAGGCTCAGCTCAGCCAGTACACGCTGTACTTCAGTAGAGTTATGCATTCTTAATAGCAAGCCATCCACACAGGGCTACGGCTCATGAGCAACGTACTGTACACTCGTGTTGAACTCTGTGAGTCTATTCAGAACCGGTCTGCACTTGTGTAACTTTGGGTGTGTTCAGAGCTGGAGCGTGTGGGTATTGTATCTCAACACATCAAACGCTAAAGCCAAGGCCAGTCGAAACCTCGCAACACAGCTTAGTTCACTTAATATGACACTGTAGAATGTATACAAACGCAGTGGCCAAGTCCTATGGATCTACGTCATACTCTATCAACGGCTAATCAGGTTACAATTTGTTGGATGGTTTTCAGTGATAACCAAGCCTAATTTAGTGATTTCCAAAAGCCTCTCCCTTGCTAACATAGTTAACATGGTTTTTCCAGAGCTTTAGAGAATTTAACTGACCTGATGTGCGGAGAGTCTGACAGCCCTCATGGGTGGCTGGAGGATAAGTGCTGGGTAATTTGGTTCTGATTGGCAATGTTATTCCCACCAAGCTAGAGTGAACAGCATGTTTTCATCACTGTCATTTAAATGACTGTGCTGCTACTGTATCAATAAACAAAGCATAAGTACATGTAAGTACATGTATCATAGACACTCACACGGGTGATGGATTAAAAGTCAAGTGGTGTTGCATCTGTTTGGCTTTTCACTGTTAGCATCAGGGCTCAAAGGAAGATGACATTCAGGCTGTTGTCCACCTGTTGTCCATGTGATCCATGCTTTAGAAACGTCAAACATTAAAGTCGCACTGAAACGGACGTTTGAGATCATCGAACTTCCGTAGTTTGACATATGTCCGACGCAAACAAGCTATGAGGGTGGGACATTATGTTTAGAGGAATTTGATTGGAACATTGACAAGTGGACGGGTTTTAATAACTTTAGACAGATTTGATAGAAGGATAGCGTTGATCGACGGGTGGATGTCGTGAGATTATTGGCCTAAAATCTAAGGTACCTGTTGTCGTAATTGCACGTGACCTACCGTTTTCCAGGAAGTAAGAAATTATATACTTTGATATAAGATTACAACAAAAGTAGAATTTTGTCATTCTTTTGGCATACTTCGTTGAATAGGTGAACACTATGACCAATTATGTGAACCAAAATGGGACAGAATGCTTTTTTCATTTCAGTGCGACTTAAAGGAACAGAGTGAAAGATGAGGAAGCTGTGTTCACTTTCTTCCCTCATCCTGTTTGTCTTCAGCTCCTGTTGGGCAGAGCGTTTTGAAAGTGCTGTATGAATGTATGAATTGTTGATTCATATGCTTGGTTTTCTACCCTGGCTGCAGAGCCCTGTCTACACTAAGGTCACTGTTATGTCAACGGTAGTATTATAAGATATTCTGAGACATGTTTTATGTCAAAGGCCTTTCGACAGAATACAACCCACAGTACGGTTTGTGAATATGTGATTCACTTTCTCTGCTTCAGGGTTACACAAGAGACTGACTTTGCATCACAGCAGAGTTACAAAACCTTGAGACCTCGACATTTCAAAAGCCAGCTCAAGTCGTCTTCTATTGAAATATTATTGACCCACAACAAAGTCTGGAAAGTATGTATTGATATTTAGCCACATAAACAGCAGTGTCGCACAACGATTTCAGTAAAGATGAGGTGCGTTTTTTAAAATTTTGATACAGATGATAAATGCAGTACCTACTGTACACTCACACCCATGGCCAGTGACTCTGCAGCAGACATACCTGCAAGTAGACCGGCCTGACATGGCCCTCTCTCTCTGGGCCTCAGCCCTGGTCTCTCTGGGAGTAAAGAGACCGCAGCTGAGTTTACTCTGTTAAAGTTTGCACCGCCTGTAAAAGGGCCACATTCAAGTATTTCCTCCCTCAGATCAATATTGACATTCAGTTTATTTGGGACTGAGGGACAGCTGGCGGGCTGGCAAATGACAGTTGTTCTTGGAGGGTTTGGATAGGCTTGAAAAATGGGATTGTTAACCATAACATTAGGTCTGTTTTCACTCCAAACCAGACATGTCCTTCTCCTCACACCCTCAGACAGACAGTAACTACAGTGTCTGTCTCCAGACTCTGAAATGGCTTTACCACCTCTCATGACTACTGTTGACCATTGGCGGACCCACGGGGCACATGTCTACCGTGTTGTCTGAGCAAGGTTGACCTTTGACCCTGTTTGTTCGTTGGTTCCCAGGTGAACTGCTACTACCACGGGGAGGTGCAGGGACACGCCCACTCTGACGTCACCCTCAGCTCCTGCTCAGGCCTCAGGTGAGACCACTGGCGGGGTTCTAGTCTCCTAGCAACCTCCATCGCCACTGTGGCTGTGTGGGATGTTGGTGATGTCATCATGACCCTCAGTGCTTTAGTAGCTCTTCCAGGCGACCATGTTGTGCAATCCGAGTGTCCCCTCGTCAGAACAGTGTTCCACAACCTCAGAGGGAGAGAACATCCTCTCCTATCCTCAGCAATCATCCCCGCCTCATGTTCAGTGTCCTGTGGTCATCTAACTGTAGCTGAGGCTAATGGCCCACCTGGAAGCTGGAATTGTGCCCGACAGAGAGACAGAAAGCCTGCAGATGTACAGTCATCTCTGCTTAATCACCCCGGAACCAGGGCTGCATTACAGCAGCAGAACTGTTTAATATGCCGTGCTTTTAACGAGCCAGTAAAAGCTAATGACGGAGAACATTAAGCTGGTATAAATTTGTGATAAAACTTTGACCTGAATCAGAGTAAATGCTCCCCAGAAATGAGTCAACAAAGATGGGGTGTTTTTTTGTCTTTGCCTGCTAACTCTCAAATAATTTACTAAGGTCTTAAAAAAATACATTATTTTCTCCGGGCAGACCGAAGTTTCAGAAGTAATGTGTTTTATCACTAAGACAAATGGTTTCATTTCATCAGTTTAGTGGACCTCAGATCTACTGTCAGATTGTATTTGTAACACTGAATCAATCAAAATCCTTATCCAGTTTTGAACTTATCAATCCAGATCTGATAAACCTCCATCTTCATGGTGTCTCACAACTCCCCAGGGGCTTAATTGCACTTGAAAACCAGACATATATCCTGGAGCCAGCGTTTGAGCCTGACAATGGTACCCACCTCATCTACCGAGGAGAAGACATTAACCTGGCAACCGGGACCTGCGGTCATGGCTTCAACGTGTCCTCTGTCACGCCTGACAACCACCTGAGGAGACCCTTCCGGTCGTTCAGCAGCAGGGTAAGACACCTGACCTGCCGAACTTCACCTTCATCAAACCTTACACACCTTACACACCTCCGCATCGCGTCGTGCCTAACAACGCCCCCTAGCTGTTATAAAATCACTATAACACACGGCCTCTCGTGGTTGATTGCTTAATTATACAACAGTATAGATCCGGTCCATTGTCTCTATTGGTCAGTTTGCATTCCAGCCGTGGCGATAACCACGATGGCCTCACGCTAAAATGGAATGTTCGCACATCAATCCACCTCGTATCAGTAGCCGTGGCAACGTCCAGATCAATGTTTACAAAGATCTGCTGCAGCATTGTCGTTGCCTGGCAACGTTCCCTTTTCAGCGGAAGTATCCGCAAATGATTAACAAATAGTTCCATTAAAAATAAATGTATTTAAAGTTCGTATTGTCTTTCTTTTTTAAATATTGACGGATAAATGTGGCAACCGTTGTATAAAAGCGTAGCCGTGGGATGTCACGGATATCGCCACGGCTAGCGGGATGTAACGGCAGTTACAACAGTTCTAGTGAACCTGCTGCTCTCTGTAAAGAACTGAGAGAGGGATGGTGGGGCTAGACCGTGGTAGATTTTAAATACCAGGCTGGCATCACTGAGCTTCAAGATGTTATCCCATCTTAGAAGGGCATGCTTTTTGAGGATATTGCAGTAATGGTGGCAAATGGGTTTCTTGTCGAGAACCTTCAGAGCCTGTTTATAAACTGATTGGATTGGTGACAGAGTGGTTTTACAGGTCTGAGACCAACTGGTTAGGCAGTATGTAAGATGGGACATGATTATTGCATTGAAGTAGAGTTTTGCTCCAACCTCACCTTCATTAAACCTTACGCCTGACCTGCCAGACTCATATTCAACACTTACCTCACCTTCATCAAACCTTACACATCAGACCTACCAAACTCACATTCAACACTTACCTCACCTTCATCAAACCTTACACATCAGACCTACCAAACTCACATTCAACACTTACCTCACCTTCATCAAACCTTACGCCTGACCTGCCAGACTCATATTCAACACTTACCTTCATCAAACCTTACACTTCACAGGCTTGGGGCTGAGGCAGGCTGGGGCTAGGGTTTGGGATTAGGGCAAGGGTTTAGGATTAGGGCTAGGGTTTAGGATTAGGGCTAGGGTTTGGGATTAGGGCTAGGGTTTAGGATTAGGGCTAGGGTTTGGGATTAGGGCTAGGGTTTGGGATTAGGGCTAGGGTTTGGGATTAGGGCTAGGGTTTGGGATAAGGGCTAGGGTTTAGGACTATGGCTGGGTAACCTCATGTGCCAGATGGTTTGTGTCGCATAACCATCTGGGAACTTTCCGTTGGAAACTGTTTGCGCAGGCACTTTCAAAAATACTTGGCAGGTGATTGGATGAACCATCTGTCTATCACCGTCTATCACGTGCTAACTTCAACCGCTCCTCGCTGTCATAAACCCGCCCAGCGTAACTGTTGTATATCAAATTCCTCAGAAACAACATTGATTGGTGAGATTGTTTTCTGATCTGGCACCAACAGATCTCTATGGAGAGTATCCATACTCTCAGACTGATTTGCAAGAACAATAGAATGTGAGCTTTCGAAATCAGTATGAGCTCACTAGGCTTAAGGCTAGGGCTGGGGTTTGGGAATAGTGCTAGGTTTTGGGATTAGGGCCAGGGTTTGGTATTAGGGCTGGGGCTAGCATTTGGGATTAGGGCTAGTGCTGAGGCTGGGACCTACTGTAGACACTACAGTACTGGTCGGTAGTACATAGGGGACCCTGCTGCTGGAACTATACCATGCTCTGGCCTCACTCTCTCTCTCTCTGGCTTCAGAGACCAGTATCAGGGCCAGACGTTTTGGGCCCTGGTCTCCATTTAACAGTCGTTCAGGTCCATCTGCCTCTGCTGCTCCCACCTACAGTGCACACAGTCAACCAGCGCCAAAGTCTCATCCTCCTCCATTTACGTCTGCACACAATAACCGGCAACTTTTCTGTATCCACAGCCACAGCAGAGTGCCCAATGAGAGGAACAGAGTCAGTCTAAACGGACAGAATATTGAGTAGTGTTTGGGACTTGCGAGACCAAGCCAATGAGTAATAGGGTTTGTATGTGATGCCTCGTCTCCATCAAAATACATGGAGTGTTGTTGTCTCTAATTACAGGAAATAGTGTCACAGAGTTCCTTTGAATTAATTCTCACTCATTCTCACGTATTTCCGACGCAAACAAGCTATGAGGGTGGGACATATGTTTAGAGGAATTTCATTGGAACATTGACAAGTGGACGGGTTTTAAGAACTTTAGACAGATTCGATAGAAGGATAGCGTTGATTGACAGGTGGATGTCGTGAGATTATTGGCCTAAAATCTAAGGTACCTGTTGTCGTAATCGCACGTGACCTACCGTTTTCCAGGAAGTAAGAAATTATATACTTGTATATAAGATTACAACAAAAGTAGAATTTTGTAAATTTTTTGGCATACATCGTTGAATAGGTGAACACTATGACCAATTATGTGAACCAAAATGGGACAGAATGCTTTTTTCATTTCAGTGCGACTTTAAGTGCAAATGCTGGACAATTATCTTGTTCTTTTTTCTCTCTTACCACTTTATTTATCTCCATCTCACCTCTCTCCCACATGTTCCCTCTTCGTCTCTCTCTTGTACCACAGCACAAAAGACATACTCAGAAGACCACTAAATACGTGGAGTTGATCATCGTTGCTGACAACAGAGAGGTATGTACCCATGCTAGTTCTTCATGGCAGAAAGAAGAAAGGGTCTGACTGTACCAGTAGAGGAACGCCTCCCCCAGGACCTGCAGAATTAGGTCAGTGTGCGACAGCCTGACAGCTTCACGGCTTCATAGGAAGTCCTGAACCATTCCCCGCTGGACTAGACAGGAAACAGGAAACGGTGTGTGGACACAAGTGCTGGTCTGGAGAGGAGAGAAGGGGCTGTGTGGGACTTCCTCCTGCCTGCCGTCTGCTCATGCTACTGACCACAGCTGGAAGAGGAGCGGGTGAAGGGATCCGTTTTGGTCAGAGACGGTCCAGAGATGGCCCATTCGGAGGCCGTCAGTGGGATGGAGATAGAACGGTTCTCTGCCTCGCTTTTGGATCGGATGCCTGCCGATAACACTTAAGCCATCTGTCGGCATTGGCGATTGTTTCTCTCTCACACAGAGATGGATCTCAGCTTGACAACCTGCATTCTGGATGACACATGGCTCTCTACACAGTCCTACTCACTCTACACAGTCCTACTCACTCTACACAGTCCTACTCACTCTACACAGTCCTACTCACTCTACACAGTCCTACTCACTCTACACAGTCCTACTCACTCTACACAGTCCTACTCGCTCTACACAGTCCTACTCACTCTACACAGTCCTACTCTCTCTACACAGTCCTACTCGCTCTACACAGTCCTACTCACTCTACACAGTCCTACTCACTCTCTACACAGTCCTACTCTCTCTACACAGTCCTACTCTCTCTACACAGTCCTACTCACTCTCTACACAGTCCTACTCTCTCTACACAGTCCTACTCTCTCTCCACAGTCCTACTCACTCTCCTCTACACAGTCCTACTCTCTCTACACAGTCCTACTCACTCTCCACAGTCCTACTCACTCTACACAGTCCTACTCACTCTACAGTCCTACTCACTCTACACAGTCCTACTCACTCTACACAGTCCTACTCACTCTACACAGTCCTACTCACTCTCCAGTCCTACTCACTCTACACAGTCCTACTCACTCTACACAGTCCTACTCTCTCTACACAGTCCTACTCACTCTACACAGTCCTACTCTCTCTACACAGTCCTACTCACTCTCCACAGTCCTACTCACTCTACACAGTCCTACTCACTCTACACAGTCCTACTCTCTCTCCACAGTCCTACTCACTCTACACAGTCCTACTCTCTCTCCACAGTCCTACTCACTCTACACAGTCCTACTCTCTCTCCACAGTCCTACTCACTCTACACAGTCCTACTCACTCTACACAGTCCTACTCACTCTACACAGTCCTACTCACTCTCTACACAGTCCTACTCTCTCTCCACAGTCCTACTCTCTCTACACAGTCCTACTCACTCTACACAGTCCTACTCTCTCTACACAGTCCTACTCACTCTACACAGTCCTACTCTCTCTACACAGTCCTACTCTCTCTCCACAGTCCTACTCTCTCTACACAGTCCTACTCACTCTACACAGTCCTACTCTCTCTACACAGTCCTACTCTCTCTACACAGTCCTACTCACTCTACACAGTCCTACTCTCTCTACACAGTCCTACTCACTCTACACAGTCCTACTCACTCTACACAGTCCTACTCTCTCTCCACAGTCCTACTCTCTCTACACAGTCCTACTCACTCTACACAGTCCTACTCTCTCTACACAGTCCTACTCACTCTCTACACAGTCCTACTCTCTCTACACAGTCCTACTCACTCTACACAGTCCTACTCACTCTCTACACAGTCCTACTCTCTCTACACAGTCCTACTCACTCTACACAGTCCTACTCACTCTACACAGTCCTACTCACTCTACACAGTCCTACTCACTCTACACAGTCCTACTCACTCTACACAGTCCTACTCTCTCTACACAGTCCTACTCACTCTACACAGTCCTACTCACTCTACACAGTCCTACTCACTCTACACAGTCCTACTCACTCTACACAGTCCTACTCACTCTACACAGTCCTACTCACTCTACACAGTCCTACTCACTCTACACAGTCCTACTCACTCTACACAGTCCTACTCACTCTCTACACAGTCCTACTCACTCTACACAGTCCTACTCACTCTACTGTCCTACTCTCTCTACACAGTCCTACTCACTCTACACAGTCCTACTCACTCTACACAGTCCTACTCACTCTACACAGTCCTACTCACTCTACACAGTCCTACTCACTCTCTACACAGTCCTACTCACTCTCTACACAGTCCTACTCACTCTCTACACAGTCCTACTCACTCTACACAGTCCTACTCACTCTACACAGTCCTACTCACTCTACACAGTCCTACTCACTCTACACAGTCCTACTCACTCTACACAGTCCTACTCACTCTACACAGTCCTACTCACTCTACACAGTCCTACTCTCTCTACACAGTCCTACTCTCTCTACACAGTCCTACTCACTCTACACAGTCCTACTCACTCTACACAGTCCTACTCACTCTACACAGTCCTACTCACTCTACACAGTCCTACTCACTCTACACAGTCCTACTCTCTCTACACAGTCCTACTCACTCTACACAGTCCTACTCACTCTCTACACAGTCCTACTCACTCTCTACACAGTCCTACTCACTCTCTACACAGTCCTACTCACTCTCTACACAGTCCTACTCACTCTCTACACAGTCCTACTCACTCTACACAGTCCTACTCACTCTCTACACAGTCCTACTCACTCTACACAGTCCTACTCACTCTACACAGTCCTACTCACTCTACACAGTCCTACTCACTCTACACAGTCCTACTCACTCTACACAGTCCTACTCACTCTACACAGTCCTACTCACTCTCTACACAGTCCTACTCACTCTACACAGTCCTACTCACTCTACACAGTCCTACTCACTCTACACAGTCCTACTCACTCTACACAGTCCTACTCACTCTACACAGTCCTACTCACTCTACACAGTCCTACTCACTCTCTACACAGTCCTACTCACTCTCTACACAGTCCTACTCTCTCTACACAGTCCTACTCACTCTCTACACAGTCCTACTCACTCTCCACAGTCCTACTCACTCTACACAGTCCTACTCACTCTCCGGGACAGGCTTGGCAGAGCTGTACCAGACTTCAGCATGTCCACACTCCACCATGTCCATACTCCACCATGTCCATACTCCACCATGTCCATACTCCACCATGTCCATACTCCACCATGTCCATACTCCACCATGTCCATACTTCACCATGTCCATACTTCAGCATGTCCATACTCCACCATGTCCATACTTCAGCATGTCCATACTCCACCATGTCCATACTTCAGCATGTCCATACTCCACCATGTCCATACTCCACCATGTCCATACTTCACCATGTTCATACTCCACCATGTCCATACTTCACCATGTCCATACTCCACCATGTCCGTACTCCACCATGTCCATACTTCACTATATCCACACTCCACCATGTCCACATTTCACCATATCCGCACTCCACCGTGTCCATACTACACCATGTCAATACTTCACCATGTCCATACTTAGCCATGTCCACACTTCACCATGTCCATACTCCACCATGTCCATACTCCACCATGTCCGTACTCCACCATGTCCAAACTTCACTATATCCACACTCCACCATGTCCACATTTCACCATATCCGCACTCCACCGTGTCCATACTCCACCATGTCAATACTTCACCATGTCCATACTTAGCCATGTCCACACTTCACCATGTCCATACTCCACCACGTCCATACTTCATTATGTCCATACTTCTCCATGTCCATACTCCATTGTGTCCATACTTCACCAGGTCAACACTCCACCATGTCCATGCTACACCACGTCCATACTCCACCATGTCCATGCTACACCATGTCCATACTCCACCATGTCCATACTCCACCATGTCCACATTTCACCATGTCCATACTTCATCATGTCCATACTTCTCCATGTCCATACTCCACAATGTCCATAATTCACCATACCAACACTTCACCATATCCACACTCCACCATATTCATACTCCCCCATGTCAACACTCCACCATGTCAACACTCCACCATGTCCATACTTCACCATATTCATACTCCACCATATCCATACTCCACCATATCCATACTTCACCATATCCACTCTTTACCATGTCCATACTCCACCATGTCGATATCATAACGCTGGTAACGCTCTGAGAGCAGATGAGCCTCACATCATTTTTTGATATCCAGTTGTCCAGTTGAACGTCTGTTGAATGTCTTGTATTTTCTCACAGTACGTCCTGTAGCATAGCAAGTGAACTGCAGCTCTGACCTCTGATAGTCTAGCGGTAGTGACCCCCCAGTGTTGTGTGTCCAGTTCCAGAAACAGGGGAAGGATGTGGACAGAGTGAAGATGAGGCTGGCTGAGATAGCCAACTATGTGGACAAGGTACAGTACCCCGCCTCCCCCCGCTGTACACACAAGAGATAAATCACGTTTGAAATAGAATTATGGGAAGATATATTACTGTCAGTGTCTCTCGCCACTGCTTGGGGCCAGTGTGAAGTCTTGCTTTCGAGCTCCAGGTAGACAGTGTGAATATACTGTATGGATGGAGTGAGGTGGCATGGATGAAGAGATCTGGGTTAAAGATGGAATATTGAATCTAGACCTTCCTTCCCCCCCGCCACCCTGAGCCTCATTGTCTGGCCTCCTCCCTCAGTTCTACCGGGCCCTGAACATCCGCGTGGCCCTGGTGGGCCTGGAGGTGTGGAGCGACTCGGACAAGTGTCCGGTCACCCAGGACCCCTTCACCACGCTGCATGAGTTCCTGGACTGGAGGAAGGCCAGGCTGCTGCCCCAGAAACCCCACGACAACGCTCAGCTCATCAGGTAGAGACCCGTCTCAACGCCAGACCCATGACAGTTCTTCCGCTGATACCCTACATAAGCTAGACTTATTACGTTACTGCATGCTGCAGATCTCTCTATGGGTCTGGGACACTTCATTCCAAAATATGGTTTTCAAATCCTGGCAATTCATTGGTTTTGACGGAATCCCGGCGACACCAATCAGACTATCAGGCGTTCCCACCCATAGATATGCCCCGCCCGTTTAACCCTGGCTGGGGTCTCTCATTTGCTGCTACAACCTGTCACCATCTCAGTTTTGACCCGTCGATACGCCCTCAGAACACCAGCTTGGGTGGTGAAGTGGCCCAGACTCTATTATGTAGTATGTAGTATTGTAGTATGTAGTATGCGGAGCGCAGCGATTCACCATATTATTTGAGTCTGGAGAGAGACTAGGGAGAGACCATACACACTGTCTGTAACCATACAGAAACACAAATAGCTTGATACTTATGGTAACCCCACGACCCCTCCCTCCTCCTCCTCCCCCCTCCCTCCTCCCTCCTCCTCTCTTCCTCCTCCTCCCTCCCCCTCCCCCGTCCGTCCTCCCTTCCTCCTCCTTCCTCCTCTCTTCCTCCTCCCTCCTCCTCCCTTCCTCCTCCTCCCTCCTCCTCTCTTCCTCCTCCTCCCTCCCCCTCCCCCGTCCGTCCTCCCTTCCTCCTCCTTCCTCCTCTCTTCCTCCTCCCCCCCCCTCCCTCCTTCCTCCTCCTCTCTTCCTCCTCCTCCCTCCCCCTCCCCCGTCCGTCCTCCCTTCCTCCTCCTTCCTCCTCTCTTCCTCCTCCCCCCTCCTCCCTTCCTCCTCCTCCCTCCTCCTCTCTTCCCCCTCCTCCCCCCTCCCTCCTCCCTCCTCCCCTCCTCCTCTGCCCCCGCCCCCAGCGGGGTGTACTTCCAGGGCACGACCATCGGCATGGCGCCCATCATGAGCATGTGCACGGCGGAGCAGTCGGGGGGCATCGTCATGGTGAGTCGCGGACCTCACCCCCTCCTGTTCTTCCTGTGGCCGGTCCGATAGGATCAGTGCCGACATTGTTCACAGCCCCGCCCTGCTCTGCGCCGACCCACGGGGAGGGCGGGACGCAGCGGAGGTGTTCATTGTTTGGCGTTGGGGAGGTTAATGAAAGGTGTGGAGGAAATGACGGGATATTCACACACCACACATCCCGACAACACACTAGCTTGGCTACCACTCCCTCATCCCTCTCTCTCTCTCTCTCTCTCACACACACACACACACACAGACGGTTTTCATCCCCGGAGGGGGGGATAGCACATATAGACCATAGGATTGGACACAGACACAGCCGTGGGGTCCTATAACACAGCTCCCTAAGTCATTTCCAGGCTTGCCATTATTCAACCCCCCAGTCAGACAGTAATAAAAGGTAGGTGGGGTTCAGAGGTCAATAAGTCTGCTCACAACTCAAACAGTACTGCATTTACATTTTTATGAAGGTGATAAATTGCTGCAGGCACGTACTGTATTTTCTATGCATTGTAGCTAAACACATGCAGTCTTGTTCGGTCTAGTACAATAACACCGGCTATTATACATTCACATTAACTAGTTCTCGGGTTTATGTCCCTGCTGTGTCACTTGATCCCCATGGTAAACTCCCAGGCAGTGACCCTCTGTGGCACAACCCAAAGCCATGAACACAGAGGTCCAGTCGCCATTAATAGACGTGCTTCTCTGGCCAGGGCCGGCCGCTTGTTCCCAGATGTTGCCGTTCATCCACCATCACTCACACATGCTATTGGCTTGGACCAGGATGAGAGAACCTGCTGAATAGTTCTAGGGCTAGCCAATCAGATGGACCGTTTCGTATACAGTATGGTAATGTCAACCACAAATGCTTTATTTGGTCCACATGTACTCTCTCATTTTTACAGCTCGCACTTCGTCTGGATTCTCTGAAATCTAATTCTCTCGGGGAATTATAAGCCCCCTGCGGGTAAATCGCTCAAGTAAATAAAATACAATCTTATTTGGGAGATGGAATATTCCCATCACAAGCTGGAAATGATATAAAAAAGACCATAAAAGCCTTTCATGGGCCAAGTTGACCCTATCATGTTCGCAGTATCACAGCTAGCTTGCATGTCTGCTAAGCTGGAAAGAATTGGACTTCCCACAAGTCAGCTGTCTCCGGCTGATTCCATCATTATGCTTCTTGTGAAGAGGCACTGAGCCATGACACATACTCAGAGACCACAGAGAGTCCCAGCCCTGGAACCAGGACAGAACGACAACATACTGGTCCAACCGCACAGCTGTGAAACCAGGACAGATCATAGCTCTGCTTTAGATATGTCCTGGTCTGCAGTGTGACCCAGGGACAGAGCATGTGATGTTCTCATGAAGGGACAGAGCTCAGCAGAGACCAGAAGAGAGACAGGATCCCTCAGCAGCTCACCGCTGCCTGGGGTTAAAGGACAATGCTCGTTTTTGACAACCTGGACCTTATTTACGACATATTATAAGACGTTTGACTCACCGAGATCACTTTGGTGTAGTTCGGAGGTCTGTAGAAGAAATTTAAAATCCAGCGCGAGCCAGTATATCCATGTAAAGGCGGTGGTCGGGGCACTTAGAATGCAGTTTCTAAAAATCTATTTTCTGCAGCGAAACGGTTGTTTTCATCAATCTGTCTTGATGAATCGCTAGTTGTGCTTACATAGAGCATAGGCCTGTTGTGTTGTTTTTCACATGCCTCTGTAATATGATCTTTAGAAACGTCTTTAGACACGAAATAGCTTCCTCACTTGCTCCAGCACGCATGCGCACAGCGTGATGGAGCAACGATTGCGCGCTGTGCTTATGCGTGCTGGAGCAAGTGAGGAAGCTATTTCGTTTCGAAAGACGTTTCTAAAGATCATGGCATGTGAAAACCACAACAGGCCTATGTTCTATGTAAGCACAACTAGCGATTCATCAAGACAGATTGATCAAAAAAAAACGTTTCGCGGCAGAAAATAGATTTTTAGAAACTGCATTCTAAGTGCCCCGACCACCGCCATTACATGGATATACTGGCTCGCGCTGGATTTTAAATTTCTTCTACATGCCTCCAAACTACACCAAAGTGATCTCGGTGAGTCAAACGTCTTATAATATGTCGTAAATAAGGTCCAGGTTGTCAAAAACGAGCATTGTCCTTTAATGGTTCAGCAGGTAAAGAGACAGACGTGGAGATCCAGGGATGGAGCTCAGGCTACATGCTTAGGGAGCTGTGTTATAGGACCCCGGCTGTGCCTGTGTCCAATCCTAGGGTCTATATGTGCAATTCCCCCCTCTGGGGAAGAAAACCGTTTGTGTGTGTGTGTGTGTGTGTGTTTTTCACTGTGCTGTATGCCTGTAAATAATTCATAAGCCAGTTGCTGTGGTTCATCTGGTATATCTTACTGGGTCTGTGGAGTAATAAAGGCACACAGAAAGACTGTGTACGTGTGTGCGTGCGCGCTCGTGCACGTAGCTTCACAGGGAACCACTTTCATAGGTCATGCTGCTTTTGTGTGCGCACACTCACACAGTTAACTGTGCTGCATGCTGGGCCAGCCATGGATCCGTCACTCCTATCCCGTATATCCTCCCTGCATCTCTCCTCACGAATCTCTCTCTCTGTCCTCACTTTCTGCACATCTTCCCCTCTGACATTCTCACTTTGCTATCTCTCTCTGTCTCTGTCTCTGTCTCTCTCTGTCTCTCTCTCTCTCTCTCTGTCTCTGTCTCTCTCTCTCTCTCTCTGTCTCTGTCTCTGTCTCTCTCTGTCTCTGTCTCTCTCTCTCTCTCTCTCTCTCTCTCCCCTCTCTCTCTCTGTCTCTCTCTCTCTGTGTCTCTCACTCTCTCTCTCTCTCTCTCTCTCTCTGTCTCTGTCTCTCTCTCTCTTTCTCTCTCTCTCTCTCTGTCTCTCTCTCTCTCTGTCTCTCTCTCTCTCTCTCTCTCTCTCTCCCCCCTCTCTCCTCGCTCTCTCTCTCCTGCTTGTCCGTCTTGTCAGTGCAGTAAGAAGCCAGACTGTTCCAGGTTTGCTGGTCGTCCCCCAGGGTGTCTGGCTGTCCCCTGTGTCGGTGGGGCTGGAGACTTCTGGGAGAATGACAGCTCCTGACGAGCTCAGCTTCTCCAGGAGCCCTCCTACAGGATAGAATATGAACGCAGAAGAAGAGTGTACGTGTGTGGTTTCAGTCCAGGATGTGAACGGATAAGCAGTGGAATGTGTGTGTGTGTGTGTGTGTGTGTGAGGGGTGGGGGGTTGAGTCCAGGATGTGAACTGTTGTCTTTCCCGTCCATTTCCAGGACCACTCGGACAATCCTCTGGGTGCAGCGGTCACTCTGGCCCACGAGCTCGGACACAACTTCGGCATGAACCACGACACGCCAGAGCGGGGTTGTGGCTGCCGGATGACTGTGGACCGCGGGGGCTGCATCATGACCCCCTCCACCGGGTGAGCAATGGACCGGTCCATCCGGCTGATTGGCTGGTTACGCCAGCGTTGTCTGTAAAGTATATACATAGATACTGTATATACATACTGTAGATACATAGATAGATACTTTATTGATCCCCAGGGGGTGTTAATAATGTGTGTGTGCGCTATGTGTTTATCTAAAGTGAAAAGTCTCCATCTTGTTTTGGGGTGACTTTTTCTGTTAATCTCCTGCAATGATGCGGCTTTTAGAGTTTACAGCCAGAACAAGGACAGCAAGAACAATGGATTTATACTGTCCCTCTGCCTGTGACTCAGGACAATGGATCTATACTGTCCCTCTGCCTGTGACTCTGTCTGGTCTCTCACACCACAGCGCTCTGCAAGAGTGTTTAACAATTTCAGAAACATTTTCCAAGTGTTCAAATCAAGCCCTGGCTCCCTAACTTTCCTGAATAAATGTTCAACTCCTCTCCACCGTGCGAAAACATGCTTCTCAGCCAGATGAATCATTGAATGCACAGGGCATGGATAGGATTGGATAACTTATCACACGTACTGTAAACATTGGTCCTGAACAGCGCCCGGATCCCGGCTCCTTATCACATGCACACATTGGTCCTCACGTGTCTCATTCTGTATGTGCTGGTTGCCATGCATCTTTCAGAGGCTCACCCCGACAAACACACACACACACACACACACACACATACATACCTACACACATTCCCACACACACTCACACATACAGTACTCTCTGTCTCTCTCTCTCTCTCTCTCTCTCTCTCTCTCTCTCTCTCAAAAAACACACCAGCAATCACAGCCCAGTTATCAAGACAGAGGACCAGCATCCAGCATTCTCAGTGCGTAGCTGGGAACTCGTGATGATAAGAGTGTAAGCCAGACGTGATAATAAGAGTGTAAGCCAGAAGTGATAATAGGAGTGTAAGCCAGAAGTGATAATGAGAGTGTAAGCCAGACGTGATAATAAGAGTGTAAGCCAGAAGTGATAATAGGAGTGTAAGCCAGAAGTGATAATGAGAGTGTAAGCCAGAAGTGATAATGAGAGTGTAAGCCAGACGTGATAATAAGAGTGTAAGCCAGAAGTGATAATAGGAGTGTAAGCCAGAAGTGATAATGAGAGTGTAAGCCAGAAGTGATAATGAGAGTGTAAGCCAGAAGTGATTATAAGAGTGTAAGCCAGAAGTGATTATAAGAGTGTAAGCCAGAAGTGATTATAAGAGTGTAAGCCAGAAGTGATAATGAGAGTGTAAGCCAGAAGTGATAATGAGAGTGTAAGCCAGAAGTGATTATAAGAGTGTAAGCCAGAAGTGATAATGACAGTGTAAGCCAGAAGTGATAATAGGAGTGTAAGCCAGAAGTGATAATGAGAGTGTAAGCCAGAAGTGATAATGAGAGTGTAAGCCAGACGTGATAATAAGAGTGTAAGCCAGAAGTGATAATAGGAGTGTAAGCCAGAAGTGATAATGAGAGTGTAAGCCAGACGTGATAATAAGAGTGTAAGCCAGAAGTGATAATAGGAGTGTAAGCCAGAAGTGATAATGAGAGTGTAAGCCAGAAGTGATAATGAGAGTGTAAGCCAGACGTGATAATAAGAGTGTAAGCCAGAAGTGATAATAGGAGTGTAAGCCAGAAGTGATAATGAGAGTGTAAGCCAGACGTGATAATAAGAGTGTAAGCCAGAAGTGATAATAGGAGTGTAAGCCAGAAGTGATTATAAGAGTGTAAGCCAGAAGTGATTATAAGAGTGTAAGCCAGAAGTGATTATAAGAGTGTAAGCCAGAAGTGATAATGAGAGTGTAAGCCAGAAGTGATTATAAGAGTGTAAGCCAGAAGTGATAATGAGAGTGTAAGCCAGAAGTGATTATAAGAGTGTAAGCCAGAAGTGATAATGAGAATGTAAGCCAGAAGTGATAATGAGAGTGTAAGCCAGACGTGATAATAAGAGTGTAAGCCAGAAGTGATAATAGGAGTGTAAGCCAGAAGTGATAATGAGAGTGTAAGCCAGACGTGATAATAAGAGTGTAAGCCAGAAGTGATTATAAGAGTGTAAGCCAGAAGTGATTATAAGAGTATTATAAGAGTTTGTACCTGTGTGTGTGTGTGTGTGTGTGTGTGTGTGTGTGTGTGTACGGGCATGCTTGTGCATTTGTATCTATGCGTGTGTTTGTGTGTGTGCGCGCGCGCGTGTGCGTGCATGCGTGTATGCGTGTGCGTTTGTATTTGTATCTACAGTATGTATGTGTGTGTGTACGTGCTTGTGTATCTGTTTGTGTGTGTGTGTGTGGGCGTCGTTGAAAATGCCAGCAGATCTGGAAGAGCCAAAACACATCTTTCCTTTTTAGACGTCGCACCGTCAAAAGACCGCCCGGAGAAACTCATCTGACCTTTTACCCAGCGAACAGGCCGGCCTCGCCAGCGAGCTCTGTCTGTTGTTCTCATGCAACATTCATCTGGGACAGTGTCACCGCTGTGGCATGAAATTAATGCATCTCTATCCACCGCTCCTGACCTCCACGGTCTGCAAACCCCTTTTTTTTTTTAAATGCATGAAGAGCTAAGCGCCCAGTCTACTGTAAGTCATCAATTAAATAAATTTTACGGTGTCACATTTTTTGAAGAGCCTTCTAAGTGTTACTTCAGTGAGTTACACACGAACTAGTCATCCTGAAGCTTCGAGCAAATGTGGAATTTGTGCAATAAATAGGACCATTACATTGCCTAATATGAGCACACTGTGCACTCTATTAGACATATTTAGAAATAGACTATTAGATTGAACACACTAATAGACATATTTAGAAAGGCCAACGCTCCTGTGGGCGGTGACTGTTAGCTTCTGTCATGGTGTCCTACTGGGGTTTCCAGCTCAGTGGAGGACGCGTAGTGAAGAGCCACACAGGGGCTCATATTCTCCATCAGCAGACCCCCTGGGGAACAAACTAGATGTCCTTAGTTCACTTCTGCTGCTCAACGACCATATGCACGCACACACACGCACACACACACTCATACACACAGGTCTCACACACACAAAAGCACACACATGCATGCACACACGCACGCATGCACACACACACCCGCGTACACACTCATACACATAGGTCTCGCACACATTCACAAACACACACACAGTGTCTATCGGCCTCTCAAAAACCTACTGTGGCTTGAATTTACAGTTGCTTGCTTACGGTTGCGAAACCAGTCATTTTCAAAACCAATTTTGGACTCATTTCCGCTCGGAGAGACAGACAGAGAGAAATGCAGACAGACGGATATACAGAAATACAGACAGCAGAAATACAGACAGCAGAAATACAGACAGACAGACAGAAATACAGACAGACAGACAGACAGACAGACAGACAGACAGACAGACAGACAGACAGACAGACAGACAGACATGCATCCAGACAGTGGGCTAGTGTAGCAATCTTGTGTGTTGTAACCGGGTCAGTCTTATGTCAGACTGGCTAATGGAGGGAGGACAGGCTGCATCTAAATGACATGATTATCAGAGGCGCTGTCGGTTTTAATCAGGTACAGACTGAGATGTGTGTTTACAGTATCTCTCTGTGGAAGAGAAGGGAGAGAGAGAGAGGGAGAGACAGAGAGAGAGAGACAGAGAGAGACAAAGAAGAGAACGGGGGTACAGGTAGTTGAGACAGCAAACACCACGGGGTCAGCGTCCTTCTGTCAGGATACAGAACATAAACGCCAAAGAGAGTCCTTCAGTGGAACAAGCTGGGAGCAAACAAACCCCTGTCTTCTGCTGAGAGATCTACCAGGTCAAGAGTACATCCCTGTGGTCTGAAATCTGAACAGCAGCCGACTTGGCTGTGCTGAATATGAGAGCCGGTTGAGGTGTATGGTATAACGGTGGTTTAATATTTAAGGGGGTAGCAGTTCCCTCAACGACCCAAAAGGACGCAAGCCAGCTCTTCAGCTGCTCTCGTCTCCTCTCCTCTCCACTTCTATCCTCTTCTTTCCTCTCCTCTTCTGTCCTCCAATCCTCTCCTCTTCTCTTCTCTTCCACACACAAATCCCCCCTGGGATTATTATTATTCCTCTATTCTCCTCTCCTCACCTTTACTCTCCCCTCTTCTCATCTTCTCTCCTTTCCTCTCCTCTTCTCTCCTCTCCTCTCCACGGAACCTCCGTGTCATTCTCTATCCTAGCTGGCATCAACTCAGCAGACAACCCCATGGGCTCCATATTTGACATCATCAGACTGGCGTGGAGGTTCAGGATGACCTGCTGTGGTCACCAGACACAGCCTCAGCCTATCAGTGCCTGGTCACTGGGTCTGTTGGCACGACTGTCATGGACACAGAGGCTCCCAGAGCTGCCATGTCAGAAACCAGATGAGATTTCCTTCGAGCCAGCTGCAGAGAGGCAGACATGACACACTGAGGAGGGGGCGGAGTCGGACAGGCGCTTGTCCTTGCCCTTTCCGACTTCCATAGCAGCCTAATGAAAATGCAAATGACTCTCTCTGTGTGTTCTGATAGGTCAGCCCAGCAGAGCAGCCCAGATCCATATCAGACTGAGATGCTCTTTTCCCTCTGTCTCAGATGGGGCTAACCTCGGTTAGACTGTCCCCCGTCAACCTCCGAGCCCCACAGGACTACAACAGACCGCCCTTTTCATCTTGGGACACACCAGCCCAGTGACCAGAATTTGAATAAGGTCCTGCTATTTTTACAGAGCCCCGTCTGGATCTTTGTTTGCTTGGTGAATCACATATACACCATTCATCCAGTCAGCCAGTGCAGTGTGATTGAATTTGAGGCTGATTCTCGGTAACCATTATGCGGCAGACGCCTCAACAAGTCCGTCTCCTAATGAGATCTTCATAGCATGAGTGCACATGGTGACAACACCGGGGCTAAGCTAATCTTGCCCACTGAAGCCTTCGACCACTGCTAGCGTCATTCCCCGGACAGCAGAGGAGGCACTCGGCTTCAGCTGTGATAATAGTCACTGGGTGTGTGTGTGTGTGTGTGTGCGCGTGTGTGCGTGTCTGCGTGCGTGTTTATGTGTGGCATAACCACATTCCAGGGCTGTACTACAGGCCGCTGTGACTCTGCAGCCTAGGTGGGCCGTCTCTGGTTACACAGCTGGGACAGATGACGGACGGTCTCCGGCAGATTAGTCTGTTTAACGGTAGAGTTGAACCTGCTCTCTGTGTCCGCCACACAGACGCACCACTCTCTCCTGGTTCTGGGGGTGGCAGTGCCCCAGTACCCTACTGTGCCCCTGGGGCAGTGCCCCAGTACCCTACTGTGCCCCTGGGGCAGTGCCGCTGTACCCTACTGTGCCCCTGTACCCTACTGTGCCCCTGGGGCAGTGCCCCTGTACCCTACTGTGCCCCTGGGGCAGTGCCCCAGTACCCTACTGTGCCCATCATATATTTTTCATGATTTGACACAGATCATCCATATCAGAGTAATCTACACAATTTTATTGCAATTACAATTTTCATACTATGATGGCCGCCAGCCAGACAGACGGACAGAAATTTAAATTTGAAAAATGCACAATTATCCAAATGTCATTTCCCACGATCTATGATTGGTAGATAAATTGAACTAATTATGTCCTCAATATCATATTATATCCATCCCAGATAAGAAAATTGATGAGAAAACTTTCACCACTGGCGGCCATTTTGAAAATGTTTGCCAAGGTCGGTTGACAGATTGAAAATTCATGATGCTGCAATATCCGATTTTGGAATGCCCTTGGCTATAACTGTACCAAATGTCATGCTTTTATCACAAATACGCAACATGGCCTACAAAAGACATCACAGTGTTCTAAGATAGTCCAATACTAATACTAAAATAGGACTACTAAATACAACACTAACCTTAGAAGTGACAGAAAAAAAGAGGAAGGGATTTGCTACGGTAGCCTAACTCTGGATCTTGTCGAGGGTTGAAATCTCAAGTCCTAGTAGCAACTTCACTAGTAATGTGTTGCCTTCATCTTGCTTATAGACTGTCAATATACACAATATACAATACGATGTACTGTAAAATCTACACAATATAATACAAAGATACTAGTTTAAAATATAGGCAGTTACTGCCAGATGAATGGAGTTTGCTTGCTCAACAACGCCCCCTGGCGGCTATTGTGCAACACTGAATACGGAGGTGGTCTGGGGTGGTCCGAACAGCCCTC
The DNA here is from genome assembly GCF_949987555.1 of Borostomias antarcticus. Classification (NCBI taxonomy): domain Eukaryota; kingdom Metazoa; phylum Chordata; class Actinopteri; order Stomiiformes; family Stomiidae; genus Borostomias; species Borostomias antarcticus. The sequence continues at coordinate 6,050,761 of NC_140258.1, forward strand.
TAAAACTTCGCTGCCGCTGTCGCTGCTGCTCTCTCCACGAGACGCGGCGAAGTATTTAGTAAGTTTGCATGACTGTATATATAAGGTATACATTTTTCTCCCAAAATATGAATATAAATTATGAGCTCATAAGACTCAGATGGACTATTTTGCGGCAAACACAATGTCTGCTCATAAAAGCACACAAGCTAATCCAGCACAAATTGGCGCATATAGAAGATTCACCAGAATCCAGGAAATGAAGTGTTGGATGCTCAAAAAAAAGACCTCCTGCTTCATGTGTCCCTCAGCACCCTGTCCCAGAAAAGAATTCCTACGTTTGGTATCCTTAAAATCACGTCAAAAATCACTTAAAATCACCTCAGCCTGGTCCCACACTTTTGAAATGGTGTGGAATCGCCTCTGGTGTGAATTAGCAGAGCAGACAGGCTGGTGCACTGCAGAGGGTCGGCCGGCGTGGGGAGTGAACAGAACACGTGGGTAACAGCTGACGGTTTGTTTTGGACCCGGTGCTTTTCGGGGTTGTGTCGAGAACAAAACACATTTTTATGCCTATCTCTCCTCTTATCAGAAAGCCCAAAGAAAGCCCACTAAAGAGTGAACAGACACTGCTACACTACAGGGCAGCCAAGTACGATCTTCTCTCTCTCACTCACACACACACACACACACACACACACACACACACACACACACACACACACATCCACACACAGTGTGAGGCAAAGCATCACAGATCCCCTTATATTTGATGCCAAGTTTTCAATACCTCCTCTATGTAATTTAGCATTCTACAAATTCACTCAGTGTGACAACACACTCTAATATATTCCAGAGTTCTTCCCAGCGGTACATTCACCAGCCCTAGTGCCAAGAATCACAGAACAAGCCCCTTTCTTCCTCTCTGGCAGTTTGGGGGGTTTGTGTCTGAAGTCGTATGCCAGCTGTCGTCAATCTCCGCCAAGGTCCTCAGCAGCCTATCAGCTAGGTGTCAGCTTCCCCCTCCCCAGAGGTCAGGCTGTATGAGTGGGAGCCAAAATGTCCGCTAACCAATTCTTCCTGTCGCTTGTGCCTCTAAGTCCTCACCTCACCTCCTAACCATCCTCTTCCTCTCTGACTCCCACGGCTTCATCTGCCAGCTGAGTAGAGGTCATCCTCCACATTACATTACATGACATTACATTACGGTCATTTAGCTGACACTTTTATCCAAAGCAACTTACAATAATTGCATTTAATGTAGGAAAAGTCAGTGTACTATTACTTGCCAGAACTCACAAATGCAGCTTCTTTCGAAAACAAGTGACTAAGAGCATAATCTAGCGCTGAAGGCAAAGTGAAGAATAGCAAGATAAAAATACAATAGGTGCTTAAGAGGGAGGATCCTGGTATTACTTCTTGAAGAGGTGAGTTTTGAGTCTGCGAAAGATAGGCAGCGACTGACATCAGTGGGCAGTTCATTCCACCACTACGGAGGCAGAACAGAGAAGAGCCGTGACCGTGCCGATTGACCGCAGGGGCCTCAGAGTGACGGGGCAACCAGTGGCCCTGAGGTAGCAGAGCGTAGTGGTTTGGGGGTGGGTGTAGGAGGTAGGAGGGAGCTGTTCCTTTCATTGCCCTGTAGGCTAATACCAGAGTTTTAAACTGTATTTGAGCTGCTACAGGGAGCCAGTGTAGAGAACAGAGAAGGGAGGTTGTGAGCTGCAGCTTTCTGGACAAGTTCCAGGGGTTTAATGGTTGACACCGGGGCCCCAGCAAGGAGGGAGTTGCAGTAGTCCAAGCAGGAGATTACCAGGGCCTGGATGAGCACCTGCATTTTTCGTCAGTGAGGAATGGGCAATTCCCCCTGATGTTATAAGCGTGTAATGGATGTGATATGTGCGGAGAATGACAGTTGGTCATCGAGGGTCACACCCAGATTCCTCACAGTCCGAGTCGGCGTTACCACTGTGTCGTCAATGGTGATGGCCAGGTCCCGGTGCGGGCAGCCCTTCCCCGGGAGAAACAGCAGCTCAGTCTTGTCCAGGTTGAACTTGAGGTGGTGTGTCGCCATCCACTCCGTGATGTAAGCCAAGCACCCAGCTATGCGTGTCTCCACTTCTGTGTCAGAAGGGGGAAATGACAGGACCAGTTGGGTGTCATCGGCATAGCGGTGATAGGAGAAGCCATGCGAGCGAATCCCAGATCTCAGAGATGTACTGTAGAGGGGTCGCCTGGTAGCGGCCCGTCTGGTAGGATGCAAACAGGGAGCATGCAGAGCCAGTGACACCTTTCTCCTCGAGGGTGGAGAGGAGGATCTGGTGGTCTACCGTGTCAATTGCTGCTGACAGGTCTAGGAGTATCAGAGCGTGTGCAGTCAGCACTCGGGTTAAGGAAGGTTAGGGGCTAGTGATAGGTTAATAAGCAGAGATAGTAGATCTCCAACAGTCTCTTTAACCCACCCCAATCTCTCTCTCTTTCTCTCTCCTCTCTCTCTCTCTCTCTCTCACACTCTCTTGTCTCTGTGCCAAACAACGTGACCCTCCTGAGACCCCGCCCCCGTCAGCCTCCCATCGCCCAGGTTACGCAGGCTCTTCTCTGATTGATGGTGTTGCTCTCCCTGAGATGAAGGGCTTTGCGGAGCAGGAAGGAGTTATTGGCTGGAGAGCCCTTATTGGCTGGAGAGCCCTTGGTTGTTTGTTTGTTTGTGCCTCTTTGTGAATTGGAGCTGTGTCAAGAGAGAGTGCATTTGATGATGCTAGACCATTAAATATGTGCGGAGGCCATATGAATTTACAAAGCTCGGCAGCCTTTCTGCTGTTCCGTCACGGCCCTGTCTGACTTTTGGCTATAGCACAAGCACAGCTCAACAGACCAGGAGCCACGCCTCCGCAGGGATGAATCGGACCATTTGTGAATTTCATGGTCGTGTCTCTGACTACGAGGGCTACGGACATGATTAATCTCTCTCTCTCTCTCTCTCTCTCTCTCTCTCTCTCTCTCCCTCTCTCTCTCTCTCTCCCTCTCTCTCTCCCTCTCTCTCTCTCTCTCAGGTACCCATTCCCCACGGTGTTCAGTACGTGCAGTAAGAAAGACTTGGCCGCCAGTCTGGAGAAGGGTGTGGGCATGTGCCTGTTCAACATGCCCGAGGTCAAGGTGCTGTACGGGGGTCAGAAGTGTGGAAACGGGTATGTGGAGGAGGGCGAGGAGTGTGACTGCGGAGAGTTGGAGGTGAGTGTATGTAGTCAGAATATTGGACCTCATTCCTGAACATTTTCTTAAGTGTCTTCTTAAATGTCTTCTTACGAACTTCGTAAGACCAACCCTAAGTGTTCTCAGCCAAAGGGTTCTCAGCTGTGCTCCCCCAAATGAGGAATGCCACTACTTCTTAAGTTGAACGTGCGTTCTCATACACCTGAATGTGCATACTGTACATAAACGCCCCGCCAGCTCCTTACTACAGGGTGGTGTGCACAGAATCCCCATGGCATGGTTCCCAATTGACATGATTGATGTTCAGGTTCACGTGCAAATTCAGTTTTATTCGTCACATTGAACATACCAGTGAAATGAGCAGTGAGATGTTTCTCCGCTGGCTCTTATAACGTGCACACTAAGCTTAAGCAAGGTGAAAAAAACAATACAAAATAACAATAGAAAACAAGATGTGGACTTTTAATACGAAATGCAAAATATATAGCCCACATGAAAGGGATGGAATCTGCTGAGAGCAGATTAAATTATATAGTTTAGTTAAATGCATGAGTAGGCTACTTGTAGATCTTGCGAAGCGCATTGTGTTGCCTCTGGGTATGAAATGCGCTATACAAATTAAGCTTTGATTGATTGATTGATTGATTGATTGATTGATTGATTGATAGGCCCTATCTATATTATGTAGGCCCATATGATATGTTTTAGTTATGGATATTCACATGTTTATTTACAGAATGTACAGTAGATGTGTCCATTCTGACGACCATGGAATATAAGGTGCTGTTGTGCCGAGTCTGAGTGTAGCGACTGAGTTTAGTGCTTATTTATTCATTCACTGCCATTTGCAGTGTTTGTATAGTGCTTTTATTTATTTTAGGACCCCACGATGCCTCGTAGAATCATTACTATAAATGTGAAACGTAATTGGAAATGATACAAATATTATCTTATTTATTATTATTATTGTTATTATTATTATTATCATTATTATTATTATTATTTCAAGCCTAGGATGTCTGTAGAATCTGATTGATCTGAACGCAATCACCTTGGATTTCTCATAACTTCAGCCCTTGCGAACATGGGCACACTCCAATCTGGCCTACAGTACCTACAACAGCATTTCCACATTCTTAAATCCTGTTCTTAGATAAGAACAAATCCCAGATAAGAAACCATTCAGGAATGCTAGAATTGTCCTGGGAACTTTGTAACTGGAGATAAGAAGACATTTCTTCTTAACTTCTTCTTAACTGCGTTCAGGAATGAGGACCATTGTTTTTCCATCAAGCCATGATGTATATGATTAGTCTTTCCATAAGATTTGACAGGTTGAATTTTGAAAACGTCAGTTTTAGGCCCTCACAAAACAACTTGGCACGCATAAAACAATCACATTTGCAGAGCAATCAAGATACCCTTACAGAAACACCCAAAATCACCAGAGGCCCTCAACATGGAGGTGTGTTTACATGCCCCCACCCCCCCCGCTCCATCACAGTGCCTTGACAGGCTGCCAAGATGATGTCACTTCCTGCTCCGGGTGTCATTCATCAAATGTGTCATCCAGACGTGTTTCAGATGAAACAGAGTTAATTGGAGACAGAGCCGCCTGTGGTGCAGCGCTGGGCTGAGCCTCTCACGTACCAGAGGTGCAGCACTGAGCCACACAGCCAAGGCATGTTCTCTCACAGCACACAAGACAGAACAGAGCAGAACCCAACAGAGCAGAAGAGAACAGAACAGAGTAGAACAGAACTCAACAGAGCAGAGCAGAAGAGAACAGAACAGAGAAGAACAGAACTCAACAGAACAGAGCAGAACAGAACTCCACAGAGCACAACGGAACTCAACAGAGCAGAGCAGAAGAGAACAGAACAGAACAGAACAGAGAAGAACAGAACTCAACAGAACAGAGCAGAACAGAACTCCACAGAGCACAACAGAACTCAACAGAGCAGAAGAGAACAGAACAGAGAAGAACAGAACTCAACAGAACAGAGCAGAGCAGAACAGAACTCAACAGAACAGAGCAGAGCAGAACTCCACAGAGCACAACGGAACTCGACAGAGCAGAACAGAGCGGAGCAAGACTCAATAGAAGAACTCAACAGGACAAACTAGAACAGAACTCAACAGAACAGAGCAGAACATAATTGAACAGAACAGAGCAGGACTCAACAGAGCAGAACACAACAGGACAGAAGAGAGTAGGACAGAACGGAATTGAACACAGAAAGCAGAGTTGAACAGAGGGCAGAGGAGGAGCGTCTCCTGGCACTATGCTCGTACAATATGTGTTGTCTTCAAACAGCAAGAGGAATGTTTAAGTCATAAAACCGACGAGGGACTGTTGATGACTGTAGATGTCTTAGAGATCCCACCATATGTCAGGGTGGAGGCCGTGAAAGGGAGGCTTTTTTTTGCGGAGAAACTTTTGATATGTAGATCGTTCAACACCATGAAAGCTGCTCTGTCGCCACGCCCTCATGATTCCCTCTCTAGACACTTCTTACTCCCAGAGCTGACGGCTTCCTTGTGGAATCCAGTGACTAAGCAGATAATAAAACAAACTGTACACTCACTCTGGAGTCAGCCCTTAAATAAATACATTGATCTGTCTCTGCCTTTAACTTGCGGAACGGTCATTATTTGCATAAGGTCCTCACTTCAATTAAGAAGGACATTCTAATCTGGAAAAGCCACTGGCTTGTGAGTTGTGTGATTTGGATTGGCATTCCTCCCCTCCATCACCCTACACCCCCCTCCCCTGACCCAGTGATATCATCTCTCTGGGTGTGATTGGCTAGCCTCCCAGTTGGACAGGGAGATGAAAGCCCCTCTCCTCTCCAACAACAGAGTAGCCAGGCCCATAAACATCCCTTCAGGAGAAAGGAGGTGGAGGAGAGGATGAGGAGAGGAGGAGGAGGAGAGGTGGTGAATCACCACAAACTCAGTTTCACCACTTCCAGCACCAGGGGTGTAATGGAGAGGAGAGATGAGAGATGGTGTAGATTGAGAGAGGGAGTAGATTGTTTTCGAGACGACCCTTCGTCTGATTGTTGTGGTTATGTCATCAGTTGATGTGTCCTCGGCCGCTAATGAAATCTACAAGGCCGGTCTCTTTCCTCCTCACTCTCACCCCATCTAACCTTTGATTTAGCTCTCTGTTGTCCTCTGTCTTTCTGGCCTGTGTTCATTGAACCTACTACTTCTAATTCCTATCGTTTAGCACATTTCACCAACAAGGCAATTCAAAGTGAACATGAAACATTAAAAGCATAAGGACATATAAAACGAAATGCAAAAAAAACACATTATAAAAGGACATTTCAAACAAAATGCAGGAAAAAATCAAATACACACATAAAATATACCTGTTTACCCCTCCATCCATCTGTTACACCCTGGCTCATTTCCTTACATCCTGTAACTGTGTTTATCACCATTATTCAGCTCCCTAGCAACCCCATCATCACATAGCCAAGGACCCCATCATCCAACTGCCCCCCCCCAACCACATCTGATCTCAATCTGCACCACTCACCTCTCTACCCATCCATCGCCCACAATCCACAGCGAGGAGCATCCTATCAAAACACAATGTTCTTAACTCCAGAGTAGAGGTCTTCAGAATCCTCTAATCCAAAACATAGGACTCCCTCGAGGGGAACTGAGTATATATTTGTAGTCAGGAATGAGAGTCCCCACTGCTTGCTCAATATTATTGTGTCTCAGAAGGTTTGACTCTGCGGGTTGAAAGGGCCGCGTGGGGTCTCCTGGACCAACACGCAGGGGATTTCCCCAACAGGAAGTACGTTGTGCTGACCTGGTGTGACATGGCCACAGCAAAGCCACTAGGTAATCACCACCGTGTGTGTGTGTGTGTGTGTGTCTGTCTGTCTGTGTATGTCTATGATTAGGAGTGTGTGAACCCCTGCTGCAACGCCACCACCTGCACCCTGAAGGCAGGAGCTGTGTGTGCCCATGGACAGTGCTGTGAGGACTGCATGGTAAGACCGCTGTTTCTATTCATCTCTCTCTCTCTCTCTCTCTCTCTCTCTCTCTCTCTCCCTCTTTTTAAGCAGTGCAGCCGCTTCTACACGTGTCTACATGCGGGTCCGTCCATGTGAGTCTGTGTGCGTGTCCATTCGTAGCATGAGATTTAGACAAAATACCGTTGCACACCAGCAGAGGGCTGTAGAGATTGCTCATAAACCTGCACCACTTCACCACCTGGGTGTGATTTGTATGTCTCTTTATCTCTCTCTCTCTCTCTCTCTCTCTCTCCATCAGTCTCTCACAAACATACACTTCTCCTCTCTGTGCCGTGCCCAGATGCTCCGCCTCTCCCCTCCTGTGTTCCGTTATTGAGTTGACTAAAGGCATGGGAGTCAGATTCTCTCTGCTCCGCCCGCTAGCCTCACTGTTCCCTGTGTCCAGGGAAGCTCAAGCCACTAAATCTGTGTCCAGGTTGAGGAGGAAAAGACTGTGCCTGTCTTGACTCCCTGAATTAGTACCCCTGGCAGGTCCTACTAATCACCCCAAAAGTACCCCAAAGTATCCCAAACTACCCGAAAATACACCCCAAAGTACCCCAAAGTGTACCCCAAATTACCCCAAAATGCACCCCAAAGTACCCAAAACTAACAACATGGTCAACATAAACAGATTCAGACATGATGAGGACAACTGTGATTCAATGTTCTGTGAGGAAGACTTTCCATAGCTTCCAACCAGACATCGTACAGACACTAAGGACTACCACAGGGTACTTTGGGGTATACTTTGGGGTATTTGGTGGAACTTTGGGGTGTCCTTTGGGGTATTTTGGGGTATTACAGTATGGCGTAATTCAGGGTATACTTTGGGGTACTTTAGTGTATTTTGGGATACTTTGGGGTACTTTGGGGTATTTTGGGGTATACTTTGGGGTACTTTTGGGTGATTAGTAGGACCCGTGCTGGCCTTAGTTGTAGCGTGTGGCTGTCTGACCGCGGACTGTGTGAAACGTCTGTGCTTTGTGCTTCAGTCCGGAAGGTTGCTGCCTCAGGGCCTCTGACGAGCCGTCCTCTGACATCTCTCGTCTGTTTCCTCTCTTTGGTTTTCATGATGAAATGCCTTGAAGCAGCGTGCAACTGGCTTTATTCATCATTCCTCTGTGTGATCTCAGATGATGACAAGTGGAGCAGCACAATACCATACAAAGCTTCTGATTTGATCAAATACATTCTATTTCTGGCTGTGAAACCATATGGTCAACAAGTGTGTGTGTGTGTGTGTGTGTGTGTGTGTGTGGTTAGTTGAAGCCTGCTGGGACCCCCTGTAGAGAATCCAGTAACTCGTGTGACCTGCCTGAGTTCTGCGACGGCGCCGACCCCCACTGCCCCGCCAACGTCTACCTGCACGACGGCCACGCCTGCCACAACATGGACGGCTACTGCTACAACGGCATCTGCCAGACCCACGAGCAGCAGTGCATCACTCTGTGGGGGCCAGGTCAGGAGAGCGCCCCCTGATGGACTCGAGAAATATGAGGATGCTTTCTCCCTTCCCTGGACTGTACTGACTCTCTCTCTCTCCCTTCCTCCCTCCCTCTCACTCTCTCTATCCCTCCCTACCACTCTCTCTCTCTCACACTCCTTCCCACGCGCCCTACCTCTCCCTCTCTCTCTCTCTCCCTCCCTACCTCTCACTCTCTCCCTCCTTACCGCCCTCTCTCTTCTCTTCTCTCCTGCCCTACCTCCTTACCTCTCCCTCTCTCTTCTCTTCTCTCCCTCCCTACCTCCTTACCTCTCCCTCTCTCTTCTCTTCTCTCCCTCCATACCTCCCTTTCTCTTTTCTCTTCTCTCCCTCCCTACCTCCTTACCTCGCCCTCTCTCTTCTCTTCTCTCCCTCCCCACCTCCTTACCTCTCCCTCTCTCTTCTCTTCTCTCCCGCCCTACCTCCTTACCTCTCCCTCTCTCTTCTCTCCCTCCCTACTTCCCTGTCGTTCTCTCCCTCCTTACCTCTCCCTATCTTCTCTTCTCTCCCTCCCTACCTCCTTACCTCTCCCTCTCTCTTCTCTTCTCTCCCTCCCTACCTCCTTACCTCTCCCTATCTCTTCTCTTCTCTCCCTCCCCACCTCCTTACCTCTCCCTATCTCTTCTCTTCTCTCCCTCCCCACCTCCTTACCTCTCCCTATCTCTTCTCTTCTCTCCTGCCCTACCTCCTTACCTCTCCCTATCTCTTCTCTTCTCTCCCTCCCTACCTCCCTTTCGTTCTCTCCCTCCTTACCTCTCCCTCTCTCTTCTCTTCTCTCCCTCCATACCTCCCTTTCTCTTTTCTCTTCTCTCCCTCCCTACCTCCTTACCTCTCCCTCTCTCTTCTCTTCTCTCCCTCCCTACCTCCCTCTCTTGCTCTCTCCCTTGTGCTGCAGGAGCTACACCAGCCCCGGGGCTCTGCTTCCGGAGGGTCAACTCGGCAGGAGATCCATACGGGAACTGTGGGAAGGACTCCAGCGGCTCGTTTGCCAAGTGCGACGCCCGGTAAGTCTCTGCGAACTGTCTGTCACATGTCAATCAAAGACTAGAAACAAAGACCAATTAAAGAGACCATCATCTCTTCATCTGAAATTAGTACTATCAAGTGTGTCATTTGCAATCATGTCATCATGTTTGGATTTGACGAATAGCCTGGAAATGAACAGGAACTTGAGGGGTTTGGAAAGCTAATTAGAATTTGAAATATTCATGAAAGACTTTGGTTTGTTCATGCCTGCTAATTGTTCTTGGATCTCCCTTGGGTGAAGGCTTTAATCAAGCATTGCTAATTGATATAATTGCTGTAATGCCTGCGAGTTTGAGTTTAAAGTTTGACAGCTGTCTCGACTCCAATGGTCTCCCCTCAGCCTAGACATATGGGGGGGAGGAGGAACTAATCGTAAAATCTCTTGTTTGAATGGGATAATCTGATTCGACTCACAAAATTCAGTCGGGTACAACCCTAGTGCATGCGTGTGACTGTGTTCTCTCTGTTTTTTTTGCTCCCTTTGACTGCTGAAGGAGAAGGACATGTTGTCTGCTGCTGCCTGCTGCTGCTTAGTGCTTAGAAAACCCCTTTTTATTGTGGACATTGTATTTTCTTACAGTTTTCTGCGTTTTATTTGCTTATATTATGCAAGAGTTCTCAGCTTATATTTCACTACGGCGTCACTGTTGTGGCGATAAGCCCTTGGGTCGGGCTGGAACAGAGGACGGGAGACAACAATACGTCTCTGTAAAAGCTATGTCTCCAAACCCAGGGAATTTGGTGAGCTGCACAGAATGTGAGCAACTGTGAGAGGGTATCACAGCTTGAGAAGAAGAGTGAAACGCTGCTCCAAATAGGCTACGTGACGATGAGCAATTCATTGACAGAACTGGTAATGCTATTGCACAAGGTGCTGAGCCACCAAATGCTAACGGACAGACACAGATGTTTATACACAGGATTACATCAAAGGTGGAGCATCTCAACACAGATTTGGCTGAGACGCTCCCCTGAATGTGTGTGACCATAGATGAATACACTGGTCTGGCAGTGTAGGCTCCCAAAACAGCCGTCCCTAATGATGCTTCATACTGGCACAGCATCGGCACAAGACCGAAAGAAGCATCAACTCCTGCCAAGACGTAAATCCAACAGGAAACTAATAGCACCCGCTCCGCCACCTCAACTCTCACTGCAAAACAGGCACACTCCTCTGAATAACCAAATGTGTGACAACACTAACTGCGCTGAACCCAGGGAAGTTAATCACACCACCACTAGCATTAAGGATCCTGAAAGGAGACCTCTCCCTGTTACTGGAGAATTTGAGTGACTGTTAATCACAAAATATACTCATCTCAGGCCCCATTCCAACTTTTGGGAATCCAGACCTTTGTCTATCCCATATGAGCTTAATTTTATACTTATAGAAAGGGTACTTATTGTGTAATTTGTGTTCATTTGTAAATTTTAAATGGGGAACTTGTAAATTTGTAATTTGGGAATTGAGTATCAGAGTCGCGAGTATCAGAGAGTAGCATAATCTTGGAGCCGGCAGCCACATTTCACTGTGACTGTACACCGTACATAACATGTGACAAATAAATCTCTTGATCTCTTGAAAATTTGGAACGGCACACACCTTTCTACTGTACTGTATGTAAAGTAGTGATAACCCACAGTGCATGGGAAAGCCAAAACCAAGCCATGAAGTTGAGGAAATTGTCGTCCGTAGACCTCCCCAGACATCTGAGAAAGGGTACAAAAAACATTCTGCAGCATTGATGGTCCTGAAGAACACAGTGGCCTCCATCAGCACCCTTCCTAGAGCTGGCCAGACTAGCAAGTCTGTGAATGTCCTTGAGTGGCCCAGCCAGAGCCCAGAATTGAACCTGATTGAACATCTCTGGAAAGCCCTGAAAATAGCTGTTCAGCGACGCTTCCCATCTAACCTGACAGAGCTTGAGAGGATCTGCAGAGAAGAATGGGAGAAATACCCAAAATACAGGTATGCCAAGCATATAGTGTCATATCCAAGAATACTTATTATTATCCTATTAAACGCTATTATCATCTTGAAAGGCTGGTTGGTCTTTCTGACTGTTAAACTGGCTCAGAATATACATCAAAGGGAGAAAGTTCTATGTCAGGCTTGGAGATCATGTGTCTGAGAAACATGACACCTGCTCTGGGGTTGCACAAGGCAGCTGCCTCGGTCCATTACTATTCTCACTGCCACTCGGGGATATCATTATTAGAGAGCACAATATATGTTTCTATAGTTATGCGGACGACACACGTATATCTCTGCTGAACCACATTATAACTAATTAGTTATAGCTATAAACTCCATCACTACCTATCTTCTAGCAATAAATAATGGATGAGCAATAATTCTTAAAGCTAAATGAGGACAAATCTGAAATCCTATTGATCGGCCCTAAAGCAAAAAGAGAAATGCTGTCTAATAATCTGGGGAAAATTAGATCCTGGATTGAACCTGAAGTTATAAGTGTTGGTTTCATCCTAGATTCAGATATAAGCTTCAAGTCTCACATCAACATGGTGACAAAAACATAATTTTTCCACCTTAGAAACATAGCTAAAATATGACCATTTATAAATCAAAAGATGAGGAAAAACAGATTCCTGCCTTTATTTCAAGCCGACTCGATTACTGCAATGCGCTCCTCATTGGCCTCCCGATAAGAAACGAAAAACACAGAGTTCAGCTCATTAAAAACTCTGCAGCTCGGCTATTAACTAGAACTAAGAGAAGAGGTCACATTAGTCCAGTCTTAGCGCTGCATTGGCTTACGGGTAACATTTAGAGTTGATTTTAAGGTCCTCCTACTTATATACAAAGCCCTGAATGGGTGAGAACCAAGCTATATTGTTAACTCCCTTGTCAACTACGTGCCTTCAAGAACACTGTGATCATCTGCTTCTGGTTCCCAGCTACAATCGGAAGAACATCAGGAGAGCAGCCTTTGTCAATTATGCCCCAAAGCTATGGAATACAATGCCTATAGATATCAGGAAAGCCTGCTCGCTATATACTTTTAAAAGAAAGCTAAAAACATATATCTTCATTTTAGCCTTTAACTAGCCCCTTTTGCACTTGCTTGCTGCATTTCTTTTAAAATGTGCTTATTGCTGCTATTTCTGGGCTGATAGACGCTGAACAGATCTATGGATTAGAATTGAGTGCATTGAGTGAATTCATGTGAAAAGGCCTGTAATTGTGATTATTTGCAAACATGTCATTTTACACAGTGATCTTGCCCAACCGTATCAAGTGACAGATAGCGGGTAAAGAGCCTTCAGATGCAGTATAGTTGTGTAACTTGTCATTGACTGTATTGTCTTACACATTCGTCAGTGAAAGACATCAAGACTCAGAGGCCCGATGTTAAGTGTTTACGGGCGGGGCTGCTACCTTGATTCAACCTGCAGCTTTAATTCAGGATCTTACTGGATACTCGGTTATAAGGTGCAGGCAGGGAAACCCGGTCAAAATTGATTCAGGACCAGGAAGAGTGAGTTTCACTCATCTCCTTTAAAGAGAGTCTCTCTCTCTCTCTCTCTCTCTCTCTCTCTCTCTCTCTCTCTCTCTCTCTCTCTCTCTCTCTCTCTCTCTCTCTCTCTCTCTCTCTCTGTCCTGGTGCTGAGCAGAGACAGCCAGACTATTTTAAGCACTCTGGCGCTGCTGTTCTATCCAGGGTGCGATGTGTAAAAAAAAAAAAATACAGAGGGGGGGATGTTTGAATATTTAGGACATGAAAATAACGCACGTTTCATAAAATGATGTGTTGGCTGTGCTCATACACTGGCTCATACAGCGGCTTTTGTTCATCTGAATTGGATTTCCACTGATTGAAACTTCCTACCGATCATTATGTACCAGATTCTGACTCTCTTCAGATTGCAAGGTGGGAACACACCCATCACTATAGGTCTAATATAACAGCAAATATTCAGAAGTTGATGGTTTTTCCATCCGAGGTGGATAAGAAGTGGGTTTCCTGTGTCTGTTTATAAAGAACTCGGAGCAAAGTGAAGTTAAAGAGTGCTTAACTCTCTATACGCTACCCTCGACTATACTAGGCTACTGTTTTCTAGGGTATATGCTACCCTCGGCCTCGACTATACTAGGCTACTGTTTTCTAGGGTATATGCTACCCTCGGCCTCGACTATACTAGGCTACTGTTTTCTAGGGTATAGGCTACCCTCGGCCTCGACTATACTAGGCTACTGTTTTCTAGGGTATATGCTACCCTCGGCCTCGACTATACTAGGCTACTGTTTTCTAGGGTATATGCTACCCTCGGCCTCGACTATACTAGGCTACTTTTTCTAGGGTATAGGCTGACATCCAGTGACCTAAATATGTATGTTAACCACAATAAATCTGAGAGGATAATAGCCTATATAATGTAAACTACATGTAAACTATTATGTAGCCTATTCCAAGTGCTCTCATAGTGGTGGGTGTTATAGTGTAGGGAGGCTACATTACTCGATATCACTATGCCATCCTGAAGTATTGTTGTTCTTAATCTAAAATATACTGTAATTTTTTTGTAAGAAGTTGCTCCTCTTGTGGTATTCTGGTCTTTGCTGAGTGGTAGAAACTGTAGGCCTATAGTCTACACTCATTTTGTCTAGAGTGCAGATCCAACTAGGTTAGCTGAAAATAAGCTGCACTGAGTGAGAATGGGCACTCATGCAAAGAGCAGTTGGACTCTACCGGGAGTCGGGAGGAGGTGCTTCCAGCATGTTCTATTTTGAAGGAATGGTGCCGTCTGTGTGCAATTTTGAGAAATCGATGTATTCATTTCAATGCTAGAATGAACGTAAGTCTGTTAGATGACCAGAAGTGGGAGTAATCGCACGCTGGTTACATCCTTTAAAAATGTATTTTACGTGATTTATCTTCTCTTTATTGTCCTATTTTCCTAGCTTCCTTGCTTGCATGTTCATTGTATGTCTATTTTATGTGAAGCACTCTGTGCATGTAATTTCCCTGTTGTAAAGCACTTTGAGGTGCATTTCTTGTATGAAAGGTGCTATACAAATGAAGTTTTATTTACTTACTTTTACGTAGGGACGCTAAATGTGGCAAGATTCAGTGCCAGGGAGGGGCCAACCGACCTGTGATTGGCACTAATGCCGTCTCCATAGAAACCAACATCCCTCTGCAGGAGGGGGGGCGTATCCTGTGTCGGGGGACGCACGTCTACCTGGGGGACGACATGCCCGACCCTGGACTGGTACTAGCTGGAACCAAGTGTGGAGAGGGAATGGTGAGGGGACATCTTACAGTAGGACATGACACACTTATCTTGTTAGACTGAGGGTACATTCCAAAACATAGGGCTCTTGAATTCACAGTGAACATAATCGGGGCAACGCCCACCGCCGCCATATTGAAAGGCTTTCCAATCCAAAGTGTGTAAAGTCACTTATGCCCTGACAACAGTCTGCCTTGTTGACACACATGCAACAGCTCTGAAAAAACTCCCAACAGCCCAGAGTTTTCACTACGAAGGGAAGTGACTTCATAGGGTGTAGGGCATAGGGATTAGCCCTCCCGAATGAGAGAGACTACAGTGACAGACAAGAAGTCGTATTATTGTGTGCTTATTTGTGGCCATATTTCCATGATTCTCACTTACACTGTCATCACTCACATCACTGGAATTGCATGTCTTACTCAAAAACAGACCTTCACACTGAAAAGACGCCACACTGTACTAAATGTCACCAGTACAACATTATCGTAAGGCTGTCTCCCTCTCCCTCCTGTAGATGTGTCTGAATCGCCAGTGCCGGAACGTCAGCGTTTTGGGGGTGCAGCAGTGTTCAGGGAGGTGCAGTGGGCGAGGGGTGAGTGAACACCAGGGCCTGTGTCTGTTTAATCAACCTAACCATGTAATTTACTGTTCCAACAGCTCCTATGTAGTCAGGGCCCCACCCTTGAATTATGGCAGCTGTAGATCAGTCCCCATCACCACTGGGAGGTTAAATCAATCAAAGGTTTAATGGTGTCATTTACGGTCTGCTTAACATGCCATCCATCACGCTTTGGCATAAGGAAGGCGGAGCGTTCGTTGTCAGAGTCCAGCAGGAAGCCGCATGGATGTGGAGGCACACACACCTCCAGCTAAAACTGTTGACCTCATCCATAATGCACTCATCCATAATGCACTGAGGTTTTTTATGTTTTATTTACTCTGATGTTTGGTTCTATGAACATAGCACACACACACACACATACACACTCACGCACAGGCAAGCAAGCACGCATAGACACACGCAGGCACACACGCAGGCACGCATGCACACACATGCACACACACACACACTCACGCACAGGCAAGCAAGCACGCATACACACACGCAGGCACGCACAGGCAAGCAAGCACGCATACACACACGCAGGCACGCATGCATGCACACACACACACACACACACACACACACACACACCACACACACACACACACACACACACGCTCACGCACAGGCAAGCAAGCACGCATACACACACGCAGGCACGCATGCACACACACACACACACACACACACACACTCACGCACAGGCAAGCAAGCACGCATACACACGCAGGCACGCATGCACACACACACACACACACACACACACATTCATCCAGGGCCAGACTGAATTCCAGTAGCTTTTCATTCTCACCAGAAGTGAACAGGAAACACCAACAAATCTAAGCTGTTGTCTTTGTGTACCCTCCACCCTCAACTTCCTTTTTATTCTTTTAAGTGTATAATTACACCCTTTTGACAGTGTTGTTGAAGTTCAGTTCATCTCAAAGTGGTCTATTACCCTAAGCATGTCGTAACTGGATATATGGTAAATGGACGCACTTATAAATCGCTTTTATCCAAAGTGCTTTACAATGGCCTCTCATTCACACACACCTTCACACACCAATGACGGCAGCTGCGTCCTCCACAACACATTCATCAAGTTCCCCTCTACGATCACCTGTAGATTCTAAAATGTGTGTCCTTTAGTCCTTTAGTCCACCCTGCCCAGTCCATACCCCACCCTGCCCAGTCCATACCCCACCCTGCCCAGTCCATACCCCACCCTGCCCAGTCCATACCCCACCCTGCCCCAGCACCCAACACTGCTCAGCCCTAATACCCCACCCTGCCCCAGCACCCAACACTGCTCAGTCCTAATACCCCACCCTGCCCCAGCACCCAACACTGCTCAGCCCTAATACCCCACCCTGCCCCAGCACCCAACACTGCTCAGCCCTAATACCCCACCCTGCCCCAGCACCCAACACTGCTCAGCCCTAATACCCCACCCTGCCCCAGCACCCCACCCTGCCCCAGCACCCCACCCTGCCCCAGCACCCAACACTGCTCAGCCCTAATACCCCACCCTGCCCCAGCACCCAACACTGCTCAGCCCTAATACCCCACCCTGCCCCAGCACCCAACACTGCTCAACCCTAATACCCCACCCTGCCCCAGCACTGCTCAGCCCTAATACCCCACCCTGCCCCAGCACTGCTCAGCCCTAATACCCCACCCTGCCCCAGCACCCAACACTGCTCAGCCCTAAGCCCCGAGGAGGGGGTGTCTCTGGCCCTGACAGGGAGAGAGCAGAGCCCAGAGCGCTAACCCTGACCCTAACCCTGACCCTAACCCTGACCCTAACCCTGACCCTAACCCTGACCCTGACCCTAACCCTAACCCTAACCCAGATCTGCTCTGCGTCAGGACCAGCCTCACAGCTCCTTACAGCTTTCAGCTGGCATCCATTATCCTTTGGACGGGGAAATCCTTTAGGATCCCTCCCTCCCCTCCCCTCTCCTGTACCCTTCTTTCTTCTCTTCTCTCCTCTCCTTCCTGCTCTCCTCCCCTCTGCTCTCCTCTGCATTCCCCCACATATCTTTTACCATGTCTGACACTGGGGACCCCCCCCCCCCCACACACACACACACATACAGTATGAAAACCACTGATGGAGTCAGTGTGTGGTTTATTTGTTGAAGTGATTCAAGTATTTCAGATATGGGCTGGGAGCCAATGCTCATCTGTTTCTGAGGATTGAAGATCTAGGAATGCACTCCTTCATGTTTTCCCAAACACCACCGGTGTGTGTATGTGATAAACATAACAAACATGAATGCTGGCAGTGTAACATACAGTATTGGCTTTGATAGAATGTCCCTTGTACTGTAGGTCTGCAACAACAAGAAGAATTGCCACTGCGAGGCACAGTGGGCCCCTCCCTCCTGCGCTAAGGCGGGGTTTGGAGGAAGCATTGACAGTGGGCCAATGAGACTGTCAGGTACGCGCTGGCTCCTCCCTCTTTGCATGTTCTTCACCTGGTCAGAGAGAAAGAGATCTCACCTGGTCAGAGAGAAAGAGATCTCTTCACCTGGTCAGAGAGAGAGAGATCTCTTCACCTGGTCAGAGAGAGAGAGAGGGAGAGAGAGAGATCTTCTCAATGTTTTTGTAGCCTACATAACACATCATAGGAATGTTGCCATTTCACCTGTCTGTTCTTATCTGATGGTAGCCAAATAAAACATAGGGACTAGGCCATCCATAATATCAATCCAATCTGTGAACAACAATCAAATATTCTTATGTAATGGAGCAATTGATGACATGGCTTTTCTGTCTGTCTGTATTCCATCTCTGTATATTGTAGGATACCGATATATTAGGCAAATTGATTAATCTAATGAGGCTGGCTAGACCCATAGTAGGGTGGACACAGGTGTAGTTGATTACATTAATGAAGGTCCTCTTGTGTTTAGTGTGTCACAGGCAACTCGTGCTTCAAGTATACACCATTACAACGTCCTTGTATTGAAACAAAGGAACCGACAGCGATGTCGTCCGCGTAGCCATTTGTTTCATGTTAATAATCAGGAGCAACCTCAGTCCCCTGGATGTCCTCTTGGACAGTGCCATCCTCTCCAAAAAGCGTCTGACAATAAAATGAATCCCATTTAGCCCATTTAGATATCATTATCATCATCATTGGCTATCATCATTATCATAATTTTTCCTAGCCTTTCAAGAAGTCCCAGACTAGGGTTATATGTCCCGATTCATGCTCTTTATTTTATATTTTGTAGGCTATAATGTATACATTGGAACTATCACAAGGTCTCGCCTTGACTCTTAAATAGATTAGCAGATGTGCTTTAGTAGGCATAGCTTCCTGTTTTGGTAATAATAGATACAATGATTATGGCAATGATTCATACTGATGATGATGATTCATACTGTCCTGGACTGTTGAGCACCAAACCCTTCTTTTCTAAACTTGGCTGAAGCGTGTGTGTGTGTGTGCGTGTGTGTGTGTGTGTGTGTGTGTGTGTGTCCTGTCGTGTTCCGCACTGTAGATATGCATGTGTGCGTATTAACGTGTGTGTTGTCGTATGTGACGTCAGCCGACAGCAGGGTGGTTACCGTGGCGGTCCTGGTCACCGTCCTCAGCCTACTGGGCGTGTCCTTCGTGGCGTTCCTGAAGAGGAAGACTCTGGTCCGCCTGCTCTTCACCAACAAGAAGACGACTATGGAGAAACTCAGGTACGGTCCTTCAACCTTACCTGGAGGTCTGTGGCTCTGACAACAGTTGTTTTGCTTTTAGACAGTGGTTAAAAGGGGTTCAAATCAAGGTTATTATAGTTAACGAAAACTAACTAAAAAACGAAAACTAGGTGTGAAAAAACATTTTAGTTAAATGAAATAAAAATAAAAACTAGGCTTTACAAAAAAACGATAACTAACTAAAACTGTATTGTGTGTTTACAAAAAATAAACTAAAATTGTAGAGTAAATGTCCTTAGTTTTAGTCTTTTTCATTTCATATATAAGCCTAGTATTTTGGGTGGATATTAAATCTATCCTCCATTATTTCTTTAGCTGTGCCCCTGCGCAGAAGTAATCTGACGTGCGCCAGATGGTTTGTTTTGCACAGAGAGCAAGATGAGCTCTCGAGATCAGGATGGTCTCACTAGGCTAGCGCAGAAAAAAAAAAAACTAAAACTAATACTGAAACTAATAAAAACTAAACTAAAACTAAGCATTATCAAAAAATAAAAAATAAACTAAACTAGCAAATCTTATTTAAAAACTAATTAAAACTAAACTGAAATTGAACACAAAAAGTTAAAACGATATAAAAATAAAAACTAATGAAAAAAGCAAAACTATTATAACCTTGGTTCAAACAGATGCGTACATCTTCTCTGGCTGCTCAGGTCTGTTGGGACCACCAGAGCAACCAGCCCCAGTAGAGCCCACCCAGTGTACCTGGGCTCCCCTCAGCTGAAGCCTCCCACCAAGCCCTCGGGGAGAAGCATTTACAAGGTGGGTCGTGTGTGTGTGTGTGTGTGTTGTTGTGTGCGTGTGTGTGTGTGTGTGTATGTGTGTGTGTGTGTGTGTGTGTGTGTGTGTGTGTGTGTGTGTCGCCACGCTAATCCAGTTCTGTTTATTCCAGGCTGATTGTCAAAACAAGATGAGTGCTAACCACATAATTGATCTAGTCGTTGGCTTCGCTCCCTCAAAGGAATATTAATTGGGGTGGTATTGTTGGCAGAGGGCTGGGGAACTTGAATTCAATAGAATGGAAATCATGCAGCGGTATCATTATGAGTCTGAACGTTAAAGTCGCACTGAAATGAAAAAAACATTCTGTCCCATTTTGGTTCACATAATTGGTCATAGTGTTCACCTATTCAACGATGTATGCCCCCCAAAATTACTAAATTCTACTTTTGTTGTAATCTTATATCAAAGTATAGAATTTCTTACTTCCTGGAAAACGGTAGGTCACGTGCAATGACTACAACAGGTACCTGTCCCACCCTTATAGCTTGTTTGTGTCAGAAATCAAAACTACGGACGTTAGATGATCTCAAACGTCCGTTTCAGTGCGACTTTAAGCCTCTGAGTTTGAGGAGAGAGTTGACTGATCCAGGGTCGTCAGGTATTCAGGTGGGGTATCTTCCGGGCCTTTCTGAGAATACACATTTACAATAGATACAAAATATACAGAAATCCAAATGTACAGCAGCTGATGAAGCGCTACGCACACTCACAGCATGTCGTCTTGCCAAAGCTGCATCGAGTTTTATTGTGTGCGTGTGTGTGTGTGTGTGTGTGTGTGTGTGTGTGTGTGTGTGTGTGTGTGTGTGTGTGTGCTTGCCCGAAGCAGGCTGATCTCAGTAATAGCACACAAAAGTTATTTGGTTGTTGTATAACATCTAAACCTAAACCGAATTTTTATTAGCATCTAACTGCACACACACACATGTTGTAACTGCGTTAATGTACTGTAGATGATGCAAGCAATGCTTTGAAAACTTGTTGTGTGTGTGCGTGCGTGTGTGTGTGTCTGTGTGTGTGTCTGTGTGTGCGTGTGTGTGTCTGTGTGTGTGCGTGCGTGTGTGTGTGTGTGTGCGTGTGTCTGTGTGTCTGTGTGTGTGTGTGTGTGTGTGTGTGCGTGCGTGTGTCTGTGTATGTGTCTGTGTGTGTGTCTGTGTGTGTGTGTGTGTGTGTGTGTGTGTGTGCGTGTGTGTTCAGCGATCAGCTCAGCTACCGTAGCTTAAGGGCTGTTAGCTCTGGACAGGGAGCCTGCCAGCTGCTGAAGCCGTCTGTTCCTGTCTCTGCCAGGTTTATGATGTCTGCTTCAGGCATCTGCCCATTAGAACTCCCTTTCTGGACATTTTGATGAATAAAACCCCACAGAGGAGGGTACATAAAGTTTGAAAGTAGAAAGAGGAAAACATTCAGCTCAAACAAACACTGATAATGCGCACTCTCTGTCCCTCCCTCCCTTCATCCCTCTCTTCCTACCTCCCTCTTCCTCTCTATTTTCCTCGATCTCTCTCTCCCTCCCTCTCTCTCCCTCTCTCTCTCATCCAGCCGTCCCAACTGAGCTCCGAGCCCCTCCTCCCCCCCCAGGGGTTCCACTCCCACAGCCTGCGCAGACTACCCCACTACCAGCCCCCCCACATCAGCCCCCCGCTGCCCATCCCCCCGTCCTCTGCCGTCAGCCCACCTCAACGCAGGCTCCTGCCCGCCCGCAACGCCCTCTCCCCCCCCAGGGCTCCGCCCCTCCACAGGCTGCCCTGTCAGCAGGCCTACAGGATGGACCAGGTGGGTGCTGCACTCGCACACAGCTACTAACACAGATTGAAATGTCATCTGGTATTGAAGGTTCCATGGTTCTATTGAGGGAGAACACAGTTGACTCGCCTGATGAGGACTCCAAATCTTTGGCGTTGACTTTTTTTTGAGCACCTGTCTAAGGAGTCGGACGCTCCTGCATTCACTTATTATTGTTTTTTATAAGTATATCCACGTACTTATTCTTCACAACTTCCATGTGTCTGTCTGTCCGTCTGTCTGTCCGTCTGGTCCTGTAGCTTCTCCGGATCTGGGGATGAAGCACAGTGTCAGGCCCGTGTTTTATGGGGCACACAGCATGCTGCCAGATGCACACTGCTGTAAACGAGGAAGACATTAACATGTTACTTTCCTCTCTGCTGTATAAACAGTTGAAACTATTCCCAGATGTTAGGGGAGGGGAGGAGGTGGGGGAGGAGGAGGGACACATAGACTGATCTAACACATTATTCTTCAGAGAGAGAGACAGCAGATCTCATATCAGAGACAGCAGATCTCATATCAGAGACAGCAGATCTCATATCGGAGACAGCAGATCTCATATCAGAGACAGCAGATCTCATATCAGAGAGCAAATAGATCTCATATTGTAAATGGACTGCACTTATATAGCGCTTTTATCCAAAGCGCTTTACAATGGCCTCTCATTCACCCATTCACACACCAATGGCGGCAGCTGCCATGCAAGGTGCTAACCTGCTCATTGGGAGCAATTTGGGGTTCAGTGTCTTGCCCAAGGACACTTCGACATGTGGACAGGAGGAGGTGGGATTCGAACCACCGACCCTACAATCATTGGATGACCCGCTCTACCACTGAGCCACAGCCGCCCCTCCTCTCATATCAGAGAGCAAATAGATCTCATATCAGAGACAGCAGATCTCATATCAGAGACAGCAGATCTCATATCAGAGACAGCAGATCTCATATCAGAGACAGCAGATCTCATATCAGAGACAGCAGATCTCATATCAGAGACAGCAGATCTCATATCAGAGACAGCAGATCTCATATCAAAGACAGCAGATCTCATATCAGAGACAGCAGATCTCATATCAGAGACAGCAGATCTCATATCAGAGACGGCAGATGGATCTCATGTCAGACGGGAGTTTGTCCTCTAATGTCCACATCTCCTTGAACATAGTCAATCTGTATGTGAAGCATTCTGTCCTCCAGACAGAGGAAGAGCCACGGCCAGGAGTGGGCCTGCTGCGGTGTTCCTCTGTCCCTCTCTGAGAACAGAGGCCTCTGTGGCATCCCCGCCCCCCCCCCCCCCCCCGATCAGCCATACCCAGAGGGGGTCACAATTCTCCAGTTTGGAGTTTCTTCAAGGTTAACTGAAGTCATAAGCAGACTGCACTTTACTAAAACTCCCATTTACAAATGGCCACCTTACACCATGTCTCCAAGCACAAGAGTGCAACTTGCATCTTGTCTTTATACATGAAATATGCAAATGCTACTACAGGTGGATTGAAGCATACAGTACACCTTTATTCTGGTGATAGTGGTCTCATTTCTAAATGGTAAATGGTAAATGGACTGCACTTATATAGCGCTTTTCCACCTTAGCGGCACTCAAAGCGCTTTACAATGGCCTCTCATTCACCCATTCACACACACATTCACACACCAATGGCGGTAGCTGCCATGCCATGCGGTAGCTGCCGTGCTAACCTGCTCATTGGGAGCAATTTGGGGTTAGGCGTCTTGCTCAAGGACACTTCGACATGTGGACAGTTGGAGCTGGGATTCGAACCACTGACCCTTCGATCACTGAACGACCCGCTCTACCAACTGAGCGACAGCCGCCCCCCTTCTAGCTGGATCATGTCCACATACTGTAGCTGTCTTTTAGTGGATCACCAAGCCCAGGTGATCATTGCAGCTCACCACCCAGTGGTGGTAACGCAGGTTGTGCCTTCAGCTGTGTCACCTCCTCCAGAACCCCAGCGGTCACACCAGGATCACAGTACAATAACAATCTCTCCCGGGAGAGCGGTGTGGTTACTCAGACGTTGTTGGCACAGATCACCTTCAGCAAATTGCTGACACATTTACAGTCCTGGGTGTTCCCGCACGCACGCGCATATACACACACACACACACACACACACACACACACACTCAGACACTCCACCTCAACTGATCCTGTCCTCTTAATGTCTGTATCTCATCTGTTTGGGTGTTGTCTGCAACCTCCGTTCCCTGTGAATGTTACTCAAGGCTCGTCCCATTTCTCTGACACTGAGCAGTGGAACAGCTGGGAGGCTCGGAGCAGATGTTAGTCATTACTGAACCCACCCCCTCCCCCAGGTCAGATTAGTAACACATGATGGCCCCTCGCTCAGATAACCTTCCAATCCACACTCCCAGAGAACTGTGTGGCGGCCACAAACACAATTCTCAGAATTCACCTCAGGTTGACGTCAGCGAACGTGTCTCATGCTACTGACTGATTCGCATGTGTAGCAGTCTCATGTTCATGTTGTTGTCCTAGTAGAGGCATAAGGCACAGGATTGGCCTACAGGCTTGCACACAAAACATTCCGAATGAAGAACCTCTCTTCTGTGCTTTCTGATGTGCTGAGACCGTCTGACCGGTCAACCCTGGTTTCTTCTCTCCCAGGAGTGTGAGAAGCCCAGCCCACCCCAGAAGCCTCTGCCTGTCAACCCCCTGGGCAGGACCTCCAGACTGGGCCACGCCCCCTTGGCACTTGGGGTCCGCCTCCCCGGCCCTGGACCATGCCCTGAGCCTGCCCCCTCTGTGCCCCGGGCTCCGCCCTCCATCCCACTGCCTAGCAGGTCTGTCTGAGCACCACCCTACGGTGGCCTGTTGAGGTCATTGATTCAGCATCAGGACTATAGCTCAATGGGGCAATGCATAGTTTGTTTTTGACACTGTAGGTTTATAGCACTGCTGTGTTAGTAGTTGATATCTCTTAGGTTTCTGTTATAAATACATTTTATTTATGCTGTGTATGTTCTGTATTCACAAGTCTTTTTTCCCCTTCCAGACCTGCAGCCATGCAGCCCCTGAGACTACCAAAGACTCGCTACGAGCACTGACCCCACCAGGCTGGGGTGGACTAGTGGAGAACTCACTATGACCACAGACTGACCCCACCAGGCTGGGGTGGACTAGTGGAGAACTCACCTTGACCACAGACTGACCTCACCAGGCTGGGCTGGACTAGTGGAGAACTCACTATGACCACAGACTGACCCCACCAGGCTGGGCTGGACTAGTGGAGAACTCATTTTGCACTACAGGACTCTCTCTTTTGGGAGTCTCAGACTTGTAGGGAAACGGGAACCGACGACACACTTTGTTGGCGCTGTGCCTATGAAGGGTGTTCCTGTCATCTTCCTCGCTCAGGTACAAATGAACTATTTAAGCTCTGTATTTATTATTGTTGCGTGCACAGCGGTGCATCCCGATTGACACTTTGGACAAGAGAGATGTCCTTGAAGCAAAACCAACAGACTGATCTGATATGTAGTTTTGAGATTTTTTGTATTATTATTCCTTGGCGACTTTATACTGTATGGGGGTGGGGGGAGGGTACTGAAAAACACAAATGTTTTATAATCTGTGAAGTTGCTTGAATTAAAGAGCAAAATGTTTTGCTTGTGGTTGTTTGAGGCCAAGATAAAGGGAAACACATCCCTGCGAGGAGTGAATCCACAATAATGACTTGTAGCTCGCTGAGCTGTTCAAGGGACGAGGACTTTATGTTTAGTTCATCAGTTCTGCTCTCATCCGCCATGCGACAGTGACACTGACCCAAGACACGGATGCATTGAAGTCAATGAGCTTCACTGTTTACATGTTTGTGGCCTACTTGACAATATTGTCAAGAAGTATATCTTCTTGTGACCTCCAGTGATTTGCATCTATTTGTAATCATGTGTATGGTGAATAGAGGTTTACTCAGGCTCACTGAGAAAGAGACCACGGCCTCTCTTGAGTGTGCATTCCATGGTGAACTGGAACACGTTTACAGGGCTAACAGATGGCTAAGGCTCTAACATGCCCTGTTAGTTCATTTCAAGAACCCAGACTTGAAAGAGGTGCTGCATTCTTCAGTTTCATAAACATTATCCTGCCTGACACAGTTGTGAGTATCTGCTGGTTGGCAGCTCTGCCGTGTGAAACGCTCCCTCTGGGCATGGCAGTCTGGCAGTGTGTTCCAGAGAATTACAGCAACACCAAACACCACAGCATATGAGCCTGCTCATGCTGTCTGTCACAAGATACTTATAGTGTCAGGATGACTTTAGTGCTGCGAGCACACATGCACACACACCCAACCCCACCTAGACCGTATCCAATGCTTTACTGGTATCTGTTCACTAATGATGGCCAGCTGGTTTTGATGTAACTGCGGCCAACACTAAGCAACCGGACACCTAACTTGTCTTTATTGATAAAAATGATGTTTGATTTGGCCCCAATCACAGCCAAGGCCATTATCAATTAAATTCACTAATTCAGTGTGTTTAAATCCTTAAGTACTCAAGGTAAATCTGTTTACTCTCCCTCAATGTTTTCTAGCCTTGAGAGCAGAGTAGAGCAAATTAAACCAAAATAAGGGCATGATGTCATGCACACAATATTTGTCTTTGTATGGTTCTTAGTGAATGTTTATAACACCCGTGTTCATAACACTCCAATAACCACACATTGCTATTCTGAAACAAGCACTAAAACAAAGGAGAAGCAATGTGTTTGAATTACTGTTGAATTACACAAAGAGTAACTGTACAGTCCGTCTATAAACCTGGTTTTCAATGCATTTGACAGTGGTAGACGTTTACATGCTCCTGATGAGGTCTCCTGGGACGCTAGTTCTGTTCATTCCATGTCAGGTCTTTCCTTTCATCACAAGTCTCAGTGTAATTTCTAAATGTACTGTATGTTAATTTCTGTAACTGTAAGTTTCAAAAGTCATTGTACAGTTTATGTAAATAATGTGTCTGTCAATAGCCATGTTGATTTTATGCTTTTTTTCTTTGATAGTGGGAATGAGTTATGGTTCCTCCAATGATGAATATTCAATAAACGCTGTTTGTTTATCAAACTCCTAGGAATCAATGCATATCGAATGGTAACAGCTGTTGCCTCGGACAGTCATGTACAGTAACACATAGGTAACGGATAGACAGTCAAATAATAGAGACAGATTAGTGTAGCCTAGTTTTAACATGTGAATACAGGTCCAGGACCAGACAATTAAAGAGGGTAAGTACAAACTTACTTACAAAATCAATCTATAATCGTAGTGAGCTGTTAAGTCAAGTCAATGTTAGGGGATGTTGTCTGGCATGTTGTTTTTTTGTTAGTTTTTTTCATGTTAAAATGCAAATGTTAAACATATAGTACATACATAAATGGTGTAACTATAAAACCAGTATATATAATAATTACTATATGTCATTAAAATATAATGTTTAACCAACACCTAGATTAACAGGCTAAACTCTTCTTCCCTTCCAATAAATTGATGATATTCTGCAGGGAGGGAAAAAGAAAGACAGGAACAATGCATAAAGGTAAATACAGAGTAAGTGCTGAGCATTATTCATGATTTGTGAACTAAATTACCTCTCTTCCAAAGGCCTTGGCCATTTCAGCTGCCCCTAACCCAAACTGTAATAACAAACACACCACAACAGTCAATTCCACTATAATATCAGTCACTCCTATCATAGCAACTACAGCCATGAGGTTGAGGACACCTCTCCCGTGCTCACCTCGTTCTTCACTCCCCTGTCCGCCCCACTCTCCAGCAACAGCCTCACCAACTCCACGTGGTTGTTCAACACCGCCACCTAGTGGATGAGCATAGTAAATACCGCTCATCTCATGCACAGTGCACTGTAGTTAGGGTTGGTAGTTGAAATCATTCCCCTGTGATCCACTATGTTTATCTCAAACATAATCAGAATGTTGAAACTCTTAAAGCGGATGAAAGAGGAACACCACTGAAAAAACTTTGAGGAGCTATCATCCAACGTGCCTTTTTGGTTGAGTCTCAGTTTTCAGCATCTTCTTAATGTCGTCTCTGCCTCTCTCTCAGTGATTTGAACCATGTTCTACCCTCCCTGACCTGCAGGGGGCCTACCCACCATGAGCGCCGTCTTTCCGTCCTTATCCCTGACGTTGACGTCAGCTCCAGCCCCGATGAGGAGAGACGCCGCCACTGGATCCCCGCTCACCGCAGACACCCTCATCAGGGGAGTCCAGTGGGATACAACGTCTCGAACATCCAGCTGGGGCAGCAGAAGAAACATGTTCATCTTTCTACGAACAATATAGATATACTGTATATATCCTGTATGCCATGGTCGGGTTGGTGTCTCACCTCACAACCATCCCGGATCATGTAGGCTATGACTTCCAGGTGGCCCCCGTCAGTAGCCCAGTGGAGGGGGGTGCAGCCCCCCATGTCCTGGGATTTCCACGACGCCCCAAACTTCCTCAGGTACTTCACTATGTCCAGGTGGCCATGGTAACAGGCCAGCATCAGGCTGGTTGGACCAGTCACAGTAAGATTAGTAAGAGTAAGAGCACGTTTTTTTCCGAGACGTGGAAGCACAGACTGTAATCTTGTATCAGTATGTTGTCCTGTGAATGTATTGCGGTCCAATACGTTCCCCTGGTGCTTGTTTTCACTGCTCCCACGCAGGACTATGGGCTAAGTCATGCTTACTGTACAGTAAGCCATGCTATGTCAGAACTAAGTCATGCCAAACACCTAAAAATATTTGGATTGCGATATATTTCACAGGGGAGCATACTAAGACAGGTAAGATTAGACCCTGTGCTTCCCGTCTTGGAAAAGCACATTTAGAGTAGTTTTTCCCAACACCTCTACGGGTGCCCCATTGACTTCCATTGTAGTCTGGTAAGAGCCTGCATAAAAACTGCATCTAGCTCAATGCTGGAACGATCAGTGAAATGATCTCTATGTTTTAGGTTCATGGTAGACCACAAATAGCACTTACTGTAATGTCTAAATAGCACACTACCCCTTTAAGGGTCCATACGTGGTTTGTCAACACACGGTTTGTTAGACAACACACCTGTCTTTCCCACTACTGGTCTTCATATTCACATCCGCACCATGCTCCACCAGCTTGTGAACAAGTCTGAAAAAGACAACATTCAACTGCATGTTATGTTTAATACTGTACAAGTGTGTGATTAAATCCACTAAACAAACCATGTGGAGAGAGGTAGGCAGGCAGTACATTATTGATCCCAGGGGACAATTGCAGTGTTACAGTAGCAGTACACAAGCACAATCAATAGTATTCAATTCAATAGCTACTAAGTACACATTTAAACACAAATGTACAAATGTAGATACAAAATATACCAGAAATCCAAATATACAAGAATGCAACAAAATGAATGTAGCCTAAGTGTAATAAATACAGCATGTCAGTGTAAATTATATTATGTACGTTTAAATGAATGTATGTAATTGTACTGTAAATAAATATAACTTAAATTGTACCTGGTAAAGCCTTTCTGAGCAGCCACCATGAGTGGAGTCAAGCCCAGTTTGTCATTAACGTTCACATCGACCGTCCTGCAGAGAAAACACCACTGATTTCCCTGCAATAGAAAACATAATGACAAATCCACATGCCCGGGGGGGAGGGGGGTCTACCTTACCCACCCAGACTGCAACACGCGCATCATCTCCTCCTCGTCGTTCATGTTGACAGACCGGTGCAGGTTCTTCCCACTCATGGGCTCACCTGCAGGACACGACAAAGATCTCAGGTGTCCCACAACACACACTGCACCATGAAAACAGGTGACTAGAGTATGATCAGGGTATTTGGCGTTATACCAACTCCTTTATAATACTGTATTGACAGACATGCGGTGGAGATGGAGACCGAGGGGCTGCAGAGGGACTCTCCTGATGGCCGTGTGATCCTGAGTCTGAACCTGTAGGACGTCCTGGGTTCCAGCCCCTCCACTGTGTGGTGTCGACCGTACCCACTGAAGACAACGACAGCAACGTAGATCAGCCCATATCATCACATGCAATAATACATCGATTGATCTCAGAAACGTAAGAGGGTGCAGTTCAAATAATGTTTCTATGTTGACGTTATAGATTCTCACATATATATGGTCCCATATGTGTGTGATTTGGGGTCCATCTCCTCCACAGAGAAGCGGGTCCACTTCTCAGGCGGGCCTGTTCTCGGGTTGTTCTCCTCGGTTTCCCAGAACAACTCAATGCTGTGGTGGCTCACTTTTCCAATGACTGGAGGAGATGGTGTCTCTAATGGTTTAGGGCAGCCTGAACGAGATCCAAGAATGAGATACTCCTACTTTGAGACTGGATATTGTTAATTGTTGTTTTTTCTCGTTACAGCCACTGGGTGGCACTATAATGTTTTGTTAGCATGCTAACTAACATTCAATATTGATGGACATTTTTTTTTCACTCTAGCTACCTGTTTGTAGCTAGTTAGCAAGACAAGCTAACATAAATGTTATCTTCCTAGTTAGCCAAGTGTAAAAACGGAATATCGAAAAACAATGTACTTCTGTGTGGGTGTGACCGTAAGGCAGGCGGACTTCACTTTCTTTTAATACTGTTATGTTATATTGGGCTATAGTCAAAGCAGATACAGGAGCATCCCTAGACTAGACTCTTCAGTGCAGGGTCAATAGAAAATACAGATATTAAATCCCTAGACTAGACTCTTCAGTGTGTCAATAGTAAATACATAGCCAAGCACTAGTGCTGCAAACAAGCAAAACCCCTCGCTACCCACTGAGCAAAGACACGTCTAAAAGACGTCTTTTAGACGTCTTTTTTGTCTTTTTCGGACGTCCAAAGACATCCAATTAGGAGCCAGAATGAATGTTGTTTTTTAACGTTCAGATATTGAACCTGTTCTGCACGTCCACAGACGTCTTAGAGGGGTCCAAGCCAGACGTGTGAATATTGAGGGGTCCAGCAGACGAACACACGGGGTTCAGGACCGACGGACGTTATTAAGACATGATCTGAACGTCTCCCTGACGTTGCGTGTTTGCTGGGTAGCATCCTAATCCTTAGTGCCAACACTATAACTATATAACACTATAACTTGACATTAGGTGCCCCTGCGACCGCATACCCACTAGCAACATCAAAGTCAGCATTAGCTCATTACCTGAATTTGTCATCAAAACGGGTAACATTCCTTGCTATGAACAAAATACTTAGCTGATTAAAATCACAACCACAAAGCAGCTAAAGACCTCTTTCCCAGACCGGAAACGGGCATGACGTGGTTTCTATGGGAACCACACATAAGAATTTGGATCAGTTTTAGGCCTGATTCATATGGTGCGTTCGTTTGTGGTCGGAGGTGGCGAGTCGCAAGTGGCAAAATACCTACCTCCGACCTGTGTGCATTCAGATATATACCATTATATCACAGTTACCTAGTTATATCTATATACCATTATATCACAGTTACCTAGTTATATCTATATACCATTATATCACAGTTACCTAGTTATATCTATATACCATTATGGTGCGTTCGTTTATAACTGGGAGGTGGCAAATTGCGACTTGCTACTAGGAATGATTAAATAAAACACCGCATGAACTCGCACTTCCTCGTCAAAAATTCTGATATGTTTCTCAGACCCCAGTTGCTCGAATGCACTAGATATAACTAGGTAACTGTGATATAATGGTATATAGATATAACTAGGTAACTGTGATATACTGGTATATAGATATAACTAGGTAACTGTGATATAATGGTATATAGCTCGAATGCACACAGGTCGGAGGTAGGTATTTTGCCACTTGCGACTCGCCACCTCCGACAACAAACGAACACACCATTATATCACAGTTACCTAGTTATGGTGCGTTCGTTTGTGGTCGGAGGTGGCAAGTCGCAAGTGGCAAAATACCTACCTCCGACCTGTGTGCATTCGAGCTATATACCATTATATCACAGTTACCTAGTTATATCTAGTGCATTCGAGCAACTGGGGGCTGAGAAACATATCCGAATTTGCGACGAGGAAGTGCGAGTTCATGAGGTGTTTTATTTAATCATTCCTAGTAGCAAGTCGCAATTTGCCACCTCCTAGTTATAAACGAGCGCACCAATAGTCGACGTAAACAACGTGGCAATTAAGCTCCAACATGACTCGGGAATCTTTCCAATCGAATTGGGTATCCAGGATTGTGGAATTTTATAATTGGTATTGCCTACTAAATGTCTGGTATTTTGTGACACCCCTAATGGACAGATATATCAATTTATGAGTTAAATGTAAGTCTAAAAATCCAATGAAAATCTAAATTTTAATCAAATCATTTGTATGCATGAAACATCAGCAGCCGAGAGAGAGAGAGAGTGGAGGGACGCAGCAGCAACCAAGAGAGAGAGAGTGGAGGGACACAGCAGCAACCAAGAGAGAGAGAGAGTGGAGGGACACAGCAGCAACCAAGAGAGAGAGAGAGTGGAGGGACGCAGCAGCAACCAAGAGAGAGAGAGTGGAGGGACACAGCAGCAACCAAGAGAGAGAGAGAGTGGAGGGACACAGCAGCAACCAAGAGAGAGAGAGTGGAGGGATGCAGCAGCAACCAAGAGAGAGAGAGTGGAGGGATGCAGCAGTAGCAAAAGTCGAGAGAGTGGAGGGACACAGCAGCAGGCAGGATGTGATACACTAAGAACATTGTATTAGTATTATTATTATTCAATTTCATAAATATAATGAATATTTAAGAGGTTTAACCTCTCGTCCCCAGCTAAAATTGTGTATGCAGGCTTCACTGTTATATGGTCCCTACCAATGTTGAAACCAAACCTGCCCTTGGATCTGTCCATTAAGAGTCATGTGAAGGGTTATGCTTAAACTTTGCAGCACTGGGCTTGTAGGCTGCACGTGGCCTGCACTGAAGTGAAACCAGAAATGGAGGGAAGGAACTAATCTCTTCGTAAATCTCACAAAAGGACCTACAGTAGGCTACTACATCACAAGACAGAGAACCAGCAAAGACTCAGAGGTGAGAAGAGATATGGATACTCGACAGGCCTAAACACTGTCCATCTTATCTTACAGTTTATATTATAACCTACTATTCTATCATAAGTTAGACCAATATCAACATAATTATAAATATATCCTTACTTTGTCCTAACTAGCATATTCTAAATCTCAAACTATCAAAGTGCCAACTGATTTCAGGAAATGCTTTATAGTGTCACCTATGGTCTCTTTCTAGATATTTCTAGATATGGCTTCCTGCAGCAGTCTCTTGTTTGAAGAGACTGTGTTCTATCTGTCTGGATGTGTTCACTGAACCTGTGTCTATTCCATGTGGACACAATTTCTGCAAGTACCTACTGGGACGGGGTCCCAGTGTCCCATGTGTAAGGACAGGTTCTACAGAAAACCTGAGCTTTGTGTCAACACTACATTAAGAGATATCGTTGTAAATATTAAAAGGATGAAGGTCAGAGAGGAAGAGGAGTCCCCTGACGTCTGGGACACAGGGGGGAAGCTCAAGGCCCAGAAGTCCTGCCTGCTGTGTCAGACCTGCTACTGTGAGCCTCACTTGGGGTGGCAACCTTAAAGAAACACAAATCCACCCTGTGGAGAACCTGGAGGACATTGTTATATATAGAGAGGCGGCAGGGTCAGACTCCAGGGCTGTTTTTTCGTCCCAGCACGCCCCTGTTCATAGTCTATAGAAATATAGGCCTACTGACACAAAGTGCAGACACAGAACTGTGGGGAACTATGAATGCACTTTATTCACCTCTGGTATCCCACAGTGAGTGAGTCCTACCCCTCCCTCCCTCCCTCCCTCCCTCCCTCAGACCCCTGCTGTTGGTCCCTGCGGTGCAGCTGCGTCCAGACTGCCTCACAGGAAGTTTCAGCACTGTGAGGGGAACCACTTCCCCCTCATCAACATCTCCAAGGCTTTCAAACAGTCAGCAGCAGCCATGTCAGTTCAAGCAAGTGTGTGCACGCGCGCACACACACACACACACACACACACTCACACACACACACACACAGAGGAGCAGATGTGGGGAGGGTCGTAAATAATCTGTCATCTATGCTTTAATCAGACATTAATCAGGCAGGCAAACAGACAGACAGACAGATGGATAGATATACTTTATAGATCCCGGGGGGGGTTGTGGAAATACAGTACAGACATAGCTGTGGATGCTGATTGTTGACGTCAGTGTGGAGAAGTGGGGCCATGACTGTCAGCTGAGTCTCTCTGCCCTGCAGAAAGCTGCTGACGCCCTCTGAGCAGAAATCACACAGTCTGAGGAGCGTCGAGCTGCCCGTCACCATGGGTGCCTTCGGCTCCAGGACCGACACCCTAAACATCAGATCAGATCAGATCATATCAGATTAGATGTGCTTGCCCAGCTAAATGAGTGACAATTGTGTGCTTCATGATACATTCATACTTGAATTTCTGTAGAGATGTCAAAGTTGATCACCTCTGCCCCAGCGACAGCACAGGGCGAGAGGTAATGTTTTCGGTGCCCTGTGTGGGTTTGTTTGTTTGTACGTCTGCAGGATTACGCAAAAACAACTAGACCGATTTTCATGAAACTAGGGGGAAGGCTTTAGCATGGGCCAACTTAGAGCCCATTAAATTCTGGAGCGGATCCAAATCACAAATGTTGACTCCTGAGCCCAAGTCCAAATGAATGGAGGTGAATGGGCGGCCGTGCGTCTTCCCACATCAAGATATGGCTGTTTCAATGAGGTTGACGTCTCTCAGTCAGAGCACTGCAGCGCCGAGAGCTGCCGGCCCAGACGGTTCACCGAGGTACAGGGGAGCGGAGACCAGGGGCAGGACTGGGGCGGCGTGGCCCAGACAGGACATTACATGAGATATTAAACCACTGCAGTCCTGCAGGTGGGAAAATAACATTGGCAGATTTGATTGGGGAGATACCAAAACCATTTTGGTTTATGTCCAAGGCTCTGCAGAGCTGCGAAAACAGGCTTACGCCAGGAGCCACAGTGACTATAACCTGATCCAACACAATACTGTATATCTTTGCTACATAGCACAGGACACAGATTAAACTAAGCGTTCAAATACTTTATTTGGAGCCAGGGAAAACACATTCAAACATTAGCAACCTGAAACAACTAGCCTCTAAGAGGGAGTTTGTGTTGAACGTTACCTATTGCACATATTCATAAATAAACATATTTGAGCCTCTGCATCAAGCAAACAAGCATCACTCTTTCATCTATATTCTTACCAGCATGTGTATCAAATCCTTTAGATGGCTCAAATGGTATGTACAAGTTAAGTCATGCAGCACTCAGTGTGATCCATACTGTAGCTGTGGGGAGTACCAAACAAAATACAATTTCCTCAGAATCTTCCAATACTCTTTACAAAACAAAATAAAATGTGAAAAACAGTGGATTTCAGAGGGAAGTAAGGCACAGCTGGTGACGGGTCTGGGTGTAAAGCGTTTTAACGAGTGTGGAATCCTGAGGTTCTGTGCAATTGTCATTTCAGTCGTCATCATGACGATGCCCCAAAGTTGCCACTACTTCCTGTTTGTGGGGTCAGCTGATGCAGGAGCTCCAGGAAGAGCTGGACGCGGCTGAGGAGAGGAGCAGTCTTGTCAGCACGCAGCAGCTTAGAGTACACGTTCTTATAGGTCTTCAGAAGCTCGTCGTCCTTACTGCTAGAGAAACAAGCCAGAAGAAACGGTAAACATGCTGTCCCCCACCCCTGATGCATTGGTACTGTGTGTAGATTGATGAGAAAAAAATGCAGAAAACCGAATTCTTTAATGCTAGCCATTTCGGTTTGATTGTGCTAGCATTAGCATACCACTAACGCCCGAAAATGGAATGAGCTGAAAAGGTTGTCCATCAATCAACAACATTATGACTAAGTGGTAAATGAGGCTCTATGTCCAAAATTCTGAACTTCCCCTTTAAACTTCTCAACTGTCCTTACTGTATTCCATTCATTCTGAGCATGCAGAAGTCATCCACAGCTACCTTGGTTTGCGTTTGGCGGCGGTCATCTGCTTCACCAGCTGCAGGAGCAGAAAGGACAAGCTGGGCTCGAACACGACGATCAGCTTCATCACTTCCTGGATGTTCAGGCCTGAGGAGGCGGGGCCATCGGCACACTCAGGACGACCAGTGACCTCTGGGCTGCCTTCTGTCACCTCGTTCTGAGAAGACTGGAGATGAGGGGAGAAGAGGGAGGGGGAGGAGAGGGAAGGACGGGAGGAGAGGAAGGGAGGGGAGAGAAGAGGACAAGAGGGGAGAGGGAAGAGGAGGAGGTGATGAGAGAGGAGAGATGGGAGGAAGGATGCCATAAACACATACTAGTGTACCCTTCTCAGTCTTAAAGGGGTCCACGTTTGCAAAACTAACTTTTTCATTGTTTTTGCATGTGCATTTGAGTCTCTGATGGGCCTACTATCACACAAAGTATAAAGTGAAACAACCCAGTTATTTTGTTGTGGTCACCCAAAATGAAAACATTAGAACAAAAGTCAGTCCATGCAAGCCATTCAAATCTCCCGTGTCACTCTACGTCACGTTCGGGGACCCCGCTAGCTAGCGTAATGTCTTTGCAAGTTCGCACGGAAAATGCTGTTCTTGGATGTACTAAGCAGCACAGATTGTCTCCCAAGCTCAAATCACAGTAGAGCTGAGGGAATACATTTTATTATTGATTGCAACGTTCCCGCTGAATTTGGCAAAACACTGGCAGTGTGTGCTAGCCATTTTCCAACCCGGGTCAGTATAATGCAGGATTTTCAGATAAACTTGTTCTGAATGATCAAGCAATACCAACTGTCCGTGGAAATTATGCAGAAACTAAGTAATTATGCTGTGTGTTTGTTTGGATATAGTACTAACGCTAGCTATAGCTAACATGAACAAACTCCCCTTTTGCCTCAACCCGGATGCTCGTCTCATCATATGTTAGTGGAATGAAATGTGTAGACTTCTAGTTCATCGAGCGGTCATTAAAAATGATCAAATGTTAAGAAGTGGACATCATTGGATTCCCCTCGGCCTACATAATCTAGCTTTTATTGTTTGTAGTTGAATTGTGTCATATAGCCTGGTGGTATCTAGCTAGAGAATGTAGCTAGAGGTAACAGCATGCAACCGTGGAGATAATAACATGGGCACTAACGCTATCATGTTTAGTCAGGGAGAGAGGACAATACAATTTGTCACAGTGGCATCGAGTTTGGATGGTCCAGGCTAGCCAGCGATATTCGAGGTAGCATAGCGCCGTCAACAGCCCTCGTTCTCTAGCCTGCCGACTTGCTCTTAGCTGAGCTCATTTGCATATGAAAAAGGGCTCAACACGCTCAATCTGATCTCGTGGTCAACGGAGCGGTATAGATGCATGCTAGAACGCTTATTCTGAGTGGTATTTTCAGCAAAAATACTCAGACATATTTTGGGGACCCCAAAGACTTTAAATTGATATTACATTGTTGAAAATTAGCATAATAGGACACCTTTAAAGTAATTGCTACTGGCAAAGTGCCTCTGCTCCAGATAGAACTGCTGACTAAGTCTCGGTGACACAGTCTCCTACCTCACTCTGCTACAGGCAGAACTGCTGACTCCTACCTCAGTCTGCTCCTCCAGCAGCTCTTTGTGGATGAGCTGAAAGGCATGCTGGGTATCCGTCATGATCTCCAGAGCTCCGGTTAGGCTCTTCAGTTTGGCCCCACTGCTGCTCTGGCCTGGGATGGGAGGGGGGGGGGGGGGGGGGTGGTCATGGGAAATGTAGGCATTAGAGGGTGAGGGGTTGTAGTCTTGAATGGAACATCCCTGCTGCTGTATAGGGTGCTGGTCTAGGGTCTGGCTCTGGGGTCCATGTCTAAGGTCTGGATGAGGCCTGACTGACCTGCCATGGTGAACTCGGCGAAGGCCACCCTCTCCAGCAGGGTGCGCAGCAGCTCGCAGGGCGCGTCCTTCAGGCTGAGGAACAGGCGGATGGCCTTGCCGTAGTGCAGCTCCGCCAGGCTCCGGTGCTGCTTTCTCAGGTGCTCGTTCCCCACCTGGTGGACACGACGGGGAGCTGCAGCGTCAACACCGGGCAGACGCGACACGGCGCTCCGCAAAAACCAAGCACGCGTCATCCAAAATATCCACGCGACAAATGGATTATACCGTGACCTTTCGCTACAGCGGAGATGTCTCTCAGAGATTCCACGTGAAATAACTGCACTCTCGTCTTTGCTGGTGCCTGTGTTACTACAGTAGCTGTAGTTTCTAGGTGCGTGAGTGCAGAGTGTGGGGGGGGGGGGTCGGTCGTACCGGCTGGTTTCTAGGTGCGTGAGTGCAGAGTGGGGGTCCGTCGTACCGGCTGGTTTCTAGGTGCGTGAGTGCAGAGTGGGGGTCCGTCGTACCGGCTGGTTTCTAGGGGCGTGAGTGCAGATTTGAGGGGTCGGTCGTACCGGCTGGTTTCTAGTGCCGTGAGTGCAGAGTGGGGGGGGGGGGGTCCGTCATACCGGCTGGTTTCTAGTGGTGTGAGTGCAGAGTGGGGGGGGGGGGGGGGGGGGGTCCGTCATACCGGCTGGTTTCTAGTGCCGTGAGTGCAGAGTGGGGGGGTCCGTCGTACCGACTGGTTTCTAGTGGCGTGAGTGCAGAGTGGGGGGGGTCCGTTGTAACGGCTGGTTTCTAGGGGCGTGAGTGCAGAGTGGGGGGGGTCCGTCGTACCGGCTGGTTTCTAGTGGCGTGAGTGCAGAGTGGGGGGGTCCGTCGTACCGGCTGGTTTCTAGTGGCGTGAGTGCAGAGTGGGGGGGTCTGTCGTACCGGCTGGTTTCTAGTGGCGTGAGTGCAGAGTGGGGGGGTCTGTCGTACCGGCTGGTTTCTAGGGGCGTGAGTGCAGAGTGGGGGGGTCCGTCGTACCGGCTGGTTTCTAGGGGCGTGAGTGCAGAGTGGGGGGGGGCCGTCGTACCGGATGGTTTCTAGGGGCGTGAGTGCAGAGTGGGGGGGGGGTCCGTCGTACCTGGTTGCGGAAGCAGCTGTGGTACATGGAGGCCAGTCGGTGGTGGATGGTGGCGGCCCGGTACTGGTAGAGAGGCTGACGAGGGGACTCGGTCTGCAGGTCACAGTACTTGAGAGATTTCAGCATGGCCTCCGTCACCTCCCGCTCGATCTGACGGCACGGGATAACGACACACTTCAACATGACCTCTGACCTCAATCTCAATCTCACACAACACAACACAGGGGAGACTTCAACGTGGGTTGGGATCTATGGTACAGGCACTCCTGGCAGTTGGTTAGGAGAATAGCACTTGAATTCTAGGTAATTCATGTTGTTTTATCTGTTCTGTGTCGTTTTAATCTTGTCTCGTGTTGTATTGCCATTTTAATTTATTACTGTAAAGCACTCTGTGCATCCGTGCTGTGAAGAGCGCTATATAAATAAAGCTTACTTACTTACTTACTTACTAAAAAGGTTTACCTGGGCACTTCAACTTGACTACCCGAAGCAAGACACCGGAGCAATAAACGTATAGACTATATGAGTGTTCCAGTGTCAAGTTGAAGTGCCCAGGTAAAGCTTTTTACTGTACATGCTCCTTTACTGTAAAGCACCAAACCCTCGCATTGGAGACTTGGCTGAAGCGCGTTGGACCTCACCCTTGGAACTTTAGCACTTGAATTCTATTTCTATTCTTGACAGGTTAAGGAGGGTTTCCCCTGAGCCAAAGTGTAGTCCAGGGTCGGAAGATCTGCATATCTAGAGGTTGGGGAGATTCACCCACCTGCTCCTGGGCCTTCCTGGACAGAGGGGCGAAGTCCTGCAGCAGAGTGGCCAGGGTGAAGTAGGTGGTGGACAGCTCCCAGTTCACACTGTCCCACACGGCCGGGTGGCTCCCCCTGGTGGACAGAGACTTCATAGCCCTCAGGTAGTAGTCTATGGCCTGGAGAGAAGGAAGAGAGAGAGAGGGAGAGAGAGAGAGGAGAATAAATAGGGTGAGTAGACAGGGGGTGTGAGAGAGAGAGAGGGAGAGGTGAAGAAAGTCTGTGAGTTTGTTACAGCTACTGTAAATTGACTAGCACATATTATTTTAATAAAACAAAAAATCATCCATCCTCAAAACCGGCCACCGGAACGCCACAAAAAGTCCAAAGAACTCAGGTAAATGAAACATCTGTCCGTCGGTTGTCATCTCTTGTATGAGTGAGTGCGATCGCATATTTCTCGTTTTGTTGAACTAACTTTATAAAGTAGACTAGAGCTAGAGGGTTAGCACCGGCCTCGAGTCCTGCATGTCTTATGTCGTCTACGACAGCGTATACCTTAACCCTAGTCAAATTCCTAGTATGTGTGAACCATGGCAATAAACAGATCTTGAGTCTAGGGTTTATGGTGCGTTCGTTTATAACTGGGAGGTGGCAAATTGCGACTTGCTACTAGGAATGATTAAATAAAACACGGCATGAACTTGCACTTCCTCCTCGCAAATTTGGATATGTTTCTCAGCCCCCAGTTGCCGGCTGACGTCAATATCATATCATATCATCATATCATTCACTATAGCTCGAATGCACACAGGTCGGAGGTAGGTATTTTGCCACTTGCGACTTGCCACGTCCGACTACAAACGAACGCACCATTAGTAGCAGTACCTTGTTGTAGTAAAGGGCCTCTTCCGGGGAGAACTCTCCTCTGCTGTGGTCAGCGGACACAGCGCAGTGCGCCTGGGCGCAGATCCTCATCAGACGGCCGGTGTTGCACAGCAGCAGGGAGGTGTTGGTGCTGTCGTCTATGGCCTCGAAGTCCTTCATGCCCTTGTCGAAGCAGGAGAAGCTCTTCTTCCACATCTCCTGCTCGGCCACGGACACAGACGTCTTCACTGTGGAGGGAGGGAGAGAGAGGGGGAGACAGGGAGGAGGAGAGGGAGGTAAGAGAAGGGATGGAGTAAAAGAGAGAGGGATGATTGTTTAAAGACGTGGCTGGCGAGGCGTTGGGGTGCGAGGCGTTCGTACGCTGGACCCGCCTGTTACATCCCGCCTCCCCGCGCCGTCACATGACCCCCCGCACATACACACCCTCCTTCTCCGCCCGCACACACACCCTCCTTCTCCGCCCGCACACACACACCCTCCTTCTCCGCCCACACACACACACCCTCCTTCTCCGCCCGCACACACACACCCTCCTTCTCAGCCCGCACACACACACCCTCCTTCTCAGCCCGCACACACACACCCTCCATCTCAGCCCGCACACACACACCCTCCTTCTCCGCCCACACACACACACCCTCCATCTCAGCCCGCACACACACACCCTCCTTCTCCGCCCGCACATACACACCCTCCATCTCCGCCCGCACACACACACCCTCCTTCTCCCCCCGCACACACACACCCTCCTTCTCCCCCCGCACACACACACCCTCCTTCTCCCCCCGCACACACACACCCTCCTTCTCCCCCCGCACACACACACCCTCCTTCTCCCCCCGCACACACACACACCCTCCTTCTCCCCCCGCACACACACACACCCTCCTTCTCCGCCCGCACACACACACCCTCCTTCTCAGCCCGCACACACACACCCTCCATCTCAGCCCGCACATACACACCCTCCTTCTCCCCCCGCACACACACACCCTCCATCTCCCCCCGCACACACACACCCTCCATCTCAGCCCGCACACACACACCCTCCATCTCAGCCCGCACACACACACCCTCCTTCTCCGCCCGCACACACACACCCTCCTTCTCCGCCCGCACACACACACCCTCCTTCTCCGCCCGCACACACACACCCTCCATCTCAGCCCGCACACACCCTCCTTCTCCCCCCGCACACACACACCCTCCATCTCAGCCCGCACACACACACCCTCCTTCTCCGCCCGCACACACACACCCTCCTTCTCCCCCCGCACACACACACCCTCCTTCTCCCCCCGCACACACACACCCTCCTTCTCCGCCCGCACACACACACCCTCCTTCTCCGCCCACACACACACACACCCTCCTTCTCCCCCCGCACACACACACCCTCCTTCTCAGCCCGCACACACACACCCTCCTTCTCCGCCCGCACACACACACCCTCCTTCTCCGCCCGCACACACACACCCTCCTTCTCCGCCCGCACACACACACCCTCCTTCTCCGCCCGCACACACACACACCCTCCTTCTCAGCCCGCACACACACACCCTCCTTCTCCGCCCGCACACACACACACCCTCCATCTCAGCCCGCACACACACACCCTCCTTCTCCGCCCGCACACACACACCCTCCATCTCCGCCCGCACACACACACCCTCCTTCTCCGCCCGCACACACACACCCTCCTTCTCCGCCTGCATGGCGGCCGCCTGGTTCATGTAGAAGACTCCCATCTCGTTGCGGATGTTGCCCAGCCTCTTCAGGACCTGGGCGAGCTGCTCCGAGGCGGTCTCCTTCACGGCCCCGGAGGTGAGCAGCTCGTGGGACGCCTCGTAGCACTTGCTACTGACAAACAGCTGGTACTCCGGGTCCATGGCCAGGTCTGTGGCCATGTTGAAGGCTGGGGGAGGGGTGAGGGGGAGGAGGAGAGGGGAGAGGGGGAGGAGGAGAGGGCAGACAGGCCAGAGGTTTAGTTAGCGGGTGTTCATACGTTGTTTTTGTTAATACGGGTCGTTGAGAATGTCGACGTTGCCGTGTTTTTCAAAAGCGGCATTCGACACACTGAGAATTGTTGAAGTACCAAGCAGAAGACGTCCTGGCAGTACGGACCGGGTACGAATTAGGGGTGAGCTACAGTATGAGCTCCCCCTGAAAACCACCAAATAGGAAAATTCTCCTTAAAATATTGATACTTTATTTTACTTGGTGAAATGGCCTAACGGAAATAAATGGGTGACAAATTATAACATTACAAACTGAGTGCTGTGTACAGGCCAGAGGGTGATGTGCTGGTACTCTATGGTGAGAAGGGGGTGCAATCTAGCCAAAAAGCTTGGTGTCTCAAGCAGAGAAGCTGTGTATATGAAATTATCTATTGCCAAAGTTTAGCTTAATAAAGCTACCGCAGCAATTCAATTAAATGCCTTCGTGTTGCGTATTGACACTTATTTTATCAAAACGTCCTCGTCAGCTCGAAAGGGCTCCCCCAGAAGCCTCGGTATAATTTGCACACTGAGAACGGACATACGGTACACATGTGTGTTGTGATGTGTGTGTGTGTGTGTGTGTGTGTGTGTGTGCTGTGATGTGTGTGTGTGTGTGTGTGTGTGTGTGTGTGTGTGTGTGTGTGTGTGTGTGTGCGTGCGTGCGTGTGCGTGTGTGTCGTACCTTGACAGCTGCTCTCTCTGTGCAGGCTGTGCAGGATCTCCTGGTCCTCTTTGGTCTGGTAGCTGTACTCCTCCAGGTACGCAGCGCGGTTACTGGCGGTCTGGGCCAACATCAGCTGGATGTCCCCACACAGGGACAGAGACTGGCTGTGGAACAGCAGCACCCGCGGGTGCAGAGTACTGCTCACTGAACAGTAGGCGTCTAAGACGGAGAGAGAAAGACAGAGAGAGAGAGAGAGAGAGAGAGAGAGGGATGGAGACAGGACCGGAAGAAAAACCGAGAGGAGGAAGGTGTGAACAGCTTGAAAGAGATCTGATGTACCAAAGTGCTCCGGAACAACGTCAAAACACGTGCCACACTACCTCCGACTCTCACGGATGACTAGCCTGCATTTCCCATGATCCCTAGCTGAGCCAGTCAGACACCCACCGATGCACTGCAGGGCCAGTTTGATGTAGCGCAGGGCGCGGCCGTACTTGAGCAGGTTGGAGGCGGCGTCCGACAGGACGTAGTAGGCCTTGGAGGCCTTGAGGAAGAGCTGAAGCTTCATCCTGTGCTGCCAGGATCCGGGCATCATCCCTGACCTGGTCTGGTTCTTCTGCTCCTCCTGGAACGGAGCCACTGGGGGGGGGAGAGAAGCCGGGAGAGAACGGAGGATGAGGAGGAAGCGAGAGAGAGAGAGAGAACGAGGGAGAAATAAGAGAGATGGATTGATTAGCGGTCCGTTCTTTGAAGGAAATAAGGAATGTTTCAGACTGTATAGAGTAGCGGAATATGAGTTTGGTCGTTTGGCGACGCCGACGGCTGACCTCTGTCCAGGAGGAGTGCGATGGTGCAGGCCCCGGTCTTACTGCCGTCGTCGTACTTCAGAGGGATGGGGGTGTTGGGGTCCGCTGCCGGGAGGTCACTCTCCTTCTTGATACTCCCATCCACCGCCTTCAGGCCCTACCAATCATGCGACACGTTATAACTAACACCTGCCAATCGCACGTACGCGTTACAACTTACCCCTGCCTACATTTGACTGAACTGCTGTTTTCAAGATGGAACCTGTCAAATCTTATGCAAAGACGAGACGGGTGTTCTGAAATTTGCCTTTTGTTGTGGCTGTTGCATGTAAACGTGTGCTTTACTCCAACGATTCTCCGTTCACCCAGTCAACATTCGTGAGCTCCCAGTCCAGCCAGGCCCACAGGACGAGTGGACACTCACCTTCAGCACATAGCAGAGGACATGGCGGCATCTCTCCTCCTTGTCTTGAGACACGGGGAAAGCGTAGCTGGGCTGCAGAGGACAACAACAGGCTTCAGTCTCACAGAATACAGAGCACTCATGAACAAAACATCAAGACCAGCTTCTCTCACTATAATACAGCACCCACTAACTAAACGCCAAGACTAGCAGCCCTCACAACAAGACTAGCTGCCCTCACAACAAGACTAGCTGCCCTCACAACAAGACTAGCTGCCATCACAACAAGACTAGCTGCCCTCACACCAAGACTAGCTGCCCTCCCAACAAGACCAGCTTCTCTCACTATAATACAGCACCCACCAACTAAACGCCAAGACTTGCTGCCCTCACAACAAGACTAGCTGCC
This sequence comes from Borostomias antarcticus, assembly GCF_949987555.1. Taxonomy (NCBI): domain Eukaryota; kingdom Metazoa; phylum Chordata; class Actinopteri; order Stomiiformes; family Stomiidae; genus Borostomias; species Borostomias antarcticus. Next base: position 6,095,644 of record NC_140258.1, read on the forward strand.
CTCACACCAAGACTAGCTGCCCTCACACCAAGACTAGCTGCCCTCACAACAAGACTAGCTGCCCTCACAACAAGACTAGCTGCTCTCACAACAAGACAAGCTGCCCTCACACCAAGACTAGCTGCCCTCACAACAAGACTAGCTGCCCTCACAACAAGACTAGCTGCCCTCACACCAAGACTAGCTGCCCTCACACCAAGACTAGCTGCCCTCACAACAAGACTAGCTGCCCTCACAACAAGACTAGCTGCTCTCACACCAAGACTAGCTGCCCTCACAACAAGACTAGCTGTTCTCACACCAAGACTAGCTGCCCTCACACCAAAACTAGCTTCTCTCACACCAAGACTAACTGCCCTCACAACAAGACTAGCTGCCCTCACACCAAGACTAGCTGCCCTCACAACAAGACTAGCTTCTCTCACACCAAGACTAGCTGCCCTCACAACAAGACTAGCTGCCCTCACACCAAGACTAGCTGCCCTCACAACAAGACTAGCTGCCCTCACAACAAGACTAGCTGCCCTCACACCAAGACTAGCTGCCCTCACAACAAGACTAGCTTCTCTCACACCAAGACTAGCTGCCCTCACAACAAGACTAGCTACCCTCACACCAAGACTAGCTGCCCTCACACCAAGACTAGCTTCTCTCACACCAAGACTAGCTGCTCTCGCACCAAGACTAGCTTCTCTCACACCAAGACTAGCTGTTCTCACACCAAGACTAGCTGCTCTCGCACCAAGACTAGCTGCCCTCACAACAAGACTAGCTGCCCTCACAACAAGACTAGCTGCCCTCACAACAAGACTAGTTGCCCTCACAACAAGACTAGCTGCCCTCACAACAAGACTAGCTGCCCTCACAACAAGACTAGCTGCCCTCACAACAAGACTAGCTGCCCTCACAACAAGACTAGTTGCCCTCACAACAAGACTAGCTGCTCTCACACCAAGACTAGCTGCCCTCACAACAAGACTAGCTGCCCTCACAACAAGACTAGCTGCCCTCACAACAAGACTAGCTGCCCTCACAACAAGACTAGCTGCCCTCACAACAAGACTAGCTGCCCTCACAACAAGACTAGCTGCCCTCACAACAAGACTAGCTGCCCTCACAACAAGACTAGTTGCCCTCACAACAAGACTAGCTGCTCTCACACCAAGACTAGTTGCCCTCACAACAAGACTAGCTGCCCTCACAACAAGACTAGCTGCCCTCACAACAAGACTAGCTGCTCTCACACCAAGACTAGCTGCTCTCACACCAAGACTAGCTTCTCTCACACCAAGACTAGCTGCCCTCACAACAAGACTAGCTGCCCTCACAACAAGACTAGCTTCTCTCACACCAAGACTAGCTGCTCTCACACCAAGACTAGCTGCCCTCACAACAAGACTAGCTGCCCTCACAACAAGACTAGCTGCCCTCACAAGACTAGCTGCCCTCACAACAAGACTAGCTGCCCTCACAACAAGACTAGCTGCCCTCACAACAAGACTAGCTGCCCTCACACCAAGACTAGCTGCCCTCACACCAAGACTAGCTGCTCTCACACCAAGACTAGCTTCTCTCACACCAAGACTAGCTTCTCTCACACCAAGACTAGCTTCTCTCACACCAAGACTAGCTGTTCTCACACCAAGACTAGCTGCTCTCACACCAAGACTAGCTGCTCTCACACCAAGACTAGCTGCCCTCACACCAAGACTAGCTTCTCTCACACCAAGACTAGCTTCTCTCACACCAAGACTAGCTTCTCTCACACCAAGACTAGCTTCTCTCACACCAAGACTAGCTGCCCTCACAACAAGACTAGCTTCTCTCACACCAAGACTAGCTGCCCTCACAACAAGACTAGCTTCTCTCACACCAAGACTCGCTGCTCTCACACCAAGACTAGCTGCTCTCACACCAAGACTAGCTTCTCTCACACCAAGACTAGCTTCTCTCACACCAAGACTAGCTTCTCTCACACCAAGACTAGCTGTTCTCACACCAAGACTAGCTGCTCTCACAACAAGACTAGCTGCTCTCACACCAAGACTAGCTGCCCTCACACCAAGACTAGCTTCTCTCACACCAAGACTAGCTTCTCTCACACCAAGACTAGCTTCTCTCACACCAAGACTAGCTTCTCTCACACCAAGACTAGCTGCCCTCACAACAAGACTAGCTTCTCTCACACCAAGACTAGCTGCCCTCACAACAAGACTAGCTTCTCTCACACCAAGACTAGCTGCTCTCACACCAAGACTAGCTGCTCTCACACCAAGACTAGCTGCCCTCACAACAAGACTAGCTTCTCTCACACCAAGACTAGCTTCTCTCACAACAAGACTAGCTGCCCTCACACCAAGACTAGCTGCCCTTACAACAAGACTAGCTTCTCTTACCCTGATCTGGTGGGTGGACTTGTACTTTTCTGGCACAGACAGCTCCCCGACCGACTTGATGATGGCCACGGCCTTGCTGTCGGCAGGCGGGTCAGGGCAGGGGCCGTAGGATGCGTTCTCATCACTGTCCTCCCGCAGCTCCTCTTCATCCTCCTCCTCCTCCTCCTCCTCGCTGTAGCTGTCCTCCGACCCCCCCGCTCGCAGGGAGTCTCCGCCGGCCCCCTCGGGGGGTTCGTCCAGCAGGAACAGCTCTGACAGCATGTAGTGGGCCGAGGCGATGATCTGAGAGGGGGCGGGGTAAGAGTTGGATAGAGGGAGGGAGGGAGAGAGAGAGAGAGAGAGAAGAGAGAAGGACACTGACAGCTAGAGCTCTGTTTATAGTATGCCATGAACTGGACTAGTCCATTATCTAGGCCTACTTTGGGAGCGGAAGGAAACGCTGGACTGGTCCACAATTTACCTGGGGGTGCCTCTCCTGGTCCAGCAGCTTGACACAGTTGAGGAGCAGCGTTCTGATTGTCCCATAATGCTTCCTGTTCTGGTTGGTGTTCTTCAACATCATGTTGCTGGCCACTCTGCGACACAAACAAGACACACACTTCACCTTCAGCAGCGAAGGACGTAACTATATATCAACATGCGTCACTAACACGGTAGGGCCGCAACCTTGCTACCGGGAACACTTAGCTTCAGAAAGGTATGTACTGGCGCCACCTGCTGGATTTAAATAGCCATTCCAGCTGTGCCAGATCATGCTAGGGTGTAGCGTCTGACAGGAAGGTATGTACTTGTAGAGCAGCACAGCCACGGGGAGGGTGAAGGGGTTCTGACACTTCTCCTCCGTAGACTCCTCACAGAGGGTGGTGAGGTCATACAGCTTCACGATGTCACTTCCACTGGCTGGGGAGACAGGCAGGAGAATAAATAAATGACCCGGGCCTTATCTGTAATAAAGGTGTGTGTGTGTGTGTGTGTGAGAGTGAGTGTGTGTGTTCGTGCGTGTGTGGTGAGTGCTGTCCCACCTTTGAAGAGCCAGTAGGTGTGTCCCTCTTTGGTGCAGTTGGACTTGAGGAAGGAGAGGATGTTCTGGGCGATGTCCTTCACCACCCTGGTGGAGAAGGTAGAGTTGTCCAGGTCGGGGATGTCCTCCGTCTTTATCATCTCATATTTCTGACCGAGGAAGAACACGGAGGACAACGTTCAGATCCGAGATGACGAGTTTCATTAGGGTTCTGCTCTCTCTGTGTGACACTGGACAATGGCCCGTTCACCTGGACGATGCCGTTGACATGGAAGCACATGACGAGTTCTGGGACGTTGCACATGAGGTTGTCCAGCCAGTAGTCAATACCCGTAAGAATGTTGATTGGTTTATTGTTATCCCTGAAAGAGAAGGAACATTCTAGCTTTCATGTGTGTGGAACACCACGCTGGAGATGGGCATCGTTGTCCTGCGCTAAATGAATTTTTTAAAAAGGCGGGAAGTCTTGAGTGACTTGAGACCTGAGTCGCAGACTGACGGCTGGGTATCGTCCTCCCCCGAAGATGGGCATGTTGGAGCCCACCAGCATGTGGATGTCCTCAAACGTCCACATGATGTTACGGACAAAGTCGTTCCTCAGACCCTGTCACGTCAAAAGAGCGTGAAGTGAAGACATGACGAGGACACTGACCCAATCCAATACACTCAGCGCTCAGATGTATGGCATGGGAACATTGGTGTGTGTGTGTGTGTGTGTGTCCACAGTACCTGACTGTTCTCCCCCTCGTTGAAGAGTGTAGGAAGGTTCTGCTCCTTGGGGACTGAAGTGACCTGGCCCAGGGCAAACTGGTTCTCCGTGGAAACACTTTGCTGGGGACAGAAGACAGTGGGGCCCGATGATGATGATGATGATAGTCAACTCGACAAGAGAGCGCAGCACGCAAGTGCGCGTTTCCTTCGCCCCACCTCTTTGTGAGCGGCGGACTCTTCCGTGTCGGTGTAGGTGGCGGGCCAGGAGGGGGCGAACTCCTCCGCTCCGCACTCCACCACCTCCTCCCCCCCCTCCTCCTCCTCCTCCTCCTCCTCCTCCGGCTGCTCGGACGCCGGCTCCGCTGCTCCGTCTCCGTTTATGCTGGAGGACGACAGTGACGGATTGATGGAGAAGATCCGGAAGCTCTGAGAAGATCGAGCTCTCCGCACTCCGACAACGTCGCACGCTCTCTAAATCAGACCAGACGTGTTTTTGGCGAAGCGGCTTGTGTGTTTAATATGCCGAGCCTCAGACGAGCTCACCTGTAGTAGAGGAACTTGGACAGGATGGCTTTCTGGTACCAGTGCTCTTTACTCTTCTTCTTCCTCTGCCATTTCTGGTCTATCAGTCTCTGGTAGAACTCCTTCAGCCACGTCCAGTCACCTGTCTTTAGCACACGGAGACAATACACACAGCACAGTCACTTTCCTGATACAACCGCGCGGCGGTATAGCTCAGTTGGTAGAGCGGGTCGTTCAGTGATCGTAGGGTCGGTGGTTCGAATCCCGGCTCCTCCTGACTACCTGTCGAAGTGTCCTTGGGCAAGACACTGAACCCCAAATTGCTCCCAATGAGCAGGCAAGCGCCTTGCATGGCAGCTGCCGCCATTGGTGTGTGAATGGCGCTCCGGGCCAGTGTAACAACTGGATGGGGAGCGCGTTACAAATGCAGTACCTAACCGCAACCTCATTTCAAGACAGGGCTGATCTAAAATGGCTTGAGGAACAGCGGGTGCTGTGCTACACTTCTACCTGAGAGGACCTCATGAAGAGCTCCTGAATGTCCAGTTCATCCAGGAGGAGAGTTCTGCCCACCCGGTGGACCGCCATGCTGACGTGAGATTTACTGTAGGGGATCTTCAGCAGCTTCTTGATGTTCTGAGTTGGAGACAGAAGCACCGTTCAATTTCGATATGTACTGCATTAACATCGCCTCTTTAAGTACAACACAGCCGATGTACTACTAACCTCAGAGTCTGACACCACGTCAACATCATCCCCAATGGAGTCAATGAAGTCATAGGCCATCCCAAAGCTGGATCAGAAAGACAGGAAGACATCCACGTGAGCTTGGGTTGATTCTACTGTAGATGGGACCCATACCTTGTACAAATAGGAACAAATAGGAAACCCGGTTCCGTATCCTTTTCCTACCCCCACCCCTGCCTCTATCTGGACCCCCACCCTACCCCAACCCCTGCCTCTATCTGGACCCCCACCCTACCCCAACCCCTGCCTCTATCTGGACCCCCACCCTACCCCAACCCCTGCCTCTATCTGGACCCAGGCACACACACACACACACAGACATACACCAGTGTTTGCCATGTCTCTCCTATGATGTTTTTAGCCCTTTTTGCTCTAAAAATGCAATTTAATGTAATTTATTGCTCTATAAATGTTCTTAGCCGGTAGTCAAACATACCGGCAGACAGAGAGCTGAATACCTGCCAGTGCCCCTACCTGGAGAACGGCTTGCTCTTGCTGCTGGACCCCAGCACAGTGGTACCAGCGGTCCCCAGCTGGGGGCTCTCTCTCAGCCAGTTGGCAGGGGGCAGCTTCAGATCGGTCTTCTCCTGCAGGAGTGCATAAGTGGAGGGAGGGGCGGCAGAGTACTTGACTACTGCACGGCTCTTTATCTCATTGCTGCCAAGATCGGATTCCTGGAGACACAAGTAAGCGAGTATAATAGGCAAATTACACTAGTGACAAAATGGTGTTGATTGCACCACAGTAGCTACCATGCAGCAAATTATCTTGCTCAAACCACCATCACATGGTGGTTTAGGGTCACATAATGATCACATAATGATCTGTATGCAATTTGAGCTAGACAATTGCATACAGATCATTATGTGATCATTATGTGACCCTTAACTAGATCATTATGTGACCCTTAACTAGATCATTATGTGATCATTATGTGACCCTTAACGTTACCTACCTGCCGGCTGCAGAGTTCCCCTCCGCCACCGTCATGCCCCTCTTCTACGGGCTCGGAGGGGACGCCATCCTCCCTGCTCCCAGGTGAGGCGCTCATATCGGCTATGGAAATGAGGCTAGCTCTGTTCTTGATCTGGTGGGATAACACCGATGTTAGGGGAACTACACATCCATTGCTTTGCTAGCCAAGAAACGTTAGCTAGCTCGCTAGCTGATGTGAATAGAGTGCTAGCAGCAAGATAGCTAGCTAGAGTTGACAACCTGCTGCTGGTTAACGTTAGCTACAGCTCACGGGTTATGCTGATTCATCCATTAGAGCTAAATAACGTTAGTGCCAGAATTAATCATGTTATTTCTGCCTCGTTCTCCAGGCTGTGGCTTATTTCTACAACATCAGTCGCTGTTAACAGACACACGGGTCCAAAGTCAGAAACGCACGGCTAGATTAACAAAATAAAAGTCCCCATGACTGACAAACAAGAGTACATAAATGAAATAGCACCATAAACGCGTCCAATTTGAAGTCAACTGAAATTATATACTTGAATATACAAAAAATCAATGATACCAAAATAGACTTAGATGATACTTATAGTCATCTATTTCGGATATTAAGTTTGACAGAAATATGAAGGGGCTCTTAATTTGAAATGTATATGAGCTGTCCAAATATGACCCGGAAATGCTTGTTGAATCTGAAACTTCTAGAAAAAACACGTACGTTCTAGGCCTATTAATAGAGAATATTATAGAGATTAATTAATTATTCTCAAATGTTTTTAATTCTTTATCCAGTCTCATTCGTGTCAGTCTCCTCGTCCCCTTTTTCTAATTTTCACAACAAAATAATTTGTGAAATATAAACCACCAATATCATAACTGGGTTTAGATTAGATTAGATTTGGATGTTCAGTTAACTGTTGTAACGTTACATTTGGACATTCCTGTTTTGTGAAGAAACAATATTGAAAAACCGTATTAACGCTAGAATGTCAAATCTTTGTTGTGGTATGTTTCTATAGCTACAAGTACCCAACTGCATTGTTTGCATTCTAATGAGAAGGTCTGCTAGAAACAGTGAGAATTATAAGTTGTCTGAACACAGTTTCATCATTTTAAAATGCCTAAACGTGGTAAGCCATACTCTTCAATGGAAAACGATGGCAAATGGGTAAGATTATTTTGAATGGCTTGATCTATTTTGTGATCTGAGCCAACTACAACAATTATTAGCTCACTCTGAACATTGCAAACTATGATTACAACAGCAAAATTATATTTTGTAAAAGCAGGTTCATTCCTTACAAGTTTTTTTTTTTTCAAATGTTCAGTTTGCTCATGCTGGTTCACCAGTAAATGAAACTAGCAAGCGGGAGACTTGCACAAGCACTGGGTCTATGCTGGCTATGAGAGAAGCTCTACCCCTGGCGTCTGACACTGAGAGATATCCTAAGACTTTCCTCAAAACTGGCCAGGTACGATTCATATGATCCAGAGCCCTGATCTGCTAATCTAATATTCATAATGCCAATGCTATACCTGCACATCACATTCTTGCATAATAATGCTGCCTCAGCCATGTGTCCTGTTCTGTCCTTCCAGTACAGTATATTGACAGTACAGTACAGTATATGGACATTTTGATGTCATTGTATGTTGATTATTCTCTTTGCAGAAAATCTCGGGAAGAGTCTATCCATTTTCAGCCCGTGATAACAGATATGCATTGCAAGATACCATCAATGCATTTGATGATGTAAGCAATACTCTAATATCTCCCCCAAACACACCAGAAAACCGGCCTATTGAAACAAGAATACATCTAAGCACAAGTGGAAGCTTTGTTCATCATGGTTTTCCTTCATGCATAGGGCTTAGGTCGCAGGAAGTGCCCGGATGAACGCAGGCAGCACAACTCCCACTTCTACCTCTGCCACCAAGGCGGTGGGAGGGGGGTGCGGGAGACCGTGCTAGACTTCTCAGCCTATCAGACGGACTACCAGGACAGCCAGGACAGAGAGGGCGCAACCTGCAGGCGTTTCCCCAGGAATCACCTGGACAAGTCCAAAGCAGCAGCAGCTGCCCAGGCAGGACAGCACTTCATGTGGTTCGGGAGGCATGACTCTGAGCACACTGTGCCCCTGGGAGTGCTGGCTGCTACCAATCACTCCCCCCCCCTCCAATCACTCCCCCCCCTCCAAGCCCCCCAGCTACTCTGACTATAAAAGGCTTTAGACTGAGCGCAGAGCATCCTCTGGATACCTTAACTGAAGAATGGTACATAATGATGATTGCATAATTTGTGCAAATAAAAACTCATCTAAATCCTGTATGTGGATGCATATAGTTATTTATCTATATATCTATTTTTTTCTAACCTGACATGCCAGATGTTTTGCTTGGAGAGAAAATAGAATGTGAGCTTGTGAAATCATGATGGTCTCACAAGGCCAGGTGTTTTCAGGCCTATACTCTTCATGCTAGAGATTTTCCACTTGGTCAGTTTCTTGATGTTAGCACCAAAACCTGTTTTGTTTCCTGACACATGCTGTTACAGTTCCTGCTTCTGAATCGGACTCTTTACTGTCTATGCATTGTGTCTTTTCTATCATTCCACAGTAAATACACTTTTTCTTCTGGATCGCTATCCTCACCAAGCTGAATCTGAAAGGGATTTGTATTGTCACAAATATGTGGTAGTGTGTGTTCAATTTATTTAAGTTGCCAGACTATTCTGTTTTTGATATATTGGCGAAATATCCCTCCTCTCTGCTATTGCTACACTTTCTGTAAGATTTCTGTCAAATAAATATATAAAGATGTTACTGTCAGAAGCTACAGCAATGGGGTTTTATCTTAAGCTAATGTGATCTTATCACATTACTGATTGTTATTTGACAATAGTAGGCTACAGCACCCTCTAGTGTCAGGACTACGCACGCCACCTCCAGCCAGATATATTCTGAGCTCGCGATAGCTCGTGATCTCACGAGGCTATAGACATGTAGTACAAACTCGGGTCATTTGATCTGATTGATTTGTTATTTACCATGTTCTCACCACCCACCAACTACATTGTCTGAGAGTAGGCTAGGCCTAACTGAGAGTAACAGCTTCACAATATCCACACGACTGGATTATTTTTTGTGAACCTACAATAGCTTCACTCATATGAATGGTTACTTTATTTTGATTCTGACTATGCCATAAAACTTTGAAAATCTGATGGGCCAGTGGTAAAACTAAATTACAGATTAGACTGCTAAACCCATTTAAGGACCATAAAGGCCTCAATGTTGTCTATATGGTCTAGACTGTTTATAATTAAATGTGTGTGTAGGCTAGAGAGGAAGATTGGCAAACTGCTGGAAATTCTAAGGCTACATTATTTAAATGTAGGCCTATTTCTGTGGGAGGAATGTAAAGAGTGAACATTGTCACTTATTGGATTGCCTCCAGGCCGGTTAGGCTACGGATTACATGTGTGCATGTAGGGATTACAGTGAAGAGACAGTGAAAATTGCTGTCGGCTGAGGCTCTGCCTTGATGAGTTTTTACGTTTCAAATCCGCGCTTTCACGTCATTATATTCACTGTCACTGACAGATTCCAGATCTGTTGGAATCTTCACACCTGCGTCCCCGTGCCGCCAGTAGGATTTTAGAACTGCATCCACACGAAGCATGGCTAACGTTGCACAACTGATAAAAATCGGTATTTCGATGAAGATGGAACCCAATCATGATGCCGTCTTCTTCAAATCGGACGGTGGGAGATTTGGCCAAACAAGGACGATTAAACTGTTAACGGGATCTAAGTACAAGATTGAAGTGGTTGTCAAACCCGGAGCGGCAGAAGCAACGTGAGTGAACTGGTAGCCTATTTCAGGCAATTGAAGATAAATTGCGTCTAAAAAGAATCAGTTTCGGCTATCTAAAATATGGTCAATTTAGTTATATTGATTGGCTTTCTGAAATATGGTCAATTTAGTTATATAAGAATGTGTAGCCTATTTGCGTAGACTTGGTATATGCTAAACAATCTAGACCAAGACCTATGTTATAGACATTCAGTAGGCCTATCAAATAGTCTACTCAATCATGTGCCAAATATTCTAAATGAGCCCATTCTGAATTTGATGACCGACTTCCTGGCTTTCGTGTGAACTTTATCACGGTTCCCTGGAAGCTTATGAGGGCCAGAAGGCGCAGCCAGATTGTTCGTTCCGACGGTAACTGCAGTAACTGGGGTCACGACATCTACACCACGGATAATCGCGGTCGCGCAATCTCCGCTTCATCTCCCATTCCAATCCGACTGCGCATCTACTTCGCTTTTTACGGTAAAACATAAATATCCCATTGAATTCTGTATCGGCTTACCTTTACATTTCAATAAAGTGCTCTAATCAAAATGTTTTCAGCAAACTCCAAATTACTCTTGTTCAACACATCCTCCTGTACATGATCTGAGATGAGTTTCATGAATTTTCACTGCAGCATTTTTAAATAATCTGATATTACAGTCATAACAATATCCCATTGAGTTCTATATATAGGCTGACCTTTACATTAGCATAGAAAGGTCAAATCAAATTTTCAGCAACCTTTTTCAACACACATGTACCTCTGAGATGCATTTCATGAATTTTTACTGCAGCATTTTCTAATAATTTTACAATTTTACAAACAATTTGATTTGAACTTTCTATGATAATGTAAAGGTCAGCCTATATAGAACGCAATGGGATATTGTTATGACTGTAATATCAGATTATTAAAATATTCTGCAGTTAAAATACATGAAACTCATCTCAAATGTACATGGGGATTTGTTGAACAAGGATCTCTTGGGGTTCTCTCAAAACAAATTTGATTTGACCTTTCTATACTCATGTAAGGTTAGCCTATTTACCTGTAGAACTCAATGGGATATTGTTAGAGGTACATGGGGGTGTTGAACAAGGATCTGGGGTTGGTTTCTGAAAAAAAATTGATTTGACCTTTGCTAATGTAAAGGTCAGCCTATATATAACTCAATGGGATATTGTTATGACTGTAATATCAGATTATTTAAAAATGCTGCAGTAAAAATTAATGAAACTCATCTCAGATGTACAGGAGGATGTGTTGAACAAGAGTCATTTGGATTTGGTTTGCTGAAAACATTTTGATTTGAGCACTTTATTGAAATGTAAAGGTAAGCCGATACAGAATTCAATGGGATATTTATGTTTTACTGTAAAAAGCGAAGTAGATGCGCAGTCGGATTGGAATGGGAGATGAAGCGGAGATATCGCGACCGAGATCATCCGAAGAGAATATGGCGTGACCGCAGTGATTAGTAGTTTAGTAGTAGTAGTAGTAGATTAGTAGTAGGGGGATAGGCTACCGTTTGTGGCAGAGACCGGATACCACCAGCAGTGGGGCATGGTTCCAAACATCCCCAGTAGTCTGAGATGGACTAGTCACTGACTGAAATATTTCAAAGTGATAATTTACCTTCTGACACATTGTAACCTACACTGACTAGTCCCTCCACCACAAACCGGTAAAATTAATGAGACAATCATTAAAATAAATGTTATTGGCTATTGATTGACAAGGTCAATGAGTCATATTGCAACCAATCTTCTCCATTCACTCACCTCTCTTTTTAGTCAGTTAGTCAGTCTTTTTGAGTCTTTTTTTTTTTTTTTAATTAACCAACACAACACAGTGCAGTACAACCCTAGGTATAATGCCTTTACTCCACCATAGAGACAAAATGCACACAAGAAGTGGCCACCCATTAACAGTGTGTTCTGTCGTCAGCGCCATGAGTGTAGGCGGGGTGACCTTCCCCTTGGAGCAGCAGTCTAAGGACCCCCATTCAGTGGTGTACAGTGGGATGTACGACACAGAGGGCGTAGCACACACCAAGAGTGGAGAGAGGCAACCTGTCCAGATCAGCATACAGGTGGGGAACTTGCCTTAGGGTAACAATATCAGCAATAAATACTGCACAACTTATATGGTTGTTCTTTAACGGCCTTGAACCTAACCATTCATTTCATTTAAATGATTTTACGTAGGAATTTGCTGGGGGTCTGTGTGGTGTTATAATTGATGTGATATTTCTGTTGAAATAGACAAATACACGAGTCCTGACACACCTTTAATGCTGTGTGTGTGTGTGTGTGTGTGTGTGTGTGCGTGTGTGTGTGTGCGTGTGTGCGTGTGTGCGTGTGTGTGTGTGTGCGCGTGTGTGTGTGTGTGTGTGCGTGTGTGTGTGTGTGTGTGTGTGTGTCAGTTCACAGAGGTTGGCCTCTTTGAGACGGTGTGGCAGGTGAAGTATTATAACTATAAGAAAAGGGACCACTGCCATGGCAACAGCTTCAACAGCATAGAGTATGAGTGCAAGCCCAATGAAACACGCACCCTGATGTGGATCAACAAGGAGACGTTTGTGTGACAAAGTACGTCAAAGAACATGGGGGGAAGGGAAACTGAGGAGAACTGTATTTATGTGAGGGCAGGGTCTATTAAAAGCTCTGTATAATGAGTAAATACCCCTATGTTGTGGCATCTGTTAACCCTCAGGTATCTGTGTGTGTGTGTGTGTGTGTGTGTGTTTGTTTGTGTGTGTGTGTGTGCTCATGTGTGTGTGTGTGTGTGTGTGTTAGCGTGTGTGTGCTTGTGCATGCTGGAGTGAGAGATAATAAATGCATGTTTTACAGATGTTATGTTTGTGTTCAGGTGATGTGTGGTTGTGACTTCAATAGGAAGGCTACATTTGCAAACAGTGCATGTGTGTTTGAAAGAGAGAGAGAGAAAGTTGAGTGTGTAATTATCTTGACCAGTTTTCCAGACCATATCATATTGTGGTGGATTTTGGGGTAAAACTGTGATGTGTTGTGTCGTATTTCTACCTCTACAAAGTATGGTGTTAAGGAGATACATATCAGTGATAAAGATTTTACAAAATACTTTTATCGGTTATTAATGTATTTGTTTGAGAATCATGTTTTTATCGTCTTTTTAAAGTGAGCTGTTTTGTCACTTCTCATATTTGTATTTTGTTAACTATAAATTATGCAAAACATTACCCACATATATACTGTATCTTTTGTAAAATGAATGGATAATTCTGTTGTAAAAATGTTGTAAAATATATATTTTTAGGTAACATATACACATACATGGTGTGGAACCATTAGCAACAAGAAGAACCGTCTGGTAAAAGGTTTCAGAATTCAGATAGAACCTGTGGAACCTTTTGAGCTATGCTTACAGAAGGTAAATATGGTGCAATAAAACGTGTGATACATTGTGATAGCTATGTTTTTCAAGTTTTGCTGTTGAAACAATTTGTGGTGATATTTGGGAATATGATTAAATATTAAACATATTTTGAAAATATATGGATTTTTTCTTCTCAAATATGTATTTAAAGATATAACAAAAAACAGGGACAGATTTCAGGCCAACCACCATCAATCAACTGGTAAAGATAGATTTAGCTGTACCTTTATACAGCATTTTGGTCGACTGCTGTCGTTTTAAACGTGCTTTATACATTTTGATTTGACTTGATTTGATAGCCTATGCTACTTTTAGAAAACAGTTACGCCTCTACACAAACACGGATAATGATGTCAGGGTTTTGTTGCAATCACAATAACTCCTAGTATTATGTGTGAACCATATGGCTAATCTTGAATCTTGATAGGCTAGTTGTCTTGTCATATCATTTTATGGTAAGCCTAAACCCTAATCCAGTGGTTGAGGATGGATCACCCTGCACGTACTAAAGCACTTTCACCACTGAGGGGTGCACATACGTCAACATCGATCGGCTAATGTGGGAATGAACAGGGTTCCCGGATGTGCTATACGGGCTTGTGTTATGCTTGTGCTGCACCTCCCCCCGCTGCTCCTCCTCCCCTTCTCTCCACTCCGCCCTCTGCTGCACCTCCCCCCGTCTCTTCTCCTCCCCTTCTCTGCCTCCTCCGCCTTACTGACCCCGCCCTACGGGGCTTCCTATATGCCACTGCAGTGAAAGCGTCGGTAGAAGGCGAGAAGCTGGGCCAACCTGAACACAAGCCCCTAAATATCACATTATAAATACCACCTAGCGGCCTTACAGCCTTTATACTGCTGCTTTTCCTTCACATCCCCCGGAACCGCGGATTTCATCATCAAACCGGCAAGATGGTAAGTTCCAACACCCATTTCCACCCAGCAAAAAGCAGATAGGCTACACATTCAGGGGACTGGCCTCTATGTTGTCTTATAGGCCCGATGTGTATCGAGAGAGGTTATTTGAGTTGGAGAAGTCATAGTTCTGGTGAGGGGTGATCATGTATTTTGAAATGCATAGTATCCGTGTTATGATTGAGAGAAGCCTGGTCCAGCTGTCTTATTCCAGCACACTAGCCTAGCCCTGTGTAAAAACCTGCATTCAAACTCTTTTTACATGAACAAGGTATGGGCTACAGTGCGAAACTGTGAGTAATGTTGTGGGCAATGTAAGCTATTTATGATTTGGACTATTTAAACTATGATTTGTGAAGACTGTCGACTGTCTGGTTCAGAAATTAGGCTGCATCTCTTTATTAGGCTACTATACAATATGCCTACAGTAAGCACCAAAACAACTCTAGGATCATCTGTAAACAGGCAGTCATTCCCATCCGTTTTGAATGAGCTTAATCGATCATTTGGCCTTATGATATTGTAGCCTATATGGATATTTTCCTATCTAAAACAGCCTAGAATATCAACTGTTTAGGCTTCCTTTAATACGTGACCTTATACGCTCACGATTACCAAAACCATGTCAACAATGTTACATCACATGCACACAGGTTATAATAAGGCCTGTGTGAATGACTTGGCGGTAGGTTACTATGGTGGCCGGGTGGGAGGAGGGGGTCACATCGCCCTAGGATGGAGTGAAATGATCTGATCCAGAGATTACCATATGCTGCTTTGCAATCAAACGGCACCCGCGTACAGATGTAGTAGAAGTCATGATCCTCCCTGGAAACACTGGTAGTCCAACCCACTCCATCAGGGATTAATCCCATTCAATTACAGCCACAGTGCTCATCTGGTATGATATGACTGATGAGTTACTAATGTATCAGGATAGAGGCCGAGATGTGTATCAGCAGGGCGTATTACTGTATCTGGTGATAGGATTTGATAGTGATTCTGAAGCATATTTTTGATACATTGATACATAAAATGCTCTTTTCCACTGGAAGACAGACACATAGAAAGACTTGGGCCTAATGTTTTGCTTTGTTTTATAGGTAGAGGGCCTGTCAACCCGTATGTAGTTACAAGAGAGAGGTAGATATGCCTCAGAGGATTAGCATTGAATATTTAGCCTGCTGAGAGTTTGGTAATTATTTTCATATTTAGCAGTTTACAGCTAATCCCCCAACTAATCCTGCAGCTAATCCTTCAGTGTTTGCACTTTTACTAGGTTTTGTTGTCACTTAACTCACTGAGACATGTGAGTGATGTGGTTGCGTGTAGGGCTGCAAAGGGGCGGAAAATTTTCGGTAAATTTCCGTAAATTTACCATGGGAAGTTAATCTCGGGAATTTTGACCTTTTTTGTAGCCTATAGCAGCATTTTCTCAACAACTTTTTTTATTTTATTTTATACATTTATTTTAGGATTGTATCCAATTTTCACCCAATTTGGCAGCCAATTGACCCTGACCTATAGTGTCCAGTTACCCCCGACTAACTGACCTACAGTATAGTGTCCAGTTACCCCCTACTAACTGACCTATAGTGTCCAGTTACCCCCTACTAACTGACCTATAGTGTCCAGTTACCCCCTACTAACCGACCTATAGTGTCCAGTTACCCCCTACTAACTGACCTATAGTGTCCAGTTACCCCCTACTAACTGTTGAGGAGGATTCGTCACACAACCCAGCCGGTCGGCAGTATGAAGGGGAGAGACAACTCCTTGACTATCTCAGCTCACAACCATAATTCCGACACCAGACAGGGTTGCTGTTGTGTGACGAACCCTCAAGCCGAGATTAAACTAACCACCCTCGAGGAGTGGCGGCCCCATAGGCCGCTCCCTCTGGGATCCGGCCATACTCGGATCTGGCGAGACTGCTGGCCCCTGACGATGCATTAGACCTCTACACCATGGACCCCTATAACAGGGAACTTAAATGTAGCCTAGTTGGGGAGAAAAAACATGTATCCTATGACAAAACAAAATGTTTATATTTATGTCTGTATATGACAAGGTAAATACAGTTGGTATTAATAACCCCCAAACTCCTAGTTTATTCCTGTTAATTCCTATTAATTCCCATGGAAAGTCTCCAATTTTGAATATTCCTGGAATTTTGCAACCCTAGTGGCGTCTCACGATAGGCCAGGCTGAACCCCGCATGACATGCCGGTTTCCACTGAAACACCTTTCTAATGTTAATAATCATCCCATCTCAGTTCTCAAGTGATTTTTAAAATATTATTACCTCTGCGACAGCACAGGGCCGTGGCATGTGTGTGTGTTTGTTTGTTGTAGGATTACGCAAAAACTACTAGGCTGAATTTCATGAATCTCGGTGGAGAGGTGTAGCATGGCCCATCTTAGAACGCTTTACATTTTGATGCGAGTCACAGGGCGGGTCTATGAGCCGCCCAAACATGGCCGGACATTCACCTCCATTTATTTTTGGACTAGGATTACGCCAAAACTACCAGACCGCTTTTGATGACACTTGGTGGAGGGGCCAATTTAGAACCCATTCAATTTTGGAGTGGATACGAATTATAGAGTGGGTCCACGAGCTGCCCAAACATGGCCGGCCATTCACCTCAATTCATTTTTTGGACTTGGGTTGCGAAAAAGTCCCCCCATTCATTGTCAGTATGGGGAATTGAAACTGACATACTGTATCTGGACATGGGAAGGGCACAGAGACACAGTGTTTGGACTGTCATAAAGCTCTCAACCTAACGAATGTAGCAATACCAAACATGTCCTACACACTTGTGCGTGCACAGAGCCACAAACTGCATTTGTGGGCGCAGGTACGCTCTCTGAGCACCATTTCGAGTGCCGTTTTTTTCCCACTTGATCGGTAGGCTAGTCTTTTGATTAGCACCACCATGTGGCATGTTAAGATGTTTGTGAGTAGTGTTGGTGTGGCGTGTTAAGGCGTTCATAAGTAGTGTTGGCCCTGCAAGGATCCATCTCACTTGGTCAGAAGTAGAAACACGCCAACCCTCTTTGACATCAAATGATTTACCTCCGTTAGGATGCTATCTGAGGCCTGCCGGAGATAAATCAGGACATTTGTCCTTTAGTCTGACTCCTCCTGTTGTTTTATGTTGTGACTGGGTCCTTCCCATCTATAATTAGGCCTAGCTGGGGTTGCCATGCTCGGCTATAGAGACAGGCCAGAGCAGCACTGTTGCCAGACTGCTAATCATGCAAAACGCCTGATTGTGTGCTGGAGTCTAATTGATTCTGAATGAAGCATGCATTATTGATGATCAAACTCTTTCTGTCTCCTCCCCTGTCTCTCTATCCGTCTCCCCCTCTCTCTATCCTAGACTATGTTTGCTGCTCTCTTCATTTCCATCTGAGGCTTTGCATTTCATGATGTGATGATGTATTCCTGACACAACCAGCCTCACAATACGGAGCTGATGCTGATCTTACTTAGTCATTCTGTAATCCTAAACACTAAATCCCCTTTGCTGTAAGACCTTATCTGTGAGGACCTTGGCCAAACTAGCTAGCCATGGGTAGCCAAGACTATAGCAACTGCCAGGTGTAAAGCTGTGGTCTCACAAAGACATGATTTGCCATACTTCCTTAACAGTCTTAGATGAGGACTGATAATATGTGTGCTAAGTAGCATGCTAGTTAAGTGCATGTGACGAATAAAACATTGAACTTGAAATTTGTGTTGGGCACCAGGCTGAAAATCAGGGAGAGTCACATGCTAACATAATCTGTGACTAATCTCACATAACCTCTGGCTCTTCACCTCTCTCAAAATACCTGGATGATGCTGCTTTTTTAAACGACCCAGTCGAGTGATAGAAAGTAATAGACTGAATGTATACTCTTAAAGCCAGTAGTTCAATCTTTACAAGCACCATCATCTCTGTATCCCTCGATGTAGCCTGTAGTTTTCCGGTCGGATGCCTGTCAGCCCTGGGCATCTCTCTGTCAGCTAGAACCCCCCAGTGGAACAGGGAACCCCCCATCAGGAGCCACCGGGTCAACCAGGAGCTGTCCCATCCATCAGAATGAAAAACTGCTTCTTTTGTTTTGCCATGTTCTTATTGGAATGAAATGCTTAGGCATTCCGAAGAATTCGGATCGTGTGACAAATGTACTGCTTTCAAACATCAGAAAGCCTAGCCACTGATGCCTTTGTTACACACTGTTCTTCCTTCTTACGAACTAGCCAGAGTCAGGGGTGTGTAATGACCCGCCCAAACCTCCTCACAGCCAACTGCCAACCTGTAACATTTATCATTCAACCTTGCTTCACCACTGTCAGGCCTGATGAGTCAGTCAGTGTGCTCAGCTAAGCGGTCTTCCTGGACCAACCCGGAGCAGTGAGAGGCCATTGTATCATATGAAAATGAGGTGTTGTCAGGCTCACCACTGCTACTGACAATTGGGGTTTGTTAGCTAATGGATATTAGCAGGCTGTAGCAGTTGTATTTTAATGTAAAGTTAGCCTGTTCAATTCAACTTAGTGCTTTTTAATGATATATGGTCACAGAGCAGCTTTGAAAAATAAAACAGATAAAAATAAGAAACAGTACCTGAGACATAGTTACATATAAAATATGAAACAACAAATGATACACAACCCAAAACAAAAACAGTTTCAAATGAAATGTAAAGGAGAATACTATGAAGAAACACTTTAAATAAAGCAACAAAATCACAAGAAAACAAATCAATGGAAAAAAAAAGAATTTAGACTTCTCTAAAGGCGTTCGTAAAAAGAGGAGTTTTTAATGTGTGCCTGCAGACCATACATCAGGGGGCAGGCTGTTCCACAACAAAGGAGCTCAGCAGGACAGAGCTCTGCCCCCGGAGGTCCGACTGAGGTATTGTAAGGTAGCCGTGTCATAGAAATTGTAGTTTCACCACCTCACCACCTCCCTCAACCTTTCACATAGCTGTGCTAATCTAATTTATGACAGGATGACAGGATGATGTCCAGGAGGTCAACACACCTAGACGTTGTCTGCTCCAGAATAACCATCCTTTGTCCCATTGTCCCTGCAAGAATTACCGCCTTTTCTCATGTCACGTGTCTGTATTCTCGACCACTGATGATGCCTGCCATTTAATATGATGTGTACAATGGGTTAGCCAATCACATCCTGGAAGCGCCATACCTGTGTATTGCTTGAATATAAGGCCGTGCAAGACCAGACTGGGGAACTTCTGTTGGATGAACCACTCAAAAAAACAGACTTAACCTCTTTGAGCGAATCTTGGCAAATCCTTTTTGACTAGATCAGTTAAAAATCTTCTACAGCCGGCGTCTGCTGAACTGAGGGCGTGGTACGGGCAGTGTGGATCAGACAGAGAGGTGCAAGTCCCTTTAAAGCTTTAACATTTAGGAACAGTATCTTAAATCTGTGCTCAGCTGGCAACCAGTGGAGAGAGCCTATAGGTCAAGCAAGAAGATGGTAATGGAATGTGTTATTCATCCCACTCCAAAATCCCCTTTGCATATGTTAAAGCTCTTATGTTTTCATATCTGTTCATTGCTCTGCCAAAATAATCCATTAGCATTGCATGGTGCCCTCAAGCCCATGTCAGGTCCTAGATGTACAGAAGATAGAAGATGGTGAAGAAACAGTGTCTCTCTCTAATCCTAACCCTAATCCACCAAGCCCATGCCAGGTCCTAGATGTACGGAAGACAGGGAATGAACATCGTGCCTCTCTGACCTATTTGTCCTTCTCTTCTTTAGGGAAATGAAGCAAGTTACCCCCTGGAAATGTGCACACATTGTAAGTATTTTCTTTGACTGTTATTTACTGGTGGGCTCAGACACACAGGTGTGTGAGAGGTGTGAGAAAGACAGGGCTGTGTTGTGTTCCTTTCGTTGAGTGGAGCTACCATGAGGGTCAGCCAGCATGAGCAGTAGGGTGTTATGAGCTAGTGTTGGCTTGCTCAAGAGCACCACGCAATGCTAGTAGACAATTATTATTAGCTAACAAACAACACAGCAGCACAGCAACACAGCCCTTCAACCACTGCACCAATGCTTCAAGAACTGGGCCAACCACCGATCCTCTCCGTGCTAAATTCTCTAAATTCTCATCTTTGTGTGTGTCTGTCTGTCTCTCTCTCTCTCTCTCTCACTCACTCACTCACTCACGCACGCACGCACGCACTCACTCACTCACTCACTCACTCACTCACTCACTCACTCACGCACTCACGCACTCACGCACTCACGCACTCTCTCACTCACATACATACTCACACACACACACACACACACACACACACACACACACACACATTGCCACAACTGAAAGGGAGTCTGTATTTTTAGCTTCAGCGGTCTGTTTTCACCCCATTTACCACTTTATTCTTAGTCTGTATAATCAGCTTTACTGTGTTTTTTTCTGTTAGTAGTGGTATTAGTCTGCACTCACTAGACCATGGGATGGGACAGGCCTTGGTCTATTTTTAAGCAGTACTCTAATATATGAGTCTGCTCAAGTGTTTGATGTGATAGAGATTCATCCAGTACTCCGAATTTGTCAGTTCTCTCATCTTCTCATCAGTTAGCAGATACAGACTGGTTCCATAATGTTTCTAAAGCCAATCAGAGCAGCGTTCACTTCTGACTAATTCTGCTTCTGTCTTGGGATCAATCCGGGCCATATCTCCAGAGAAAGTCTAACCTCGTGAGACCAATCTGATCTCGCGATTTTGACGTCGACCTCTGGAATCCCGACGCTTCTGGTAAAAAGGGAACACAGCGTTACTAGAGTCTGTCTTAACAAGTACTCCTGCCCACTGAAATCATTTGAGATAGGGGGAAGGCCAGACTGATCTGTGGAGAGAAACCGAATGTAATGGTAACGATAATTGACTGCACTTTATAGTGCTTTTATCCAAAGCCCTTTATAATGGCCTCTCATTCACCCATTCACACACCATTGGCGGCAGCTGCCATGCAAGATGCTAGCCTGCTTATTGGGAGCAGTCTGGGGTTCAGTGTCTTGCCCAAGGACTCTTTGACATGTGGACACGAGGAGCAGGGATTCGAACCGCCCACAGCCTCCCAGAATGTGAGCTCGCTAGATCAGGATGGTCTTACGAGGCTAGAGAAAGTCCTCTTCTGTGTTGGGATTAGAGCAGGTTGATTTGCTCCTCAGTAAAGTGATATCATCTCTGGGGGAGGGGAGGGTCTCAGATAAATGGGTCAGTCACTTCATCTCTATTGAGCACTGATGTTGCGTTCCTTTTGTATCAGAGCTCCAGATTTGGCACCCAGGACAATGTTATATCCCAGTTGAATGCGGTCCAGAAACAAAACATGAAAAACCCATTATAGTTCTAGCCAAGTTAGCCATTGTTAGCAATACCAGTCGATGCTATTTTGTGCATACGAACTTCGTAGCAACATTGTCCACAGTACTGTGTGTACGACTGATTTAATGAGACACAAATAAGACGGAAGCACTAAAAACAAGTCTTATTACAGCTTTCACTTATTGTTGATGCACGGCGGAGCCACCTTGATTGACGTCAGCAGCTGACGTTGCTGAAGTCGGGTGGCAGAAATCACGAGTTCAGGTGACTTATTTGCTGACGATTTTGACGTCAACCTCGGGAATCCCGACGTTTCTGATACAAAAGGAACGCAGCATGAGACTCCCAAATATCTTGGGACCTCCCGTGGCGAGGGAAGGACTAGACACTGAACTCTGCCTGTAGGCTGCAGTCACCAGGGCAGGGGAGACCCAGGGGCTCTGGGATCTGTAGTCACCAGGGCAGGGGAGACCCAGGGGCTCTGGGATCTGTAGTCACCAGGGCAGGGGAGACCCAGGGGCTCTGGGATCTGTAGTCACCAGGGCAGGGGAGACCCAGGGGCTCTGGGATCTGTAGTCACCAGGGCAGGGGAGACCCAGGGGCTCTGGGATCTGTAGTCACCAGGGCAGGGGAGACCCAGGGGCTCTGGGATCTGTAGTCACCAGGGCAGGGGAGACCCAGGGGCTCTGGGATCTGTAGTCACCAGGGCAGGGGAGACCCAGGGGCTCTGGGATCTGTAGTCACCAGGGCAGGGGAGACCCAGGGGCTCTGGGATCTGTAGTCAGACGGGGGTTGTGTGGGGAGACGGGGGGGGAGGGGGGAGTGAACAGGTGTGTGACCCTGGCCTGGCAGTGCAAGCCCCCCTTGGGGCTTGGGGGAGGGTCGTGGAGGGGAACCTCATCACCAGTCTGGGTTATTTCCAGCTCCGCAATACCCCCAGCCCCTCTACCCCCCCCCCCCCCCCACCCCTTTCTATCATTCTCTCTCTCCTTCTCTCTCCCCCTCTCTCTCTCTCTCTCTCCCTCCCTCTCTCTCCCCCTCTCTCTCTCTCCCCTACCCATAGATATACACAGGTACATATATAAACTATACATACACATAAACCCATACACATAAAGAGATTAACATACACAGATACACATATATACAGATATACAGATACACAGATATATACACAGATACACATATATACAGATACACAGATACACAGATATATACACAGATACACATACAAATATAGATATAAATATGCACAGATACACATACTTGTATAGACGCACATATACACAAATACACCTACAGTATAGATACACATATTACATTGTTCAGCTCATAGGGAATAGTCTTGCTGTTGGCTTTGCAGAGTTGAGACCTGGCCAGAGGCCAGCTGAGACCTGGCCTACTTGTGAGCCTGCAGACAAATACACACACACACACACACACACACACACACACACACACATACCTACATACATGCACACACAGCAGTGTTAGAGCAGTAGCCCCTACACACTGTCCTTCGCCTGTCTGCCTGCGGACGCCCAGAAATAAACCCCCGGCCCACTTGCAGGAGTTCCTTGTTGCTAGGGGTTTCCCTGAGGGTGGGAGGCAGGGCTGGGGTGGGGGTGTGGGGGGGGCGTGGAGGGGGCTGGGGGGGGGGGGGGGGGGCGTGGGGGTTTTCTCATGACCACAGGGCTATAAATACTGAAGCGTGGTCCCATGCCCTCACAGTTTGGGTTATACAGAGAGCGTCCATTAGCAGGACGCTGCGAGCCATCGTCCACCGTGCCTGGAGCAGTCTGACTAATGCACAGACAGGCCGCTGCGTGTCTCTCTCTCTCTCTCTCTCTCTCTCTCTTTCTCTCTCTCTCTCTCTCTCCTCCTCTCCCTCTTTTTCTTTCTACTCCTCCACCCACTGGCCTAGATTGGAGGAGAGGAAGAAGCAAGGGAGAGGGAGAAAGAGGAATAAAGAGTGTCTCTGCAGTGTGCACATGGTTGTGGGTTTGTGTGTGAGTGAGTGTGTGTGTGTGTTTGAATGTAAGCGTTTGTGAGCCCGGTCATGTGTAAACGTGTGTTTTGGCCGTGCTGAAGACGGTGTGTGTGTGAGGGAGAGAGAGTCCGTCGCAGGAAATCCTGAGGTTACGCAATGTCCCTGAGCCACATGGTTGGAAGGACTAGTTGGCCTGTTCCTGACCACTCACACACACTCCTAAAGTGAGTTTTGGGCCATATAGGCTACTTCAATTTCACTGGATTTCACTGCCCCACATTTAGTAGGTTCTGTCATATTGCTCCCATCCCACAAAATTATGTACACCAAAAGAATATGATTTGATCAAAAATAATCATTCATGCCCAATAGAATCCCTTCTGGAATCTTCCAAGCTGTCCTAGTATCAACCACCATCCTGCAATCTGTTTGTTCCGCTTTAATGTCTCCTTCGTCATTTATTCATTTACCCTACAGTACCTCTCACCTTTTATCAGAGTGTGTGTGTGTGTGTGCGCGTGCGCGTGTGTGTGCGTGTGTGTGCGTGTGTGCGTGTGTGTGTGCGTGCGTGCACGCGCGCGTGCTTGTGTGACGTGTATACCTTTCTA
Source organism: Borostomias antarcticus (assembly GCF_949987555.1). Classification (NCBI taxonomy): domain Eukaryota; kingdom Metazoa; phylum Chordata; class Actinopteri; order Stomiiformes; family Stomiidae; genus Borostomias; species Borostomias antarcticus. Next base: position 6,120,158 of record NC_140258.1, read on the forward strand.
ATGGGAGTCCTGGGTGGCCTGTCAATTGGAGTTTTAATTCAGTCTTCATGACAAAACAAACTAGAAATGGTGCTCAGAGAGCACAGGCCTCCGCCCCTGAATGCATTTCATGGCTCTGTGCACACCAAAATTGAATGGATACTAAGTTGGCCCATGCTACACCCTTCCACCGAGTTTCATGAAAATCGGTCCAGTAGTTTTTGTGTGATCCTGCAGACAGACATGGAGCATTCTGAAATGTTGAGGTGTAAAGCCCATGTGTTATTTACAGGGGTGCAAACATCTTTCGGTGAAATTCGCCGTTTTGAATCCAAAATAGGTAATTTGTGTGATTCGTGTAGATCTGATGAGTCTTTGAACATCCATGTATTTTGTACCACAATAAAGATTCAAGATTCCTTTACTTGTCTCATGTACAGTCACAGTGAAATGTTGCTGCCGGTGTTCTGAAAAGTTGGCCTACCTCCTCAGGATGACCTACCACCCGTTACATCATGTTTAAAGGACAATGCTCGTTTTTGACAACCTGGACCTTATTTACGACATATTATAAGACGTTTGACTCACCGAGATCACTTTGGTGTAGTTCGGAGGCATGTAGAAGAAATTTAAAATCCAGCGCGAGCCAGTATATCCATGTAATGGCGGTGGTCGGGGGAACTTAGAATGCAGTTTCTAAAAATCTATTTTCTGCCGCGAAACGGTTGTTTTCATCAATCTGTCTTGATGAATCGCTAGTTGTGCTTACATAGAGAGCATAGGCCTGTTGTGGTTTTTCACATGCCTCTGTAATATGATCTTTAGAAACGTCTTTAGACACGAAATAGCTTCCTCACTTGCTCCAGCACGCATGCGCACAGCGTGCTGGAGCAACGATTGCGCGCTGTGCGCATTAGTGCTGGAGCAAGTGAGGAAGCTATTTCGTTTCGAAAGACGTTTCTAAAGATCATGGCATGTGAAAACCACAACAGGCCTATGCTCTATGTAAGCACAACTAGCGATTCATTAAGACAGATTGATGAAAACAACCGTTTCGCGGCAGAAAATAGATTTTTAGAAACTGCATTCTAAGTTCCCCCGACCACCGCCATTACATGGATATACTGGCTCGCGCTGGATTTTAAATTTCTTCTACATGCCTCCGAACTACACCAAAGTGATCTCGGTGAGTCAAACGTCTTATAATATGTCGTAAATAAGGTCCAGGTTGTCAAAAACGAGCATTGTCCTTTAATTCATGGGTATCCTGTCGGGTATGAAAGGACAGGATGTGCTACCCATGAATTAAGCACAATACAACGGGTGGTAGGTCATCCTGAGGAGGTAGGCCAACTTTTCAGAACACCGGCTCCAAGATTATGCTTCATACATATACTACAGATAAACGCTAATACTCGATAAAGTATAGGGCTGATAGTAGCCTACCCAAATCAATCCAAAACTCGAAATGGCTTTAAAAGAAAAAGTTTTGGGCGGTTTCTACCAAATAACCTAGTCCACAATAATGTTAGCCTGATATCAGACAGAATGTCAGTTAACGTTGAGATCTCGGTGGAGTGGGCGGATTTGAGTGTCCGGACCCAGGCTACAAGGATGTCTCACAAGTGTGCTACTGCTCGCTCCAACTCCTGCATGATCGTACCGTTTCATAGCACCGAGTGCCCCCATCCTCCATGTGAATCTAATAACAAACTTCTGTTGTACGTTTAGAAAGTGCAGTGTGCTTTCCCAGGTGTATGAGTTAGGAAATTCTAGAGAAACGCTGAAATAATGCATTACACTTTAACTAAACCTGTTAGACTTTAGATTTAGGCTAGTCAACTAAAATCTTAATGATATTTAGTCACTCAAACTAGACTAGAACTAAACCAATTCAGTCTGACTGAATTCTGAGTCTAGCTATTCATGTGCTACAGGTTTCAGTAAGTGAGACCAACAGAGAAAAAGAGACACCAGCACCTGAAAAGAGGCAGGGAGAAAAAACAAATGCCAGTGCTTCCCATTGACCGTGACAAATTCCTATATCCTCACGCTAAAATGCCCTGTAAATCTACATTTTAAAGCTGATATTTAAAAAAATCTTCTCTGGGGGGCATGCCCCCGGACCCACATAGATGGTTCACATCTTTCTCACCTTTTTCACCACTAATGAGTTTGCACCCCTGTATTTTGTCGACTATAAGTGCATGTAGCATGATTTCTCTATTCTCATCCTTGAACACAAACTGCTGTGATGGTACTACTGGACCCACTTGGAATTAATTTGTCTTAGAGCTTGTATTCCCCTCTGTAATATGAAAGCTCGGTGTGCGTCTTTGAAATGATATATGTTCTGTGTGTGGGGTGGAGGGCAGTTTGGGTGGGGGGTGGGGGTAGTGGGTTCCAGTTGCCTAGTAACACTGTTCAGGGTGCACGCAGCGTTTATGAACAAATGGTCTTTTCTGTGGTGGAGCGAGCAGATGAGATATGAGCAGATGAGATTATCATAATCACCTCCCAGTTCCACATCACCTCCCTCAATGCGAGGATTCTCATTAACACCTGTCTGTGAGAGGGTTCAGGATGGGCACGTCATTTTCAATAATGGTCATTTTCAATAATTGGACGTTGAATTATGCACCAGGATGTATATTCTGTACTACAATAGGATGTATATTCTGACAAGCTCTACTGTAGGATATGATGCCGATTGCATAACAACAAGCAGGCATGTTATATAACCATATGTAAGAATATTACCACTTTTTCTTTCAGGTGTTGACATTTTCCACTTTTACTTGAGTCTTGAAAAACAATGACCCAATTTACACCTGGCATTAAATGTGTCTTATATCCAGATTGTATCTAGATATGATTTAAACTGATTACATTTACACCTGGTATTAATATGCCATGCCATTATGTGAGGTCCAGTTGAGATCAGATTGCTCTGACTCTCTAACAAGCGAACGCCGCATTGGTTTAACATTGCTGTATGTGGATTGAAAACGCATTGGCGTTTACACTTGTGGTCATAATGCGCCCCTGACCTCATCCAGAGGTGGTTTGGCTGACCGCATCACAATCCGTCTTCAAAACATTTCTGGTGCATTTACACCTGTACTTTCATGTGATTTAGCACAATCTGATCACCCAAAACGCATTTTAATGCCAGGTGTATGTAAATGGGGTCAGTGGTCTTTTGCTTTTACAGGTAGTTGTCAAAAGGAGCTCATACAGTATTCATTTCCGCCAGATCTTACAAGGATGGCTTTGTTGCGTTTGGATCAGCTGCACACTGTCTCCCCCTCACTAGACTCCGGCTTCTCCCAGGACAAGCTGAGTCGGGCGCGTGTCATCTGGCTGTGAACAGGAAGTGCTGTGCTGATAAGGAAGTGTGTTGTGTACAGTCCAACAGCACGCACAGCCCTGATAATTCACACTGAATGTGTGTTGTTGGACAGGCTGAGAGGGACTGTCTGTCTACCTGTGGGCGTGTCTGCATGTGTCCGTGTCTGTGTGACATACAATCATACTCTCGCGTCTTACAGAGAACGAGGGAGATTCCATGCATGCCTTTATACACCGTATCTCTCAGAACGATGGAGGAATCTGCCGTGGAGTGTACACGGTCACTGTGATCACTCATCCACCACTCTCACACACACACACACACACACACAATCATCCCTCCACTTTCTGATGAGTCACCAGGCTAATGTACGATGACTGCCAAATCATCAAGCCCTAGAACACTCTCATAGGCAGAGGGTGGGAGTCTATCTCCATTTTTCCTACAGTTGTGTTTCTGCTTTCTTCCTCATCCCTCCCTCTCTATCTCTCTCTCCCTATCTCTGTCCATCTCTCTATATATATCTTCTCTCTCTCTGTCTGTCTCTCTCACTCTCTCTCTCTCTCTCGCTGTGTGTCTCTGTTAGGTGCATGTAAAGATTAATAGACACTGTTTATCTTTCAGGAGCACAGATTAGAATGGCCGGAGTAGGGGGTGTCAGACCGGATCACGTGACTCGGGAATGAGCTTATACAGTAGTTACCAACTGGCTGTGTTGTTGCTCCAGGATTAGTCTTTGGCATTGTTCCGGGGAGTAGGAACTAAGTAGGAGATAGCTAATGGCTGGAGCTCCCGGCGCAAAGGGCAAACTTGCCTCTGATCGAACGGTGAGACAGGACCTCAGGGCTCACGGCACCAGATGTAAGTTTACAGAGGAGGTTTTTGTCGGTGTCGATCGTTCTCTGTTTTTCGTGGTAGCGCTGTGCAGGTGTGTGTTGGCGGGAGGGGGTAGTCCTTGCCCAATGCAGCATCAGATCCGGGAGCACAGTACATGTGTCATTGCATTGCCTCTGTGAGCGTGTGTATGTGTTGTTATGGTCGTAGCTACTTACATGTGTGTATACTGTAGATCCTTGCGTCGGTGTTTGAATAATTGACATGTACAAGATTTATCCATCTGATGGATTATAAAGTGTGTTCAATATGTCCAGTATGTATCCTGGCGCCCACCTGTTTGACCGTACCTTTCTCTCTGTCTTCTCTCTTCTGCAGTCGATGCTGATGAGATTAAAAGGCTAGGGAAGAGGTTTAAGAAACTCGACCTAGATAACTCTGGTTCCCTGAGTGTGGAGGAGTTCATGTCTCTGCCTGAACTCCAGCAGAACCCGCTGGTCCAGAGGGTCATCGACATATTTGACACAGACGGTAATGGCGAGGTGGACTTCAAAGGTAAGGAACAACCTGTTATCCTTAGTGAACAATATCACCTAGATGGTTGGGTTGACTCATTCTTAGACTCTCAAGTCTTAAAATGTGATTATTTTAGAACAACTACATTTCAAATGATTTGAATAGTGTAAAACAATGGATGCCCATTGTTGTTTTGTTTTAATCTCATTCAGTGAAACCAAAGTGCAGATTAAGACCTGGATTGGCTGCAGAGTTCAACAACTCTGTCCTGTCTGGGATTGGCCCTTGCAGTAGCTGGGGAGTTTCACCAAACATTAATCACTTAACAAAAGGATCATCGTAACTAGACGAAACAGATTAGGACTTTGGCCCCTGCTGTCTAGCCTACTAATATGCTACAGTGGCAGCCGTTCTGAACTACAGTAGCAACACGGCCTAGAGTCACTGCTAGGCCACATTAGTTGTCGGACGGAGTTTTGTTGTGGAGTAAAGGCTGCACTATACTTCCATACGGAGTGGTGGAATGAGCTTCCCATCTCTGTCTGGATTGAGGAGTTACTACCCATCTTTCACAGGAGACTCAAGACCCATCTCTTCAGCGCAAAAAAACATCCTTTTCCTTTCTCCTGTGGAAAACACACTATAAGCATTCATATCTGCCTATGGCAGGGTAACAGGGTGGGCTGCAGACTTTCACACCAGTGTCAGGTGGGAGACTTTTTGGTTGCAGTGAAAGCCTGCAATATGATTGGCCAGTCCTGGGCTTTTAAAAAGCGTATATATATATATATATATATATAGTTATGTTCAGTTCCACCTACTCACTTTTAACTCTCAGTGCATTTGCAATGTATTTAATATGTAGATGTTGTCATGTGATTTTCATGAACAAAAGGTATCTGTCTGACTTTGCCAAATAAAAAGTAATCCAGCTACCGGCCACTTTTCTAAACCTCTGCTCCGTCCTCAGAGTTCATCGAGGGAGTCTCACAGTTCAGTGTGAAGGGTGACAAGGAACAGAAGCTTCGGTGTAAGTAGAGCTCAGACAACACACGCACGCACACACACCCACACATGCTCAGACAACGCACGTACTGTACACACACCCACACGCACGTTTCAACCACAACAGCGCATTTGAGATACAATGTCATGGAGACCTAATACTGCACAGCATTTACTCCTCATAAGACCTTCTGTATAAGTTGCCCATTTGTGGAACTGTTGCTTTATAAATCTAACATCCATAAGCTATTCTGGCCCTCGGCGAGTGGAACGCTGCTTGAGCTGAGGCGGAATGTGGATCTTTTCAACCATTTCAATTTTCCTCAAGTGAAGAAGTACCACTTGATTTGGCAGGAAGCTTCAACTAAAACCTTTTCTTCTTCAGTTGCCTTCAGGATCTATGACATGGACAAAGATGGCTACATCTCCAACGGGGAGCTTTTCCAGGTGCTGAAGATGATGGTCGGCAACAACCTGAAAGACACGCAGCTGCAGCAGATCGTGGATAAGACCATCATCAATGCAGACAAGGACGGAGATGGCAGGATATCCTTCGAAGAGTTTTGCGCAGTAAGTATCCCTCCCCCAATAGAAGACAGGGATGTCAAAGATGTGTTTTTATTTTGCTGATGGGGCCAATTCAGTGAGGGCTTATATTGAGACTCACCTTTTCTCCTGAGCTGAACACCTGATGGCCCCTGTGTTGTACTGTATTATATATTGCTTATTGTGTATTGTTGTGTTCTGTTGCATGCTGTGACTGTTGCTCTGGACCTGTACAGCACTTTGGTCAACCTTGGTTGTTATAAATGTGCTTTAGAAATCAAATTTGAGTTGAGGGGCATAAGCATGCATACTAAGGCTAGGGTTGTTAATATCACATTAGACTCAGTCTATAAACGCTGCGCTCAACTAGAGACTGAAGCCATTCGTCCAGATTTTATCATTAAAAGTGGGTGGGAACAATTTAAGATTGAAAAAAAAAAAATGCATTGCAGAACCATTCCAACATCTTTAGGACAGTCCTTCCTAATGGGGCGGTGAATGTTTTGATTCTCCACTCCAGTTTGTTTGGAGGACATAAGTTCTGGTAAGGCGGGCCATTCACCCTATTGGCGATATAGGGATTGGTTCTGATTGGTAGCGTCGGTTTTCGGCGCTGTTCTATAGATGATTTTCCAGACTTTCGGAGGCGGAGATCTCAACTCTGGTATCACGAGACTAATATCAAATCCTTTTGTGACAAGTTTTTCTGTTCAACCCCCTTTCTCTCCTCCCAGGTGGTGGGTGGCCTGGACATACACAAAAAGATGGTGGTGGACGTGTGAATGTTACGACCCTCCCCTCTCCTCGACACGCGCTTTCTTCTCCATCTCTGAAGATCTGCTCAAGACGTCTGGCAAACGCTCTCCGTGTATCTCAACGGAAGTCTTCTCTCTCTGTGAAGCCACTTTTTTTTTTTTTAAACAAACAACAAAACAAAAACACAAGCCTCGTGAAGCCAACTTTGAAGTGTTATTGAACTCTGATCCTCAATAACCCAGTTGTAGCACTTTAAGAGACTGAAGGACAGCAGTTTCCCCGTTTGCAAGAGCATCTCCGACTGGATGGGCCATGGGTTGGGAAGAAGGCAGGCTGTCTTGTTAATATTTTGTTAATTTTTTCCCTATTTTTTAATTATTATTTTTTTTATATTTATTTTTGTTCTTGTCTATTATAAAAAATAAAACAGCAACAACATTGACTAGTTTATCTATGAACAGCAACGACAGTGACTAGTATGGCTCTTGTGGGGTTAGGGTTAGTTATTAGGTGCTACTAAATATTCTTGATTTCAGTACCACTCCAGAATAGGGTATGATGTTCCAACCAGAACATCCAGAATACTAACATCGCTGTCATTTATGGAGAACTGGTTTGCGATACATGAAAACGGTGCATTATCACCGAGATGCAAATTTAATGTCAAATATCCAGCTTTATTTTTCTCTTGTCCTCTTCTCACTCACATTTTGATCAGCTTAATCATTTTTATCCTACAATACATGGATGTTTTGTGTGAAGAATGATAGAATGTTTCAACATATATGTTTATATAGTTGGAAGACTATTGTTTTGTTTCGAACTTTCTGAAAAATTGTTGAGTAGAGCGATACAGTAATGCCAAGAAAGTGATGTCTTTGCAGACTAATTTGTGGTTTACTTAAAATTGTATGTTTGTGCATCCATGAGACAATTCCTGACACAGAGTAAAGATCATCACTCATTGAAACAAATTTCTATATAAAAAAAATCATCCGATTTTTTATGCATTTGTATTTTATTACATTTTGAACAGAGCTTGGATGCAGTGGAATATCCAATAAAATTCAAGATGATAGATGGTGAATGTCAGTCAATTTTGGACAGAATATAATCATATACAGGTACTTTCAGAGACTTATCTGCAGGCAGCAGTTTTTTTTTTATTTACCAATATATGTATATTAGATAATCAATGTTTGCTCCTCTTCAGAGGCAGTGAGATAGCTTCGCATCAGCTCAACATAAACCGTGCTGAACATGTACAGCGTGTAGCATTCACAGTGCCGCTGTCACTGTCAAACTCGTACATGTACAGTAAGCATGATGGCTGTGCAGTGCGCTTCACTGTACATCTAGTTTTGAGTGAACATTTCAGAAGTTGGCTTCTTCTCCCCCTTTTCTATCGTGTTCACCTCAGAGGCTCACACAGGGACAAAACAAACCCGACTGAAAGTACATTTTAGAGCAAATGCTTCCTTTGGATTATATCATATAGCATCAGGTAGGCTTGTTTTTAGCTGGGTCGCTGGTGTGGACAGGTGTTTTTAGTGAGAGGTTAATCTGGAGCACCATAGTCTCCCTCCCTTCTGCTGCACTGCTGGGGCCTCCCTTCTGCTTGCATGACATGGAGATTTTGTGTGTGTGTGTGCGTGCATGTAATTACATTTTGAAATAATCATATTGTTTACACTTGGATGATGTTATTTAATAATTACATTATATTGGTATACAATATGGATGTTGCCAAACTTTGGTAAATGTACACATACTATGAGCAGTACTCCAAATGAACTTAACTACGTGTAACTTTTGTATTTTTACCAGGTCAGCTAGATGCTTCTATTCCAGTTAAGCTGCATATCTGATCCTGTATCAAACTGCCACACTGTATTCAGCTTACGGGGATGTTTTTGTTGTTTATTGCTTTTTCTTTTGTATATAAGTGATTTGTTAAATGCAGTTGGGGCTCTCTGTTCTGTGTATGGAGCCGGGCTTAAGGGTTGTTTTAGTTTGTGTGGGGAATCTGAAATGGTTAAGTTTGAGATTTTCTTCTTTTTCTTTTCCCATTTCTCTGCATGCTGCATCTTATGCTGTGGGACTGTTGGAAACTTGATACTGAATGAAAACAAAAATGAAATAAACTTTGAAACATCAGCAAGGACAATATTTTACTTCATACCATGTCCAAATTCTGAAAACTGTAAGGCATTTTCATATTGCATATCTTCTGACACGAGGATGACCAAACGTCCAAGGCAGAAAATCAATCCTCAGTTCCTGTTGACATGTCCAACCATAACACAATCAGATCAAACTATGAAACGGTTACAGCACAACCAATGAGGGAGAAGATAAGTCCACGCTGCACACTCTCTCTCAGCCAATGAAGGAGAAGATAAGTCCACACGCTGCACTCTTTCTCTCTCTCTCTGTTTAGAATCTCTCTGCGGTCCTGCTGGCCACGGCCCTGATGTTTCCATAGACCTTTGAAGGTGGACTTCCTGTAGAAGACACACATCTGACATGTACTTCCTGCTTCTCATTACATGCAACACCTATGTTTTTACTTTAAAAATGCAGAGACGATTCAGAGTTTCTATATCTCCTTACCTAAGATGAGGTTGCATATAGCTGTCCGTGCCATTTTAATGTTCTGGAAGGATCCTAATATGTGTATTTTCCTGTTGAAAAAGAACACACAAAAACAAACAGGTTGAGAACCCCCTCTAGATAAATAGTTTAAATACACCACTGAAGATGGAAGCAGACTACACCTGCCCAGAGCTACTCACGTGTCTGCGAGCACTATGCGTGTCTTCGTGACATTTTCGATGGTGAATTTGGTTTTCCCTCCCTTCCCTGCTATCCTTCCAACAGCTCTACCCAAATGGTCTCCTTTCAAGGGTTTTACTGTCAAGAAAAGAGACACGAGAAAACACTTTGTACACATTGTAATGAAGTCAGGGCCAACGTGATACTGAGGGCTACATAGTGAGACGCAAGGCCCTGCAGTGGGGGAGTCTCACCGTCGGTCACGTCAAAGGTTTCAAGGAAAAGCTCGTCTAATCTGATGAGGGCCAGGGCATCCTGGGAAAAGAAGAAAGAGAGTGGTCTGAAGTCAGCCTTTCGTAGGAACCAGGCCACGGCATCGTTATCAAAAAAAATGCAATGCTCACTTCATCATCTACATTAGAAATATATTTATCGATATGTCAGAACTAATCAAAAACAAAAAAAAAGTATGGTTAAATGCATTGTGAAGTTGTTAAAGGAAAAGACTCGTCTTTCTTCGTTGTTCATCTGAAGGCGCTTACCTCAACCTGAAAGCCTAAGATAAAAGCCCTGACGAAGTCTGCAGCTCTGGTCAGGGAGCCGATTTCCTGTGTCTCTTTACACGTCTGAAACAGAAGAGTATTACAACGTTTTACATGGACTGACCAACGTTTTACATGGACTGACAACAACCATCAGGTTAGTGTCAACCAAGCCATGAAGAGGGCATGCATTAGAAGTGTTGCTCTTCAATGTCTTCATGTGTGTTGTAATGTCAAAACTAAAGTAGTGGCATTAGTCATTTTTTTGTAGTTGAAGGTTTGAATGAACAGTTCAAAATTAGTCATCAGTACTCATCTGAATTATTACAGTAGGTATGCACATTGGTTTGAAGGACTCTAACTTGTGCCTGTGCAAGATGACACAAGTGTCGAGGCCATTGTCCCCTAGCCCAACCCAGCCAGAGCCTAGACTGGGGCGGCGTGTACCTCAGGACGTAGAGCGGCCAGCTGGGGAGCGCAAGGTCCCCTGTTTGATCCCAGCTTCCGGAGTGTGCCCAAGTGTGCTTGAGCAAAGACAATGAGCCCCAAAATGGCTCACGTGCCTCACGGTGGCCCAGTACCTAGTACTGTTGCCTCACAGCAAGAAGGGCCTTTCTTTGCGGAGTTTGCATGTGTTCTCCCCGTGTTCGCAAGGGTTTTTCCCATGAAAAACAGTGCATTATCACCGAGATGCTAATTTAATGTCAAATATCCAGCTTTATTTTTCTCTTGTCCTCTTCTCACTCACATTTTGATCAGCTTAATCATTTTTATCCTACAATACATGGATGTTTTGTGTGAAGAATGATAGAATGTTTCAACATACATGTTTATATAGTTGGAAGACTATTGTTTTGTTTCGAACTTTCTGAAAAATTGTTGAGTAGAGCGATACAGTAGATGCCAAGAAAGTGATGTCTTTGCAGACTTATTTGTGGTTTACTTAAAATTGTATGTTTGTGCAAAGACACTGAGCCCTAAAATGGCTCACGTGCGCCACGGTGGCCCAGTACCTAGTACTGTCGCCTCACAGCAAGAAGGGCCTTTCTGTGCAGAGTTTGCATGTGTTCTCCCCGTGTTCGCAAGGGTTTTTCCCATGAAAAGAACACAATATGAAAAACATGCAGAAGAACAGATCGCTAACGCAGGAGAACCTGGTTGCCCCCCAGGCACGTGCCCTGCATGCTGCCTACTGCCTGCTCCCGGGTGCCCTTGGGGGAAGGACGACGGGATGGGTGAAGAGCAGAGAATAAAATTCATGGACACTTCTGTCACTGCATGCCTCATCACCGTGTGCTGTGCAAAAAACCCACCGTATGAGAAATAAAGGTGTTTGTTTGTTTGCACAAAGAAACTTGTCATTGTAAAATATAGGAATGAATTGTAATCTATTGATAAACAGTATATTTATTCATAAAGTGTGTTCCATAAACAATACTGTTGCACTTATAGAGTATAAAGAGAATAGAATAGTACCAGCATGCCTCAAAGTCCTTACTTTGATTTCAACATTTCTGGTTTTGAGGTTGAATCTGACTTGAAGCTGCAGGTTCTCTACGATGGGGGTGAAGATCTTCAGCCAGTTCTCTTTCAGGGGAGTGTACCGGTGGGCTGGCACAGCTACTTTCCGCATCTCATCCGTGCCACCCTGAAACAACGCGATGAAAATTATGTTCATATGACACCTATCAATGAATGAATGAATGAATGAATGATTTTTTTATTTAAATGTCATGCCTACTGTCGGCCCATCCCATATGGGATTATAAGACACCTTTACGACTTACTTCTGTACATACGTCATCTATTTACATGCAAAATATGTTTCCAGTGTCGCTGGTCAAGCTCAAATGAACAAAAAAAGAGATGAATAAATAAATGATACGATATATAGATACATACATACAGACAGTGAACCCTGAATCTCTATTGGTACAATGCTCTCTTCCTTGCATTCCATGCCTTATCTAGATATTTTGCTAACTTAAATGTTTCATTCTCAAACAGCCAGTTCAGTCTCTTGGAGTCATCCATATTCAGCAGATGATACCATCGTTGGTGTTTTATTCAATGATGTGCCACCACGTACAAAGACGAGTAAATAAAGCATCTATACCTTCTGAAATACGAGACCACAACTTTAGACCGGGAAAAGATGTTTAACAGAAACGGTTCACATGATGAGAAGTCAACACACAACCAACACGATAGAGTCGCGCATGCGCAGTCCTCCACACACGCGAGATCTAACAATCGCAACTGCATTGTGCTTAAAAGTTAACAATTAATCACCAGAAAAAAAAAACAATGTAACGAGTTAGTTATTTTAAGTGCGCCATTTTCTCACCTTTAGCTGATCACCTGAAATTGGTGGAAACTGGGGTCGCTTGCTTGCGACGGAGTCCTCCGAGTCCATACCCACTCCCCCTTCGCGTTTACGCTTCTGAGCCCTTTTAGACTTCACCTTTACGAAAGTGTCCGCAGTGCTTTCACTGTCCACAGTGCCACACACTTCAGGGGTTGGGTTATTGTCGGTGTCCATCTCGAATTATGTTTTTAAACGGAAAATAAACACAAATTCCAGGAGGGATACAAGCGACTCGACATGCGGTTGTCCCGTGCTGTGTAAAAGGACCCCAGAGCAGTTCAACAAAGGCCTGAATAAAATCTATAAACATAACGTGTTTAGTTGTTCTGACAGGCAGGTTCAGCAGTAGCTTGTGATGAAGACACAACGTGAATGACTGGTTGTAAATATTGAAGAAAATTATATCAGTGACCAATAGTCGAAATAAATGGTAAAGTTGATATCTTTCTTATCCGGCGGTTATGGAGACAGCTGAACGGAAATAGGAGGTCTTTGCACGTCGACAAGTTCAGCTCAGCTCTGTTTTATGTAGCTTTTATAATCGTTAATCTTGTCCAGGAAAATGACAGCACCATTTGAGAAACCTCAAATTATAGCTCACATACAGAAAAGTTTGAACTACACAGTGTTTGATAGCAAATGGATACCCTGTAGTGCAAAGTTTGTGTGCATGGGGAACTTTGCCAGGGGGACGGGAGTGATCCAGATATACGAGGTGCAACACGGAGAGCTTCAACTTGTGAAGGAGGTAATGTTCTCTTCCTGCTACGTTTGACAGCTTTGTTGCTTGAAACTGTTTGAATGATGAAGGTGTCGACTGGCAAATGACAGTGATTGCTAAATGGGTAGGCCAGCTGATGGTAGAAAGTATTCTAGAAAAATCTGTTGGTAGCTAGTCAAGGGTTGCTAACCGTAACCATAGCAACGTGTGGCAAACAGATGGGGGTTGTATGTTTTGTCTTTAGATCCCCCACTCACTCCCATCCCAGTTGAGATCCCCCACTCCCATCCCAGTTTAGATCTCCCACTCCCATCCCAGTTTAGATCCCCCACTCCCATCCCAGTTTAGATCCCCCACTCCCATCCCAGTTTAGATCCCCCACTCCCATCCCAGTTTAGATCTCCCACTCCCATCCCAGTTTAGATCCCCCACTCCCATCCCAGTTTAGATCCCCCACTCCCATCCCAGTTTAGATCCCCCACTCCCATCCCAGTTTAGATCCCCCCACTCCCATCCCAGTTTAGATCTCCCACTCCCATCCCAGTTTAGATCCCTCACTCCCATCCCAGTTTAGATCCCTCACTCCCATCCCAGTTTCATTTCTCTTGTTTGAAGCCTCGTAGCTACTATCACCAGCTGCTAAAAGTGGACCAACACAACAGTACTTATTCATGATGAGAGCTGGATATCCCCATACAGGATGCTCGCTCTATCAATTGACTGTGTTAGTTAAGACATTTAGTAACACAGCTAACGTTAATATTGATTATGGTTTTTCAGAGGTTTAACCATTCAGTGACAACCATCTTGTCTTATCTTTTCCAGATAGAAAAAGCAAAGGCCATAAAGTGTGGGACCTTTGGGGCCAGCTCTCTCCAACAAAGGCATCTAGCAACTGGGGACTTTGATGGATGTCTCAACATATGGTATTCCCCAACCATTTAAAACTACTGTATATAGCTTAGCTATCTAACAGGCATTATCTGCCTGCAACATCTTACTTGTGTCAGACGCTAGTCCCATAGAAAGCAAGCCTGTTTTGTTTTCAGCACCACACTTAACTGCATGTTTGGCTTAGTGACAACAAAGGACAACTGTAGTTGCTATGAAGGACGTGTATGAATAACACATCTAGATCACATTTGATGCATTGATCCATTGTGTGCTGACTGTCTGCAGGAACCTTGAGGTACCGGACATGCCAGTCTATACAGTGAAGGCTCACAAGGAGATTGTGAACAGCATAGATGCAGTTGGAGGCTTGGGGATTGGTGATGGCGCCCCCGAAATAGTCACTGGGAGCAGAGATGGTAAAACTGATGTGACCATGCACTGTACTGTACAGCAGTCCTGATGAATATTGAATGACTGCTTGTACACCCTAGCCATATTTGTCAAGACTGACTTTATTTTTAGGCAATTATGCTTATTTTAAAACTGGGGTTCCATTCAGCGGTGGTGATATAAGTGGTTGAGTCTGAACCTACTATCTTCCAGGATATTTCTTTGCTTATCGAGTCAGTGTTTCAACGATTGACTTGAGTGTATCGTCCAGGATGTCTCTCATGATTGAATTGTATGGGGCTCTCTGTCTTACAGGCACAGTAAAGGTGTGGGACACTCGTCAGAAAGACTCACCCGTAGCCAACATGGAGCCTGGGGAGGGAGAGGCCAAGAGGGACTGCTGGACTGTTGCCTTTGGTATGTACTGGGGGGGATATCTCCAAAATGACGGGGAGCTCGCTCACTGCTCGGTCAAGTGGCCTTTGGCTTTCACTGACTTTCTTCCAGTTCAGGAAGTCCACCAAATGCAGCTGCATATTCAAATTTTAGCATTTGATTATTCAACACTGAGTAACCAATGTGAATTATCGACCAGGTTTGGCACTGCAGGACCGTCCGTAACACAAAGCAGCTGTCAGCCAGTGTGCTCAGTGCTGCTGTCAAACCAGTCGCAGTGCTTTCCAGTACACACACTTTTGCTCATAAAATGTTATCCAAACATGCTGCTATGATCAAAATCCGTAAGGTGTTTGACAGTTGACATGTCAGATATTTCTGGATCGGGATTTTATGTGTGGTCCTGTCAAGTTCAGGAGTGAGAGTAAATGCTCTGAAAACGAACTAATCTTCATGATGCCAAACACAATTAAAGCTTGCCTTCCTGTACTTTAGTCTCACACATACTAAAGAAAAACAGTTGCCTATATCAAATTCATACAATATATACAGTGTTTCCGTAAGGTTTTGCCATGGTGAAAAATGTGGCTATATAGCCTACTGTATATTAAAGTCTTAAATTAAAAACCGTAAACTTTCTTATTTCTGCCTAGAAGCACTTTCAAAACCATGACAATGTCGTGCACGGGTCTTTATTTTCAACAATAGCTTGGGCCGCGCGCTCCGTGAATGCTGCTTTCTGTGCTCAACTCAAAAGACTGCGCGTGAAGGGATGTTTTCTTCAGCGAGCCTATTACAAAATAATGTAGGCTAGTGTTTAACCAGTGTTTGAATTGGACCAAAATGTGCTGGCAGTGGTAGGCTACCTAGCCTACTCCTCACTAGGGTACATAGCAGTTTAAAATATATTAATGTTTGTAATAAGTGGACTCATATACAGCGTAGAGCTAGAGAACGTTCCAGTAAGAAGTGCCGACAGCTCCTGCCCCTCTGGCCTATTTGTTCTTATCATTCACTGATGACAACTGCCGGATCCTAAAGCATGAAGCCTACATTTTCCAGATGGACATCCGACAATATTTGAAGTGGAACAGAAAGTAGAATGATGTTGAGAGCAGTCAGGTAGGCTAGCCTATTGCTTCCCCCGGACCAGTAAACTCCTGTTCGGGCAAGTGCCTCATGCAGTTGTCTGATCGGACAAGTAAAAAATAGCCTATAGTTGAAGTGTGATAAATATGTAACGTTATCTAAAAAATACAGTGTAGAAACATGATGTGGAGCTACGCATGCACCCAGTAGCCTAGCTTATGTTTGAGCCGAAGCAGAGCCTCCATCTACGTAGCTTACGCGCTGCTGTCTGTCAGTCAGCAGGCATAAGATTGTTGGTGGTGGTGAGAGAGGAGAGGATAGATGTTGTTGAGAGGAGAGCAGGAGAAACGAGAGGAGAAGGAAGGGGACAGGGCAGGATGAGAGATTAGAAAGAGTGATATATTTAGAAGGAATGAGTATGCAGTTAAGCATTCATGGGCATCAAACATTTTTTTTAATTAAATAAAACATTCTATCTATTATTCTCACCCCATAACTCAAAATTAAAGAAAGCATATTTCATGTAGGCTAAACATGCTGTTTCAGTATACTTTTCAATTATATGTCTCACGATTTTGTTATTTTCATTCTTTAAAAGTCACCAGAATACAGGAAACTAGGTCTCTGCAACTTAAAATATATATATATATATACATGTAGAGGTTAATGGCAGCATAGCAGTGTCAAATCTGTTTCCTTCACTTGACCTTTGGCAAAAGTCACTTAAATACATTACAGTTTGTTTTGGTTTTTATTGCGTTTGACTTGAACTGAACTGATTTGCTCTCTTCATTCCAGGTCATGCTTTCAATGATCAGGACCGCTGTGTGTGTGCCGGCTATGACAATGGCGACATCAAACTGTTTGACCTCCGAAACATGTCTCTACGCTGGGAAACCAACATCAAAAATGGGGTGAGCTTCTTTATTAGGGTGCTTCCTGAAAGCACAACCACTTAAGTATTTATTTTTTTACTATACTATATATCTATTCATCTACCTATCCATCTCTAGCCTTCCCCATACTTAATTTTTACATCTGTCTCTTTTGCACATTCTCAATTTCGAATTACGTTGAGCTATTCCTACCATTGCTAACTATTTATCTCTCCCTGTGCTTATTGTCTGAGCTGGTGCTGTCATTGATTTTGGCATTGATGGCAAAATGGCCACTTTCCTAACAAGGTGACTCATAGTATAGCTCCAGCCTTGATATAATTGAAGATGATGTGTTATTTTTGCCTCGTAGCTGTAGAGCTTGGATTGGTTTTCCTGGATAATTAATGGTGACACATAGTTTCCTAGCTCTTGTGAGAGTTTATTTCTAGATTCTCTACTATTCCTTTGAACACTTTGTATTGTATAGTGGAATGGAGCACAATGACCTTCTGTGCTTGGAGCTGCTGTTATTTCTACCTGACTAGTTTCTCTAGTATTTAGTTGCTATTTTCTCTTGTCACCTTCCAGGTATGCTGCGTGGAGTTTGACAGGAAGGACATCAACATGAACAAACTGGTCGCCACATCGTTGGAGGGGAAATTCCATGTGTTTGACATGAGGACCCACCACCCCACCAAGGGCTTTGCCTCTGTTTCCGAAAAGGTAATTTAGTCGGGTAGTGGGGGGTGTTTGGCTCCCAATGGCGGAAAAAGTGTCATAGGTTGTTGTTTTTCTTTTTCTTTTCTTTTTTTTACTTTGTGGGGTACGAAAGAGACGTCCTTTCAACATTTTCACAGCTGGAAATGTTTGTTGCAGTGTTTGTCCAACATGCTCTTTGGCCATAAAACAGCTTGTTGCCAAAACCCACATCTGAAAGAGGGAGGTGTGTCTTTGTCTCCGTGCCCCAGCTGCCCCTGTGAAAATGGTATAAAAACACACTACCTACATTAGTGCAGAGCCCGGCTTAGTGCTGTTTGGTGGTCTTGGTGAGATCAGAGGTCTTGCCTCCTCAAATATTTGCACAATTCATGAAGCGATCAACTTTTGGCACGTAAACATGTAGTCTAACCCCCATTTTGGGGCAGTGTGAAGGTTAGAACCATTTTCTTTTCCAAGCCATATTGGTTTCCTGTTCTTTTCCTGCAACATACAGTATATTCTTTTCCAGCCCTTCCCACGTTAAAGCATTTGGATTGTTTATTAGCTTTATTCATTGGATATTAGCCAGTGAATGAATACAACTAGACACCTTGTCTTTTTGTCAGTAATATTGCATGCATTGCATTATGTAATTGTGTACAGGAAGGCTATGTATGAAGTGCACTTCTGTTGCACTTTGGTGAAACATGATTAGACATAGTCGTGTTACTTACTGTATGACTCTTCTGTAATTCCAGGCACATAAATCTACCATTTGGCAAGTGAGACATCTTCCTCAGAACAGAGACATCTTCATGACGGCGGGCGGAGCGGGAAACCTGCATCTATGGAAATAGTAAGAGCTGCGTTCAATCTTTTCACTAACGCCGTCATGGATTTTTAAAACATGGTCTTAAACAGGTATGTCTTTGGGTGAGGCATAACATGTAGCCCTCCTGGTGTGTGGTGGCAGCTGTTAACGGACAGCTACAATGTCTGTTTCTAGTGCGAGTGTCGACTTTTCGTTTTTTCATTCCCAGTTTTTCTTTGTTTAGCATAATAGTGATTAAGTGATAAACAGTATTTTGACTGATGGAATCACTTGTGTGGATGCTGTGGACCAGATATCTCAAGATCCTGTTGCCCTGTTACTACCCGAAAGAGAAGAATTTGTAGATACACGCCTGAAAGGATAGTTAACCCAAAATGTTGCCTTTACCCTGTTTTCTAGCGAGTACCCTGCCCAGAGGAGTAAGAAGGACTCGGACGAGGTGGATATGGGTGTGGCTGGCACAGTCAACCTACTGCAAAATGTCACTCTGTCCACCCAGCCAATCGCCAGCCTGGACTGGAGCCCCGATAAGCAGGGCCTATGCGTTTGCTCCGCCTTCGACCAGACGGTCCGCGTGCTTATTGTGACCAAGCTAAACCGTGTATGACACTGCTGAGGAGGTCAGAGGTCTGAATGTCTGCTCTGACATCACTATTCCAGCTTGTAAACAAGGCTTCATTGGAGCCAGTTTAACATGTCAACCCTCTAGGTTTACCTGGGAATGATTAGTGAATGTCCTGATTCATCTCAGTGAAATGATTTCTCTATGGGATATTCTACTGGCTAAATCTCTACAGAGCTATAATTGAGACTTGTTCATGTAATCCAGTTGGATGTTTTCCAGTCTCATGAGAATTCTGCCATTGAGTTACTTTCAAAAAAGACCAAACACTACTCAGAATACTGTTCTCTTCCTTCCCTCCAGCCGTTCTCTTGTTCACTACCACCATACCATATAACGATTGGAAAAATGTTGATGCGTACCACAATTCTGGCGACTGATGTTTGATCTTTTAATGACTTTGGGGTGGAAATTACCATGTCCAGGCACGCTGAAGCAAAATATGAAATTAGTTGAGGAGGGATATTTTTGAGGTTGTTGGATAATACCCTTCTGAGGACCTGGCTGTTTCCAGAATAAATGGTCTCTGAGAGAAACTAGACCACTGTCTGACTGATCTGCCTGGGTACTGCCACACTCAGTATAACAAGCCATAAACCTTGCACCAACATGAGTGTTGTTGGATTGGTTACATATTGATATGAGATGTGAAGAGAAAACAAATATGAATGTGTGCCCATGATGTGGCCTAGTGTAGACACATTGGCCGTTAAAGAATAATTTGCAGTAGCTGCGACCATGTATGAACTATACAGTTGGCTACAAGCATTTTCAATCTGACTGAATCTTCTCCTCTCTTGTTTAATTAGTGGATTAATAACAGGCTGCACTTTTGCGGACATTTTTGTGAACCGACCAACCAACATAGTGAGCTATAGAGCTGCTGGTCGCAGCTAAAAATTGATCATAGTGTAACCAGTTGAAAAGACAACACCTAGAGAAGCACAACTGTACTTTTATTTCTGGTCAGAACTTGTGCATTTCTCTTGATGTGAGGAGGTTAGACCAAACAGATTAGTAGCTTGCCAAATATCTTAAGAGCTGAAAAGTGAAAACAAGTAAAAAGTCAACAGTAAATCGTGCCTTTATCAAGGTACTGTAGGGTTGCTCATATCCAGCACTTGAACTTGAAGAAGTCCTGAAGGTCCTTGTCGTCAACGGACTTGTCGTGGACCCCTGCATACACGCTCTTCAGGAGAGGAGTCAGGAAGTTCTCATCCAGGATATCAATGTATTTCTCTATGCAGCCTTCAAAGAAACAGAAAGCATGGTTAGTATGTTTGATAAGACGAACACATTTGATCAATACGTTTGTTTTTCACATAGCAGGATTCATCTTGTCCATTTGAGTGAGATTTTACCAAATGAAAAGCATTACAATGAACAAGTACTTAAATATGTATCTGGCATCAAGCTCCTACAAAGTACGGTAGCTGCACATGAGTCTTACCCTATTATATCCCCTTTCCTATTGGAAACATTAATTTGTTCATAGCAGAGAGAAATTCATTTCTACCCGTATTTTCCCGAGTGCTGACTGACATTTCTATATGACTGAGATGATGGTCTTGATGGGCCATCTGTAGGCTATGCTATCTGCACATTTATTTGTATCGTCTGTAATTATATGCCGTTTGCTGCCGTTCTTGGTCAGGGCCCCCATTGTAAAATAGATTGTATCTCAATGGGTCTTTTCCTGGTTAAATAAATAAGGTTAAACATGATATACTGCAAGAGAAGGAGTAGTCTCACCCAGTCCCATGACTTTGCTGTGTGCTATGAGGCTGGGCCCCAGCTGAGGGTGGTCGTACAGCTTCAGCTTCATCAGGATCCGGACCATCTCTCCCGTGATGAAGGCGTCGTCGAAGGTCTGCTCGGCCACGGGCCTCAGAGGGAACCTGCAGTACACCTCCAACGCCACCAGGGGGTCCGACTGTTCCAGCAGCTCTGCCAGCTCCACATAGGCGTCATGGACCTGGCCAGTCAATCAGCCAATGATTAGAAACGACATCTAATGCAGGTACGTCCCTTGTTTGAATAGGGAAAGTGATTTGAGCTCTTTTACGGTGTTCGTTTACAATGGACTTCATATTTTTCTGGCTGTAGTCAAGTGGATGAGCTGTTCACTGACCTTCGGCGCCATGGCGATGACCTCCTGGTAGAGCTGGCAGGCCTGATGCTGTTTGTCTGGCGAGCGGGAGAGAGCTCGGGCCAAGCCCAGGCGAGCGGCGTGGGAACGGCGGTTCAGAGGGGCGGTGGCGCTGTCATCCACGGACCCTGCAGTGAAACAACACGACCACAACAAACACAGACACACTCGATTGGATGTACCAACTGAATGCCCTTCAGAAACACCAGCTAGTCCCGCCCCCGCAACCCTGGGTTTGGAAGCCTACCCTCTGGAGCTCGGTCAGGGCTGGGGGAGCAGCCTGCCTTAGCCTTGCTGGGGGACAGCTGGGTCTTGGAGCCGGGCTTGCCAGGGGCTTTAGATGGTCCATCTGTCTTTGCTGCCGCTGCTCCAGCTCGCCCCCTACAGGGCAGATGTAGTAACAACACCACCGTCCGACAGATCCACTGCTGTTTCAGAGGCTGTGGACTGATTCTGATGCTGAAACCAGCTCAATACATAGATAATATGTTGGCATACTTTGATTTTAAAAAATGACAAACTGGGATCAGTGACAAAATCGACGAAATTGAAGTTCAGCCAGTGATTGTCAGTGGAACCTTTTGATGAATAGGCAAATAGGCAAATGTATATGTTTCAGTGTATAGTTTTGTCCACATCTCTCCCTGTATAGAAATGATCAGTAGTGTGATTTTACTCATAGATGACCCAGTGATCCTTCCCCTGGCATCAATGACCATGTGACACACCTGGCGACAGGGGGCTTGGCTGCGCTGCCAGTTTTGCCTCCTCTGGTGGGCGTGGCCGTCTTGGCTGCCGCTGTAGCCCCCCCTCGAGAAAGGCCTCCCCTGCCACGCCCACTTCCTCTCCCAGCAGCCGCTCCGGCGGAAGGCCCCGCCCCCCCTGCTGGCTCGCCGGCCGGCTGCGTGCTCGCTCTCTCCTGCTCCTGCCACCAGTGCTGCTCTGGGAGTGGGAGAGAGATGGAATAATAGTCAGCTGGACAAAAACACACTGGCAAGCAATATGCTTATACGTGTGTGTGTGTGTGTGTGTGTGTGTGTGTGTGTGTGTGTGTGTGTGTGTGTGTCTCAACGTATGCTTATTTGATATACTGTACGTTCATATACACACATGCTGACTGATCAGAAAGACAGACACAGACAGCCTCTCACTGGTGAGCTGGACGGGCGGGTCTCCGCTCTGGGGCGTGTCCTCCAGCGCTATGCTGGCCTGGAGGCTGAGGCGGGCGTCGGCCAAGGTGGCCTTCGACCTCTCTGACTCGGTGTCGTTGTCACACTGAGCCAACTGGGCCAGACCGAGGAGACACAAGGCGTGGCTGTCACGGGGCGTGATCAGCACGGCGGTCTGGCACGCCTGTGCAGCGAGGTACATCGATCACAATCAAACAAGTTAGACTACAGAGAGAAGGCATACATATGGTATGAAGCTCATTCAAACTTAATGGATCTATAGAAACCCCTACAGTAGAGATTACAGTTCTCTTACACTCTGTGTTAATCTGTTAAGCTTTCATATCCACAGCTTTCATCAGATGTACTATCTTAAGTCCGGTTAGGGTTAAAAGCGCAGTATGCGGTTTGGCAATCAATAAATAAAGTGCTCCATCTGACACTAAAATGAAATAAATCTGTAATCTGTGGAAGTCAACCTACCTACCTACTTGCCTAGCAAGTGTCATTTGTTTTCCCCCAGTTTGGAGGAGTGGCTTTGGAGGAAGGGGCGGGGAT